>NC_090657.1:68475521-68800745 GCF_040937935.1 Hyperolius riggenbachi
ATTTCCCCTTAAAAACCACTGCAATTTTCACATATCATGCTCCTCCCATTCATTCGCCAATAATTTTATTGTGACTTATCACACCAAATGATCTATATATTGTTTTGTTTTGTTTTTTCACCACAAATACGGCTTTCTTTTGGGTGGCACGTTTTGCTAAGAATCATTTTATTTCAACCAGTGTTGATGCTTCAGATAAATTGACGAGGCACTCAGGTCATGGAGGAACAATCACAGGATGCCGGGGTCACCTGATAAGCAAATTTGTAAGGAGGAGCAGGGTCGTGCTGGTTTTTATCACCTCTTTCCTCTATTATCCTGATGTTTAGTTTATAGGGGCCTCAATCAGACCACTAAACAAACACACAGTCACTGTTAAAAACATGTATTTTATTTTTTTGTAAAATTAAAAAGTACAGGAAGCACCGTCTCTGCTAAATTAGGCTCTGGGTTGGAAGTTGTTGCTCTACCTACGTCCAGGTGTGTTATTGTGACATAAAATGTGCTCCATTTTCATGAAAGGATGACAACACAGTGTGGTTTTGACCATAAAACATAACTTTTAATAAGTTGTAAAAATGTGACATCAAGCAACTTTCTCTTGGGCTAGGTGCAATAAAAACAGCCAATATGTCACAGCAATGTAACAACCTTCAAGCTCAACCTGATGAGCATTTTGCGGCCATAGGAAGACTGCTTCTTCAGAGGCATACAATATGGCTGTATGTCCCGGTAAAGGTATATGGACCATGCAAGTATACGCAATCACAGAAGAAAGCCAACTAGAGTACTTCCAGGAGTACGGGGTACTAAGAAAAGAAACACAAAGACAACGGGAGCCCAAATTGTGCTGTATGTCACAAACAGAGGACCATATAATTGTGTTCAAAAGGGAATACTCACAAAGGTGGGTTGCGTAGGGGGCAGCCGACCACTTAAGGCAGGTGGAGTGTCTTAAACCTGACCCCACTCAGGTATGCCAGCAATCCTGGAGGCGGTCGCTCTCTAGTTAAAAAATCTCATGCACTCTAGATCCGAGAGGTGGTGAGGTTCCATCTCAGGTGAAGTGTATGGAACTCCCCTCACTGGAACACGGAGGGGAGTGTGGCACAGAAGGAGGTAAAGAGGCGCCCAGTGCGCTATGAGTGCCAGTCACCTCTTCATTTCTCCTCCTTGGTTATTTATGCTTATACAGCACTTCCAAAAATATATAATTTTCAAGGTAAAATATATGTAGCTAAAAAATGCTGGTTCCTCCGTCTCACAGAATCATAATTTAAGCACACACATGGTGGCAGTGACATGCCGTTCCATTTCTCCTTCGGTGTCTGTAGGTCACTGAGATTAAGATCTATGAATTGATGCAGTGGCATTTTTTTTTTATTGAATTAACACTTCTTTTTTTTACAATTTCTTTTATTCATGTGTAATTTAAAATAATGTTCTACAGAATGCGTAAAAAAATTTACCAGAACTGAGGCCCTATGTCCCCTTTTCCCCAGTTTAATTATCCGGGGCGGACTGCCGCAAGTTTTGGAACAAAAATTACATCAGCCTGGAACGCCTTATGCCGGGCATACGCGGCACGTTTCTGGATACAATTATGCGCCAGATCGAGCCGCTGGCTCGGTGCCGGCGCATCCCCGCTCGTCCGCGTGGATCGATTCCGGCTCGTCCCCGCCGGCGCTCCTTATCAGCCGCTCGATTTCCCGCTATTGTCCGCCCCGGTGGGGATCGAGCGGGGAATCTATCCAGCAGGTCATCGGACCTGTCGGATATTATCAATCGAGCCCATCAGTGGCTCGATTGATAAGGAAAGAAAGTGCCGTGTATGCCCAGCATTAGCTTTTCCTGTTGGATTCCTGTTGTCTCTGCTACTAAAATGCTTGTACATGCTTGTACATGCTCTAATCAGGTCTCATCTTGATTACTGTAATACCTTACTCTGTGGCCTACCAAAAATATATTGATATTGTGGGGAAACCCTTCCCACAGTTTGATGTCATGACCATGGTCCTGACAGTTTGCTTCCTGTGAACCTCATTGCATTGTGGGAAATAACAATTTTTTTTCCAACTGCCAAACAAGCATTATCTCCCTCTGTGCACAGAACTCTCAGTAACGGACATTCCATACAGATCACCTGACAGGTCTAAAGATGTCACCACCAGTGATCATTTTCAAATGTAAATCAGGGAGAGGAAAGATTTTAAAATGGGCAAACACTGAATAAATAATCTATAATTTAATATTGGAAAAAAAAAAAAAAGGAATTTTATTAATAGTGTTATTTTCACAACAGTTCCTCTTTATTCCTCTCTGACGCTGTGGCTGTCCTTGGCTGGTTTTGCGGCTCCATTACAATAGTTATGTACAGAGTACTTGAGGGGGTCCAATGTAAGACTTACCCTGGAGTCATGAGCTTACCAATTGAATAAATGGGGAACAAATATGAACGAAAAGTCAAGATGTCAAGATACGCAGAGCACAATGACATGTATAAGATCTCACAGAAAATCAGCCTTGGATCATCTTATTGTTGCCATGAATAGCCAGTGTTCTGTGTGCTATTGTTCCCCTCTCCCTGTGTCAAGAAGAAAAGGCCAGTCCCTGCCCTGCCACATTGTCTCCGCATCGCTCATGTCCTTGGTCACTTTGCATTAAGTCTGAGTGCGGCCCCTCCATGCTTCAGTCTCTAGCATGATCTGATGCGTGCAGATGTGGCCTGTCATCTCTGAGTGATCAGAAGGGACAGACTGCCATCGGAGCCCCCCCGGCTGCTGGACAGACCTCCTCTCCTCCTCGCCGTGCAGATTTATAACATGTGGCAGTTTACCGCCTCAGGAAGTGGCTTGTCGCAGTTGTAGAGAGGCAGGGTTGGTTTGTTTTAAGACTTCACCACTGACTTTAATAAATTAGAACACGCATCATCTCTCGTGTCAATGTTTTTTTCTTTATGTTGTTCTGCAACGGAGACAACATAACTCAAGGCTTTCATTCGCGAGGCTCTGACATTGTGCCGGAGGTCCTCTGAACTCCTTTGCATTAGGAACTCTTGGGCATCAATGTGTGAAAAGGTAAATAAAAGGAGGCAATGGGTTTCTAGGGTAAACACAGATCTCGATGCTTATTGACATGTACATTAATATGCATTTATATAGCTCTTTGCAGACTTTTATTGCACAGTTCTTGTCCCTTGCTGTACCTGGGCAGGGAGGGATTTCTGAACAGGCCACAAAGACCATGGCCTTGGGCAGCTGTCTAAGGGGGTGGCTGGACATAGAAAAGGGGTTATGGAAGAGAAGCCTGAAATGGAAGGCTGCAAATGGGGAGCAATATATGGAAGAGGGATGCTGCTGCCTAAAGGATTTATATATGAAAGAATGGGGCTGCTGTAGAAGAATGTTACACACAGAAGAGGGGGCTGCCCATGGAATTGAAGGGGGCTGCTGATCATCGATAGGGAGAAAGAAGAAAGCTGGCCTAGGGGTGGCAAAAGTATAAATCCGGCCTTGCCCCAGATATCTTAGGATGCTGGTAACTCCCCTGCAGTAGGTAGTGAAAATCTGAAAGCTATGTCAGGTTTTGGACTTGTCCGTCTCCTCATAGGGAATTCTCAGTTATTTCTTTATTTACTAAAGCACTTATTGAATTTGCGGGTTGCTCAGTCCAACTGCCAAAACAGTGTGCAAATGAGAAGGGAAGCTGGCTGACATCTTTGTATAGATCATTTCCAGGGAGTGCTTTTGTAAAGAATAAAGGTAATGCTGAGAATCTCCCATGGATTAGGAGGTAGGCTATTCCAAAATTTGTCCTATCTGTCAGCTCTTTACAACCTACTGTAAGGCCCCATTTATGCTTAATCAGTTGCTCTCAGTTATAACTGAAATAAAACTGATTTTCAAAGTAAGTCCCATGTTTTCCTATGGCACCTTTCACACTTAACGTATTTTAACTGAAATCTTTTTCACAATGCACTGATATGGAAAAAACGCAAACTAACGCGCACCAACTGATTAAGTGTAAATGGGCCCTTAGTGACAACGTAGGAAAAAGTAATTTATGGTGCATTTTACGTTGGGAAAAATATGTACATTTTATATGTACTGTATTTTCCGATGTATAAGTCGCACTTTATCTACCAAAAAAATGGGAAGAAAAAGTCCTTTGGTCTTATACAGTGAAAGCAGGGAATCCCCGACTTACAAACGAGTGGGGAGCCGGGGACACAAATGGGTGACACACACTGGGGATAGAAAGGGGGGACGGAAGGGAACACACTGGGGACAGAAGAGGACACATGGGGGACACAGGAGGACACCAATTCCAGCAGAACATTTACAAGACACTCCTGGAAAATGGATGCACCTGGTTTAGTATATATATATTTTCCGGGTTTTTCCCTCTAAAACTAGGTGTTTAATATTCCAAAGCATCTTATACGGCAGCAAATACGGTATATACTGTATTTTACATTTTAGATGATAGTGGTCCTTTAAGAGGTAAAAATCTAGGAATCTGAAGAGGTTAAAATACACATCCAGCCCTTCTAAAAAAAATTACTCCAGTACCTTCCAGGGAAGCGTAATTCGGCATGTCTCAAGAATCAGAGCTGGCTGGAAAGGGGAATTTAATAATTCTAAATTACATAATAGATTGCAGGTTAATGCAATACACTTTTTTAAAACAAAAGCAGAGTTACACTTCAAGATTCTAAAGTACCATCTATTAAATGAAGTACCGGCTGTCCACCTTCCCACAGATCTGGTGCTGAAGCTGTAACTTTACCATTAAGCGCCCTGTATGTAGAAACATCACCCGAGCTCCGTGTGTGCGAGATACGAGATTTGCCTTCCTGTTTTTATGTTGGGATGTCGCCCATTAATTCTCTGTAATTAGTAGCGGGGTCATAAATCAGTCAGAATCAGCTCTTCCTTCCGCATTGCAGAATTAAATGGGGTTTCAGCCTTTATCAGGGCGATTGATTTCTGAGAGAATGATTGGATATAAACCATGGAAATGACAGAATTTTACTACCTGTAATAAAAGCCACTGTGCAAACATAACGGCACGAGCGGGATGAGCGCTCCCAAAGACATAAACTCATTGTGCTGCGTGGAATGGCTTCCTAAACATTATTTTGCATATTTGTTTTCTTTATTTAATATCTTCAACATGATAGAAAAAGAGAATGTTCAAAATGTTTTTGTTTGAATTGGATGACATTTATACTTTCCTGGGGGGGGGGGGGGGGGGATCAACAGGGTAATATTTAGTGAGCTGGAGTCCAGGTTATTCTGCTGCTGCAAGATTAGATTTGAATGTACGGTAGTTATATGGTGCATTGATCACCAGTCCCGTAGTGAATAGTTGATTTAATCAGGCCAATCTTAGTCAGTTTAAATTGTAATTCCATTCAAAAATAAAATTCATGTTCCTGTTTGCAATTTGTTCACACTTCCCTTAGCTCCTCTAATCTTCCTAATCTTATTTAAGTACCTTCCTCTAGGAGATGGACTTTGTATTTTGCTATCTCCTCTAAACCTTGTGGCCAGAGTTAAATCTGTAGACAAGAAGCGCTGGCCAATGGCCATACACCTAGTGGTATTGCAGCCCACCCGATTTGATAATTTTATTGATACAAATGAAAATCAGTGCCGTAACAAGCATGCCTGATTGACAATTTGACAGATTTTGGGCTGAAATTGATTGAAAGTATCGATCAAGCAAGTTGGAAAATTTCGGTCCAACATGGTCACAGGCAGTGCTGCTCGGATACCCCTTTTCAAAATCCAGATCAGATTCGGATCCAGATACCCCACTATCCGATCCGGGTCGGATATATGAGTTTAAAATTTCCCGATCCGAAACGGATATCCGACCCTAGTATCCGGCGGATTCGGATATCCGGGTAGAGAACAGGTAGTGGCCTTTAAATTGCTTTAAAAACATTTTTTTAGGGTATATGAGGCATGTAGCATCATTATTTTGTGAAGAGGAACACTAATTGATGATGTGGGGACTTAAAATCCCCCCCCCCCCAAAAGAAAATGGCTGTCAATTAACATTAGGCCTAGGTTCCAGACAGCAGTCGTGCAGCCCACATTGTGTCCAAAGTCCAACCGCACAACTGGGACATGGCAGTTTTCAGCCAAGACACCTCCAAAAAATTACGTAGCAATTGTGTTTAAAATAAATTAAATATAGATGGTATCAGTGGCCTGTGGCACCCTGGCCTGGCGGTGGGAGCTGCACAGGCAGCAGGAGCAGGGCAATGCAGCAGCAGCAGGTGTAATGTGTGCCAGGAACATGCCGGACGTGGCACGTTGCAATTGGCACTTAGCACGTGGCACTTGACACGTGTCAAATGACACTTGGCAAGTGCCACATGACACGTGTCAAGTGCTAATTAATGATTTAACAATAGTGTAGTAATAGTGAAGGGGTTAATCACTGAATAAGGGTTAATCACTGTGTACAGCACTTGGCCCAGCAGAACTGGAGCACACACTCTGACTGTCACACTATGACATCAATCAAGCTAATTAACAATGTAACAATAGTGTAGATATAGTAGTGAAGGGGTTAATCACTGAACAGCTTATCTCTGTGTACAGCCCTTGGCCCAGCAGCACTGGAGCACACACTCTGACTGACACACTATGACATCAATCAAGCTAATTAACGATCTAACAATAGTGTAGTGATAGTGGTGAAGGGGTTAATCACTGAACAGCTTTAGGTTTATAACTGTGTACAACCCCCTTGCTAGGCCACCAACACTGGAGCATGTCACTCAGTGAGCATTCCCAAGCTAGGACGATATGTCTCATCATGGCAGCCCTCCTTATTATACAGGGGGGCTGGCCAGTGTTCCTTTCTGTGATTGGGTGCCATGGGTTTAGGCTGGGAGCCCTCTGATTGGCTCAATGAGTTCAGGTGGGGCTGGCCAGGGTTCCCCTCTGTGATTGGTTGCTAGGGCTTCTGCTGGGAGCCCTCCGATTGGCTCCAGGACGTCAGCTCCTTAGTTACAGTATTTTGGATCCGGATATCCGCAATATCCGCAGATTTCCGGGTTATGCGGCCAAATATGCGCAGATAGCTAGCCGGATTTCTAGAGAAATCCGGAATCTTGAATCCAATCCGGATAGCGGAAAAAAGTTCGGATATCCGGGTTACCCGGATATCCGGAATCCGGATGAACAGCCCTGGTCACAGGACGTTAGACAAAGCACTTCAGTGGAGAGGAAGCGTGCTATAGCCGATAAGTCCCTGATGCCCTCCAGGGACTCAAAATAAAAATGCCAAAATCAGTAGCCCTCATAAAAAAAGACAGCTCTTTATTGAAACATGTAATTAAAGTCACATGTCAAAAGATGGGCTTAGACGCAGCTATAGCCCGCTGTTTCGAGGTGCAATACTTCTTTGTCAAGCTGCAAGCTCATAAGCATTGACAAAGAAGTCGCCCAAGGGATTGAGTCCTTCCGATGACAGTAACTGTGCGCGTCTACGCAGTGTAGTCCTAGCCCAGCCTAAAACAAACCCAACAGCAATAAATCACAAAGTAAAACATACATCTGGAGTGGATAAAAAGGATAGCAATATACACACTTAACCCCCTTGGCGGTATGATTCTCTCTGGATTTTGGGGTCTAAAAGTGGTACCATTTTTTTGCACCCTTTCAGACCCTAAAACCTGCAAAAAAATCAGATCTGCACAGCTCCAGTAATTACTCACCTCCCTGGCTCCAGCACTGCAGTTATGCCTCCATCCTCCGGGTGGCGCTGCAACTCTGAAGTGAGATTGCCGGCTGTCCTCATGACGACAGCCGGCGATCTCACCAGGAGGAAGCAGAGCCCCAGAGGAGAGGAAGAAGAATGGCGTATGACGTCGGGATCCCTGGGAGGTATGTAGAAACGCTTCCGCTGCGCGCATTGCTCTGTATAGGGCTTCTGACGCCTACTCCGAGCATAGGACAGGATTACTGCTCAGAACTGCGGTTTTCTGCCCCAACCCTAGTTCGGGGTTGCCGCCAAGGAGGTTAAAGGACATCTTAGGTGCAAATAAACTGTTGAGAAAAACAATTGTATCTATCCTCCTCCTCCTAAAATGACTTTTTTTTTAGATATCCCACAGTTTTATTTTATATTTAAATCTAAATCTTTTAAGTTTTTACTGTTTCATTATCACTGCTCAAGGACACCTCCATTGAAGTATGCCAGAGCTTAACTCTATGAATTATTGACCCTCTTTATCTCTTTCCTGATCTCAGAAGCCATTTACTGACAGTGAAGTATTTTATGGCTGTAATTACTCATCAGTGAGGGTTATGCTATAGTCTGAACCAGTCCGACCCAGACAGAAACTCTAATTTGCCTACCTGATGTTTAACTCCTTCAAAGGGAAAAAGAAAAAAAGGGAACACAGCCTAGTTATTTGTGTACTTACACATGTCACTGTACATACACGTCTATCTCATCATGTCATGTCACCTCGGGTATCCTTTAAAAAAATGCATGAGAATCAATAAAAATAGAAAAAAAGGAAAACTAAAAGAGTATTGCATGATAATATTTAATAATGCAAAAATTAAACACTAAAAAAAAAATAATGAAAGTTCCAACAATCGAATCAGTTCATTTCAGCTGGGTGCCGAAGTTGGGCGCCGTCATCGTTGCAATGCTATGCTGTGCTCCCCGCGTAACGGTAATTCGGGGCTCCAGCGATTGCCAGATCCCCAATTACATCTCCCTCTGAGTTGTGACAACTCAGACTGTCAGACTGACGTTTTTTCTCCACTTTTGGGGGGGGGGGGGGGGGGGGGGGAGTGAGTCTTGTAGTCCAAAAAATACAGTACCATCCTTAATTGGGCACCAAATAAAAACAAAAAAATATTTACAGTGGTAATAACGATAGTAAAACATTGGTAAATGTTACCGATACTTTACTACAGCTAAACCTAACCCTACTCTCACACAGAACCCTCCCCCTCTGATGCCTAAACTTAAAACCCATCTTCTTGACATCTAGCCTTTCAACCCCCTTCCTGACGCCTAACCCTAATCCCCCACTCCTAACGCCTAACCCTAAAGTTACCCTTCCTGATGCCTAACCCTAGAACCCCTCTGAAACCTAACCTTAACCAGTTTCCCTCACCCTCATCCCTACCCCCACTGCAAATAATGTAAATATAACAAACAAACAAAAAATCAAAAACAATACATTTCAAAAACTATAAATTTCGAAATGTCAAAATGATACATTTCAAAACGATAATTTTCAAAAACAAAAAAATTCGATTGGCCGGGCCTGGTGCCCGCAAATTATTCCTTTTGACCGATATTTGCATTAGCGTCTACGGGGCACCTAAATTGTCCATTAGCTGCAGGTGCCTAAATTTCCTGCTTCCGTTAGGGGGCCCCAAAACAGCAATTTCTAAAGTTTTGGTTGGTTAAGGACCTGGAGGACTTCTGGTCTGTTTGTATCACATGATTACTATGCATGCATTGCTGGGAGAAGGAGAGGTGTTCTACTTTTATCAAACCTCCACCTTCTCCAGATTAGTGCATTTACAACATTGTAGTTACTACAGTATACAGTATGTAGCAGAGCCAGGACAAGGTCCTCCAGCACCCAAGGCTGTGACACCAAGGTGCGCCCCTCCATCCCTCCCACCCCAACACTCACACACTGATTGCTATTAGACTAAGAGGCACTCCAAGGCCCCCAACACCTTCATCTCTAGTTATCTGGCTTGCAGTCACTGGCATGTATCCCATTTTCTAATTTCTCTCTGCTTCAAACACAATAGGGGAATGATAGCTGAGTGAGTTAAGCGCCCCCTCCTACACTGCGCCCTGAGGCTGGAGCCTCTCTTGCCTCTGCCTCGGCCTGGCCCTGATATGTAGTAAAGTTTATAGATTTCTAATGAACTCGTATGAGCAGGTAACTACCTCTTTTCACTGCTTTCGAGAGGAACTGTAGTGAAATTAACATAATTTATAAAATTGCTTATTTTTTTACAATATTACAATATTTTTTACAATATTAGTTTATATATTAGTCATTTTCCCATTGTAAAATCTTATCTCTCCCTGATTTACATTCTAAAATTAATCACTAATGGTTCTGTTAGGTGATCTGTACGTAATGTTCATCACTGAGAGTTCTATGCAGAGAGAGATATTGTTTGCTTGGCAGTTGGAAAAAGCCGTTATTTCCCAAAGTGCAATGAGGTTCACAGAGAGCAATCTGTCAGGACCATGGTCATGACATCACACTGTGGGAGGAGTTTCACCACTATATAAGCCACAAAGACCCCCGATGCTCTATTTGAGAAAAGGAAAGGATTTCTGTAGGAAAGGAGTTATCAGCCAGGGATGCTCGGATGTGCCTCATCCACGAATTCGGCAATCCGCGTGGTTGCAAAAAAAATCCGCATTCGGCCCCGCCGCATGCGGATTTTCATCCGCGTCCACGCAACCACGCGGATTTTCTGCCGTGAAGATTCCCGCCCGGAGGCGGATTTTCTTTTAACGTTAATAACAAATCCCCCATACATGCGACAATCCCCCAAATTGCATGGATTATCGAGGTGATAAGGGGCAACATAACTTCAACATAAAAAATTCCCCAATTTTTTTTTTTTTAATGGCTTTTAAAGACAAATCACCACTGTAAATGGGGCTATTAATTGGTAATACGTGGTTTTAAAAAGGGATATACGTGCTAAGCAATCAAAGAGGTGAAGGCGAGTTCCAATGGCACTTGGCGGCGAAGAGTACATTGGTGGAAGCGACTGAGTCAGGAGGAGGAGGACAATGCGGGCGGTCAGTTCAGCAGCACAGAAGGACCATGGCAACATACTGGTGGTAGTAGTAGTAGCACAGCGTCATAGTGCTGGCCAAAAAATGAAATGCACCCAGTGACCCGGGCAGTGTGAACGCAGAGTGTAGTAGCGACTGAGTCAGGAGGACAAAGCGGGCGGTCAGTTCAGCAGCTCAGAAGGAGGACCATGGCCCGGGCCAGCAAGCCATTTAGTTTGCGGATCCGCCTGGGGCTTGGAGGCAGAGGCTTGGTCAGACCCTGAAAGGTGCCGCTCAGCAGGGTCTGACGATGCTGGAATGCAGGGGAGACAGAGGAGAGAGACGACCACTGGCTGCCAGCCTCAATGTCTGTGTCCTGAGTAGCCGAGGTGGAAGAGCGCTTGCGTGCTACTACTGCTGCTGCTGTGGGGGATTCATGACCCTGAGGGAGGGATGATGCTGCTGCGCTGGTGGGCCTTCTGCTCTCAGGAACCCCTGCCAGCAGTGCCTGCTTCCTCTTAAACTCTGCATACTCACGGCAGTGGCGGCTTCTCAGGTGGCCCTGGAGGGATTAGGTACCCATCTTGCTCAGACTTTTCCCACGGCTCAATCTTTTGCTGCATAACCTGCACACCACATACCTTTTGTCATCAGTACATTCGTCAAAGCAATCCCACACTGGTGACTTTAATTTACTGTGGCCCCCACTAGCAGAGGGTGCAGCGGAACAATGTGTGGTAGTAGTTGCCGGGGGTTGCATGGTGGTGGTGCCGGCTGAAGCAGTGTCCTGTCTACTTCCTCCACGCCCACTGCTGCCGATGCCCCTGCCCCTGCCTGACATATGGCGATATCCTTGCCTAGGCCGAGGTGACTCGTCATCCTGCTCTGACCATTCTTCCCCGGACTCAGCAGGCTGCGCATAGTTAGGGTCCATAACGTCGTCATCATCAGCAGCATCATCATAATCCAGCTCTTCCTCTGACTCCCCCGCCTCCTCTTCTGTCCCTACATCCCCAGACACAGACACCTCTTCTTCATCACCAGAACTCAACAACGCTTGTGATTGTGGCCCGATCTCAATCTCTGCCACATCAGTCCCCAGTAAGTCCTGAGCTTCTTGCATCAGCAGGTTCCCAGATGCCGGACTGAACGCTGTCATCCTGGGAGGGCTGCTGACCAGTGGGTGCTGGGGTGGATGTCACAACAAGCGTGGGATGTTGGCTGCTGCTGCTGCTTGGAATGGTGCTCACAGTAGAGGTCTGGGAGGAAGTCATGATGTCCATGAGTACGTCAGGCTCCATTTGCTCAACCACCACACGGGGACCAGAAACTTTAAAATATTTGGACAATGGCGTCCGCTGACTCAGCCCAGGCTTTGCTGCCCCCCTTTCTGCTGCATCACGACCACGTACAGCTGGGCGTCCTCTCCCTGGACGTGGAGCAGTCCCAGAAGTGGCTGAGGCAATTGAACTCCCTTTCCTCTCACCCCGCGAAACCCTGCCAGACATGTTGCTAGTAATGAATCACTGGATGCAGTGGGCACAGTACAAGGTCACTGAAGGATGCAGTGGGCACAGCAGTGGGCACTGGATATACAACTAGGTCACTGAAGGATGCAGTGGGCACACAAGGATGTCACACTGTGTAATGAGATGCTTATATGCCAGCGAGCGAGCAGTGGGCACTGGGCACGGCACAAGGTCACTGACAGAATGAATGAACAGCGCTGGCAGAGAGTGGCAGCGCCGGCGGTGTGACTGGCTGCCTGAAAATAGTACAAGTGTATAACTGTCACTGGAATATACAAGTGAACACTGCAGCTGCACTAACCTGCCTGCCTGCACTACACACAGATAATCCCCACTCCCACTACACTGACTACACTGCAGCACTAAACCTGCCTGCACTACACACAGTTAAATAATCACTAGACTCCCACACTCTCACTACACTACACTGACTACAACTAACTACAGCAATCACTCACTGACTAGCTAACTGTGTACAGTATAAGAGCAGTGTTAGCAAAAAAAAAAACGCTTTGTTTTTAACACAATAAATGCACTTGCTCAAACAACAATGGCCTGGAGATAATCCTCTCAGCACCACAGTCTAGCAAGGACAGAGCTTTTCCATCATGGCCGCCGCTTTATATTCAGGAGGGGAGGGCATAGCTCCCCTCCTGTGATTGGTTGCTAGGGCCTGGCTGGGGCCCTCTGATTGGCCTGCAATGTGTCACTTCCGCATAGTTTGACGCATTTCCGCTAACCACGACTTCAGTGCCAGGTTTCACGAGCGTGAATGCGGATTTCTGTCCGCATTCACGCGAAGCCGAAGCAGATTTTTGTGGTTGAAAATCTATTCACGGCTTAGCGTGTCCGAGGCGGAATGTGTCAAAATGGTCGTGAATCCACGCGTGATCACGACCTGGCGGTGAGCACCACTGTTATCAGCTACAGATTGGAATGAAGTTTAATCCTGGGTTACAGTTCCTCATTAAAGTCTTTGATGCATACAGTCACATTCTTATCTCAGGACGATACAAGCAGTACTACGATTCCTCCATTTTTACTTCTTTTAAGTCATTTTTTTTTCAACTCCAGGTGCCTCTTTCACGATGCATTAGCCATAAATAAAATCTACCTTTATTAACAACTTCAATAAAAAAAGTACTTAGATAAGATTATCCCACACTAAAAACAAGTTTAATCCGATAACAAAGGCGTAAGCGGCATATATCTGGAGGCAAGCTTATTTCTTTACAATCTTAGACTGTCAGAAGACTGGAATGACCTACAAATAATTCTGCACATAATGGTCCACGCGAGACCCGGGCAGGTTCCTAAAAACACCAACAGCTCGGGCTTACAAAGCATCCTTTAGTTACATTTAAAAAAAACAGATAAATAAGCAGTCCAACAGTGAATAAGCGGAGGCTTAGCGAGCCAACACTTGATGGTAATCCAATATATAAGGAAAATGTCCTTAGGTAATATCCGAGCTGTTATGCAGTCAATTACAGCCCTAATCCGGGCACAAGTGTTTCCCAGATATGTGTAGGCAATCACAGTTGCACAGCTTTTTTTTTTTTAACTGTCTATAGCAGTGGTGTCAAACTCATGTACAAAGTGGGCCGAGAGTGAACACTGGGACCTAGTTGCGGGCCAACCTCAATGTCTATTGGCCATCTTCCTCCCTTATATAGTTCCCAGGTGTCCAATGGCCCCCCTCCAACCCCTATACAGTTCCCTGGTGTCTAGTGGTCCTCCCTCCCCTATACAGTTCCCTAGTGCCTAGAGGCCCCCACCCACCCCTAAACAGTTCCCTGGTGTCTAAAGGCCCACACCCTGCCCTATACAGTTCCCTAGTGTTTATTTGTGTTACCCCTACCTCCCCATATGGCTTCCTTTCTGCTCTAGGGCTTCAACTCCAATTTAGCTTCCCTGGTGGTCTAGAGTGGGCCAAAAATAATGTCAAGTGGGAAAACCACTTGGGGGCCAAATGTAATGGTTCTGAGGGCCAGATTTGGCCTGCAGGCCAGCGTTTGACATGTATGGTCTATAGGCTCCTTGCAGTGCTGGTGCTACCATGAAGCCACCCGAATCATGTGATCCAGCGGCAATATCTAGGGGGCAGCACCCAAGCTGTAATGCAGTCCATTACAGCCTGTAACGATTGTATAACGTTTTGGTGTAGAAACACAGACGTCTGATTATGTGGTGATCTGCAGAATCACCAATAATACATACGCTATACCTAAATATGTGGTGATCTGCAGAATCGCCAATAATGCAAGTATAGCTAACAGGAACACAGAATGAGATGTGCTTGGTGCAACAGTAACTGATTAGTTTAATGAGACCTCACCAGAGGAGCTGGTGGGTACTATCAGAAGAGCACCTCACCAGTGGCAAGGGCCCACTGGTGAGTAGAGAGGTCAGACAGGCTAGGTGCGGCAACTGAGAGGCAGATACAGTACAGAATCAGTAGGCAAAAGAGTAGTAGGTATTCAGGCAAGGTTCAGCAACTACATCAGATGGGCAGAGGTACAGAAACGTAAAGCAATAGCAGAGTCACAGATAAGCCAAAGTCATACACAGAATATCAATAATAATACAATAAGCAAAAGTCCTAGTCTTGTGTGAAATCCCTGGTTTCCTCACAGATCAAAGCACACCGGATACTAGTCTAAGGTCTGAGGGCTAACACGTATGTATTCGCAACAGCAGACAGGTTGCGAGTGAACCGTGAAGGCTTAAGAAGCAGAGGAGACCTCACAGCCGCGCCCACTACAATTAGCCAATCCTGAGCGGCGTGAGTCCCCTCTGACATCAGCCAACCAGCGGATTTTCTGCCGTGAAGATTCCCGCCCGGAGGCGGATTTTCTTTTAACGTTAATAACAAATCCCCCATACATGCGACAATCCCCCAAATTGCATGGATTATCGAGGTGATAAGGGGCAACATAACTTCAACATAAAAAATTCCCCAATTTTTTTTTTTTTAATGGCTTTTAAAGACAAATCACCACTGTAAATGGGGCTATTAATTGGTAATACGTGGTTTTAAAAAGGGATATACGTGCTAAGCAATCAAAGAGGTGAAGGCGAGTTCCAATGGCACTTGGCGGCGAAGAGTACATTGGTGGAAGCGACTGAGTCAGGAGGAGGAGGACAATGCGGGCGGTCAGTTCAGCAGCACAGAAGGACCATGGCAACATACTGGTGGTAGTAGTAGTAGCACAGCGTCATAGTGCTGGCCAAAAAATGAAATGCACCCAGTGACCCGGGCAGTGTGAACGCAGAGTGTAGTAGCGACTGAGTCAGGAGGACAAAGCGGGCGGTCAGTTCAGCAGCTCAGAAGGAGGACCATGGCCCGGGCCAGCAAGCCATTTAGTTTGCGGATCCGCCTGGGGCTTGGAGGCAGAGGCTTGGTCAGACCCTGAAAGGTGCCGCTCAGCAGGGTCTGACGATGCTGGAATGCAGGGGAGACAGAGGAGAGAGACGACCACTGGCTGCCAGCCTCAATGTCTGTGTCCTGAGTAGCCGAGGTGGAAGAGCGCTTGCGTGCTACTACTGCTGCTGCTGTGGGGGATTCATGACCCTGAGGGAGGGATGATGCTGCTGCGCTGGTGGGCCTTCTGCTCTCAGGAACCCCTGCCAGCAGTGCCTGCTTCCTCTTAAACTCTGCATACTCACGGCAGTGGCGGCTTCTCAGGTGGCCCTGGAGGGATTAGGTACCCATCTTGCTCAGACTTTTCCCACGGCTCAATCTTTTGCTGCATAACCTGCACACCACATACCTTTTGTCATCAGTACATTCGTCAAAGCAATCCCACACTGGTGACTTTAATTTACTGTGGCCCCCACTAGCAGAGGGTGCAGCGGAACAATGTGTGGTAGTAGTTGCCGGGGGTTGCATGGTGGTGGTGCCGGCTGAAGCAGTGTCCTGTCTACTTCCTCCACGCCCACTGCTGCCGATGCCCCTGCCCCTGCCTGACATATGGCGATATCCTTGCCTAGGCCGAGGTGACTCGTCATCCTGCTCTGACCATTCTTCCCCGGACTCAGCAGGCTGCGCATAGTTAGGGTCCATAACGTCGTCATCATCAGCAGCATCATCATAATCCAGCTCTTCCTCTGACTCCCCCGCCTCCTCTTCTGTCCCTACATCCCCAGACACAGACACCTCTTCTTCATCACCAGAACTCAACAACGCTTGTGATTGTGGCCCGATCTCAATCTCTGCCACATCAGTCCCCAGTAAGTCCTGAGCTTCTTGCATCAGCAGGTTCCCAGATGCCGGACTGAACGCTGTCATCCTGGGAGGGCTGCTGACCAGTGGGTGCTGGGGTGGATGTCACAACAAGCGTGGGATGTTGGCTGCTGCTGCTGCTTGGAATGGTGCTCACAGTAGAGGTCTGGGAGGAAGTCATGATGTCCATGAGTACGTCAGGCTCCATTTGCTCAACCACCACACGGGGACCAGAAACTTTAAAATATTTGGACAATGGCGTCCGCTGACTCAGCCCAGGCTTTGCTGCCCCCCTTTCTGCTGCATCACGACCACGTACAGCTGGGCGTCCTCTCCCTGGACGTGGAGCAGTCCCAGAAGTGGCTGAGGCAATTGAACTCCCTTTCCTCTCACCCCGCGAAACCCTGCCAGACATGTTGCTAGTAATGAATCACTGGATGCAGTGGGCACAGTACAAGGTCACTGAAGGATGCAGTGGGCACAGCAGTGGGCACTGGATATACAACTAGGTCACTGAAGGATGCAGTGGGCACACAAGGATGTCACACTGTGTAATGAGATGCTTATATGCCAGCGAGCGAGCAGTGGGCACTGGGCACGGCACAAGGTCACTGACAGAATGAATGAACAGCGCTGGCAGAGAGTGGCAGCGCCGGCGGTGTGACTGGCTGCCTGAAAATAGTACAAGTGTATAACTGTCACTGGAATATACAAGTGAACACTGCAGCTGCACTAACCTGCCTGCCTGCACTACACACAGATAATCCCCACTCCCACTACACTGACTACACTGCAGCACTAAACCTGCCTGCACTACACACAGTTAAATAATCACTAGACTCCCACACTCTCACTACACTACACTGACTACAACTAACTACAGCAATCACTCACTGACTAGCTAACTGTGTACAGTATAAGAGCAGTGTTAGCAAAAAAAAAAACGCTTTGTTTTTAACACAATAAATGCACTTGCTCAAACAACAATGGCCTGGAGATAATCCTCTCAGCACCACAGTCTAGCAAGGACAGAGCTTTTCCATCATGGCCGCCGCTTTATATTCAGGAGGGGAGGGCATAGCTCCCCTCCTGTGATTGGTTGCTAGGGCCTGGCTGGGGCCCTCTGATTGGCCTGCAATGTGTCACTTCCGCATAGTTTGACGCATTTCCGCTAACCACGACTTCAGTGCCAGGTTTCACGAGCGTGAATGCGGATTTCTGTCCGCATTCACGCGAAGCCGAAGCAGATTTTTGTGGTTGAAAATCTATTCACGGCTTAGCGTGTCCGAGGCGGAATGTGTCAAAATGGTCGTGAATCCACGCGTGATCACGACCTGGCGGTGAGCACCACTGTTATCAGCTACAGATTGGAATGAAGTTTAATCCTGGGTTACAGTTCCTCATTAAAGTCTTTGATGCATACAGTCACATTCTTATCTCAGGACGATACAAGCAGTACTACGATTCCTCCATTTTTACTTCTTTTAAGTCATTTTTTTTTCAACTCCAGGTGCCTCTTTCACGATGCATTAGCCATAAATAAAATCTACCTTTATTAACAACTTCAATAAAAAAAGTACTTAGATAAGATTATCCCACACTAAAAACAAGTTTAATCCGATAACAAAGGCGTAAGCGGCATATATCTGGAGGCAAGCTTATTTCTTTACAATCTTAGACTGTCAGAAGACTGGAATGACCTACAAATAATTCTGCACATAATGGTCCACGCGAGACCCGGGCAGGTTCCTAAAAACACCAACAGCTCGGGCTTACAAAGCATCCTTTAGTTACATTTAAAAAAAACAGATAAATAAGCAGTCCAACAGTGAATAAGCGGAGGCTTAGCGAGCCAACACTTGATGGTAATCCAATATATAAGGAAAATGTCCTTAGGTAATATCCGAGCTGTTATGCAGTCAATTACAGCCCTAATCCGGGCACAAGTGTTTCCCAGATATGTGTAGGCAATCACAGTTGCACAGCTTTTTTTTTTTTAACTGTCTATAGCAGTGGTGTCAAACTCATGTACAAAGTGGGCCGAGAGTGAACACTGGGACCTAGTTGCGGGCCAACCTCAATGTCTATTGGCCATCTTCCTCCCTTATATAGTTCCCAGGTGTCCAATGGCCCCCCTCCAACCCCTATACAGTTCCCTGGTGTCTAGTGGTCCTCCCTCCCCTATACAGTTCCCTAGTGCCTAGAGGCCCCCACCCACCCCTAAACAGTTCCCTGGTGTCTAAAGGCCCACACCCTGCCCTATACAGTTCCCTAGTGTTTATTTGTGTTACCCCTACCTCCCCATATGGCTTCCTTTCTGCTCTAGGGCTTCAACTCCAATTTAGCTTCCCTGGTGGTCTAGAGTGGGCCAAAAATAATGTCAAGTGGGAAAACCACTTGGGGGCCAAATGTAATGGTTCTGAGGGCCAGATTTGGCCTGCAGGCCAGCGTTTGACATGTATGGTCTATAGGCTCCTTGCAGTGCTGGTGCTACCATGAAGCCACCCGAATCATGTGATCCAGCGGCAATATCTAGGGGGCAGCACCCAAGCTGTAATGCAGTCCATTACAGCCTGTAACGATTGTATAACGTTTTGGTGTAGAAACACAGACGTCTGATTATGTGGTGATCTGCAGAATCACCAATAATACATACGCTATACCTAAATATGTGGTGATCTGCAGAATCGCCAATAATGCAAGTATAGCTAACAGGAACACAGAATGAGATGTGCTTGGTGCAACAGTAACTGATTAGTTTAATGAGACCTCACCAGAGGAGCTGGTGGGTACTATCAGAAGAGCACCTCACCAGTGGCAAGGGCCCACTGGTGAGTAGAGAGGTCAGACAGGCTAGGTGCGGCAACTGAGAGGCAGATACAGTACAGAATCAGTAGGCAAAAGAGTAGTAGGTATTCAGGCAAGGTTCAGCAACTACATCAGATGGGCAGAGGTACAGAAACGTAAAGCAATAGCAGAGTCACAGATAAGCCAAAGTCATACACAGAATATCAATAATAATACAATAAGCAAAAGTCCTAGTCTTGTGTGAAATCCCTGGTTTCCTCACAGATCAAAGCACACCGGATACTAGTCTAAGGTCTGAGGGCTAACACGTATGTATTCGCAACAGCAGACAGGTTGCGAGTGAACCGTGAAGGCTTAAGAAGCAGAGGAGACCTCACAGCCGCGCCCACTACAATTAGCCAATCCTGAGCGGCGTGAGTCCCCTCTGACATCAGCCAACCAGCGGGTCAGCTTTTGCGCCTCCTCCCAGCATAAAGGACCTGTCTACGCGCGCGGCCGCGCAATACAGCAACCCTATGTGCCAATGACAATTCCGCCCTCGGCGTGCCAGACGCCGGCGGAACGGAAAAAACCTCCGAGCAGGGAACCGAGGCGGCTGCAGAGACACCCTGCGTGCACGCAGCTGCAGATGTTACACAGCCCTAATCTGGGCACAAGTGGTTTCCCAGAGCTGTGTAGGCAGTCAGAGTTGCAGAGCTTTTGTCTATAAGATCCTTGCAGTGCTGGCCCTACCAAGAAGCCACCTGAATCATGTGATGCGGTGGCAATATCTGGGGGCGGCACCGGCGGTATCAATATTCAGAGCTGCCGCAATGGAAGCCCAATTACCTGGTCCATTGCTGTTTGAGCTTCTCTTCTGCACTGTACCTCTCCTATCACTGTGCAGCAGCATCACATAGGCTCCTGATGCAGGTCATGTGACACTGAGCTTGATTCATCAAACTACAGTAAATATACTGCACGCATACACAGCGTGGGTTAATATTACAGTTCGCACATAGCACACAGCTACATTAGTGTAGAGTTCGCACATAACTACTGCGCAATGCTCTCGTAGTGTGACTGTCAAGGGTGCAGCAACAGCCATAGCAGCTGCTATGGGGCCCTGGAGCAGAGGGGGCCCAAGTGGTAGTTAATGTATTCACCATTAACTTTCTTGTGTTTCTCCACCCTCTGACTTTATCTCAATCCCCATGAACTTTGTGCAGTGTTGATTGTATGAGAATGTAAATTGCCCAATTAACTCATTTCCATAGGGTAGGGGCAGGTGGCAATGCTCAAGAGTGCCTACATCTGAGGGCCCCATTAAAGCTTTGCTACGGGGCCCCCATGATCTCTAGCTATGCCACTGGTGACTGTGGTACTCTAGTAGGTTTTTACAGGCAGAGAGACATTAGTAGCAAAAAGGAATGGTACTCATAGCATTCCGGTTACCAAACACGCAACCAGTGCAAAGGATGGTAGAGAAATTCTCCACTTACAGTGATACTCGAGTGAAAACAAAGTGAACAGAAAAACAATTGTGTCTATCCTCCTACTCCCAAAAATGACTCTTAGTTATCCCACAGTTTTATGTTACATCGTTACATAGTTATTTGGGTTGAAAAAAGACATCCACCCTCTAATTCAACCAGAAATTTTGTGCTTAAAAACTAAAAAACAAACAAATTTATTGTTTTGTCTCAGCTGAATGTGACAGTCTGTCCTATGTCTCAGAGTTCTCCAATATATGATCTATTGACCTTTTTATCTATCATCTCCTGGCAGAGAACTAAAGTATTTTCTGGCTGTAATTCTTTGCTGAAGAAAAACTGTCAGTTGCATAGTAGAATATTAACTTTTTCAGGCAGAGAAAGATGAAAAGCTTCACAGCATATTTATTTGTGTGTTAGGCGCTGTACATACTCATGTTTATCTCACCATGTCACATGCCACTTAAGGTATCCTTTAAAGGAGCAGGGACAGACATACTATCTCAGGGAAAAGAAAAACATATACAGGTAGATAACTACTTGTTCTATTTACACAACAGATGTATTGTAATGTCCACATTTTGATTTCAGTGAATTTTATATACTAGCTCATAGCCTTTTCCATCTTCAATCCATGTGACTGAAGCAAATCCCGGTGTTATTTCCTCCCTTACTTTTTTTTCCCTCTGAGAAACTGCACTGTCATAGCTGCTTTGTAAACAGATTTCCGCTGCTCACTGAACTGCCCTCAGCCAATCAGGGCGGAGCAGGAAAGTGAGAGGGGTGATGACAAGCTTCTTTCTCATTGACAATGGCAAAAATAGAGCCAGGCTGAGTGAGATAAGATTTATTACAGCAAAAACATTTTGAATAGATTGGAGTGCTTACAATGCAGGGTAAGGTTTCAGCCCGCATATGACACACAGAGCAGTGGGTAAATGGGTTTTAATTTGTGGCTGACAATCCCTGTTTAAGACAAAGTTTCTCTTGGTCATCCTTCTAAAAAAAAAAAAAAAAGTGCTTTAGCACAGAGTTCCCCAACCCCGTCCTCAGGGCCCACCAACAGTACATGTTTTACAGAAAACCACAAACATTCACAGGTGAGGTAATCAGTGTCTCAGCAGCGCTAATTAACTACCTCTGTGGATTTCCACAAAACAAGCACTGTCGGTGGGCTTTGAGGACAGGGTTGGGGAACACTACTTTAGCACACGGGATGATGTTTAGATTAGTCGTTTTGTTTTTTTCTCTCCCCCTCTCCCTTACTTTCCGTGTAAACAACTGGAGTGGCATGGCAATATCTTAACAAGGAATTAATGGGGCCCCATTTTCAGACAGTTTAATTACACTTAACTACTTAACGACCGCTCCACGCCAATTGGCGTGTACGCGGCGAAAGGCCCAGGACCGCTCAATGTCAATTGGAGTGAAGTCCTGGGGCGGGATTTTTGCAGGCGCATGTCTGGTTCAATGACGGAGTTCTACTCTGTCACAGGCATGGTCGGAAGAGCCCATTTCCGTTTCCGGGACAATTCCGCATACCGAAATTCCGCATACCGGCACATTCCGGCGGTATTCAGTGGTATTCCGCGGTATTCCGCATGTATTTTCCGTAATTTTTATCCGGACTTCCGTAATTTTCGAATGATTGTGTCTATGTTGTCTATTGTCAATAAAGTTGTTGTATATTACGGAAACGTGATTGAAAAGTGTACTTTCGTAAATTTCAGCCTTTTTTTACGGAAATGCTGTTTTTTTATATGCGCACTGTTTGGGGGGTGGCGCCCAGGAATTTCGCGTCCATGAGCTTGTTGTCATGATTGGTCAACTCATTCCGCATCTCCTGATTGGTCAATTCATTCCGATTCTGATTTTGCCGGAATTCCGCATTATTCCGCATTCCGGTTTGATGTTTCCGGATTCCGCGGAACCATGCGGAAACCCCAATTCCAGCTGAATTTCGGTATTTTAGCTTCCGTGGAATTCGGAAGCTCATGCCTGCTCTGTCATCAGTCTCCCAGTGGCGATCGCCACTGAGAGACTGTTAGACGGCGAGATTGCCGTCTATTTACATTGTGCAGCACTGCGGTCTACAGCAGCGCTGTACTGGGGACAGCCGCGTGACACGGCTGTCCCCCATGGAGGCAGTAGAGTGGCCGGCTGTCATAGGCTGATGCCTATGACAGCCGATCGCAGCAATTGGCTGGTGGGGGGGAGGGAGGGGCGGGGTCTAAAAAAAATAAAAAAAATAGTAATATTTATTAACAAAAACAAAAAAAATACAAATAAATAAAGAAAAAAATAAACATGCCAGCGGGGATCAGACCCCACCAACAGAAAGCTCTGTTGATGGGCAGAAATGGAGGTGGGGGGGGGGGGGGAATTCACTTGTGTGCTGAGTTGTACGGCCCTGCAGCAAGGCCTTAAAGCTGCAGTGGCCTAAATTGTGAAAAATAGCCTGGTCACTAGGTGGGTGTAAGCCTACAGTCCTCAAGTGGTTAAGTATACAAGTATATTAATGTTTTATACATCCCTTATCTGCTATTTGAACTGCCAAATAATAGCATTTTATGATACCTGCAAATATCAGTTGTCATGTAATGAAATCCTCAGATGCATTGTGGTATTTTCAAGGTGCAGGCTCTACATTATAACCCTGTGATGCAATACCGTTGCTTTATTTTGCACAGCTGAGCAATGATGCGCTCTTGCTGGCTGACTGATTGATTTTCAGGCAGTGCACAATCCTAATTGTTCCCTGATAAGGTAACAGATCGCCCCCCAGGGTCCTTTTTATCCACTGATGCAGTTGTGCCCAGAGATGAATGGGATGTCCCTTTCATTCCATCAAACCCGCCTATCTCCATGCTGCCTGCCTAATAGGAAGTCAGTGCTATTAAGCAGAGAGTCTGATTTATCAGCACCTCCCTGTATGCTCTGTACTAAAAACGGGGTGATAAATATCATCGCCGGACTGTAGGAGTTTATGAGGCTTTCTATATGAATTAACCTAAAGGCAGCTCAACTAAATAGGATGGAAATAAGCCCATAACTTTTTTTCTTCCTGTCCAGTTCATTTGTGGACATACTATAGGCAGAGCCGGCTCACCCACAAGACAATTCTAGGCAGTTGCCTAGGGCCTGGAGAGGGTCTAGGGGCCTGGTGGATGCTAGCCCCCACCAAATCTCACTAAAAGTGGGCAAAAACTGCTATCTTACCTAGGGCCCTATTTTATTTTAATCCATTTCTGACTATAGGCCAGGGCCAGATTTTCCATAAGGCACTAAAGGCACCTTATGCGGGAGTGGCGGCCCCTCCTCTTCAGATCACTGACCTCAGGAGCTTACAGTCTAATCTCTGCCTCATATCACTGACCTCATGCACTTACACCTTAATCCTTGTCTCATGTCACTAAGGATGATATGAGACAGCGATTAGAGTGTAAGATTCAAAGGACAGTTAGTGACATAAGGCAGGGAGTTCAGAATATTTTACTTTGGGGTGTGGCCTGTGTTCAGGGGCGGGGTTTTGGGCACCAGAACGCCTGTAAATCTAGCCCTGCTATAGGTAGTCGCTGTGCAGGGCCGGTTCTCTCATGAAGTAAAGTAAAACATTTGCATCAGGCGCAGAGATTTCAGGGGCAGTATTTTTGTACTGTTTGTACATTCCTGAGGAGGAATGGAGGCTGAGGGTGAGCAGTGTTTTTGTCACAGACTCACGGCCAGCCAGTGTGCTATTGTGTTGAGCTGCAGCATGTCATGTGAGTACATGTGCGAACATTCCAAATCGGCGGTTGGGGGCGCATCCTCACAAGTTTGCCTCAGGCAGCAAAAAGTCTAGAACCGGCCCTGTCGCTGTGTATGAGGTATTTATCCCATGTGTTCCTTATTCCTCTACTATATCATCTTGCCAGGGCGCTACTACTCGACGCAGGTAAAAACAGGACAACGACTATGCTAATAGCTGCAATTAGCTAACGGACACTTCGGGTGCCCACATTTTCACTGTAGCCATTTTGCATATGCATGCTTTTTATATTCCTTCCCATTCTGAGAGCTTGTACCCAGGGGGTTTATGAGACAGGCCCTGTTCCTCGTTTTCGCCAAAGTCATTTTCGCATTGAATATGGCATTTTGGATATCGAGAAAAATTTAGCAAAAATGCATTGTATTTTCACAATAGGCAGAAAATTTGCAGAAACACGAAAAATCTTTCTTTTTACAGTGTAAAATCATTTTAGCGAGAAAATTCACAAAAGTGCTAAAAATCCCTAAGTTTAACGTGGAATTACATAGCGATTTTTGATGGAATTTTCCCTCAAAAGTCGAGTTTAACATTTTCCTGAGAATTCATGTGAAAAGAATATCGTCATTTTCGCTCATCACTTATACAAATGTCTACTCTGTCGCTGGGTTAAATCACATATTGTATGCTTACTCTTAGGTCAAACTCTTCGCTAAACAGGATATTCGCCACCTTCTCTGGAACTGGAGAGGTTTTCTATTCTTAAAGGGACAGCGTACGCAATGTGGTGAGGATGACGCCAGCTGGCTACATTAACAATCCTCACACAGATGTCTCCCACAGCGCACAAGCCAATTTACACAGAGCACACAGGGCTGCCAGGGTATGTGGAGGACTGCGCCAGCCCCGGCTACTGCATTAGCTGCTGCACAGATCAATTCACATTACAGGAGGCATGTGACCAGATGAAACGCGGAAAATACATACGTGAAAGTGGCCGGGGACCTGACCACACTGAGGTGAAATACTAAAAGCATCCCAATCTTCCCAGGACATTTCCCATGTTAAACTGTCCACTTTACACTAGTGCATTGCAAGCTGTGATACGATTAAAAGCATGTTACCCTTTACAGCGCCATGACAACCGTGTTTTTTCTCTACCAATGTAAAAGGTGTTTTTTAAAGCATATCTTGCACTAGAAAATACCTGATCATACTGTTGTAGACACAGAAAAGCAGGAACTCCAGTGGGCAGAAGGATCTTCCCAACAAGTAACAATATCATTATCTGGCACAGGCTCCTCCCCCTCCCAGGACTTCATACATTGGTATGAAGTAACTAAAGATATAGGGTATGTTCATTATACGGTGGCAAGCAGAATAGTCTTGCCAAACAATGCGTAGAATGCAATGCAAGTAAGTTTGGTTGCAAAAAAGAAATCTGTCCATGTATTCCAAGCAAAAGGAATAAACAAAAAATAAATAAAACTTATGGGCATTTCTGTCTTAAAAAAGAACTTTAACCTAGGAATGAACTTTATTCCAATCAGTGGCTGATTGGGGTGGGTAATGGTTAGGATTGGGCATTGGTGGGGGGGTCCATTAGGGTTAGGCATCAATGAGGTAGTTCGGTTAGGCATCAGTGGTGAACGGACACAGGCACACTATTAACAATCCCAAATCTTATCTCCCAGTGGCTACACACTTTGGTTCCAATGGACACAGCTTAAATGATATTCGTGTCACTGCGCTGAAGGGTGGCTTCAAATCCTTGAAAGACAAACTAATAGCAGGGCCAAAAATTATAAATGGGTTCAAAGCTGTGGACAAGGGCTTGAATAAGGACAAAAACTTTATATATTGGTATTAGGTTGATGATATTTAATTCCATAACTCTTTCTCAGCCTATAACTCTTTCTCAGCCTAGACAAATATTGCATCCATGCTGCTAAAACTTGTGAACTCAGAATGTACAATACCTCTGTGACAGTCTGAGTCCCAATTGTGTGAGGATTGAATAAACAAGGGGTCTTATCTATTAGTCATAAATCAGGTAACGACTGCTCACCCTATTTAGATGTTCTGTTTCATTTAGGGCATACATGTCAAACTCTGGCCCGTAAGCCAAATCTGGTGCTTGGAGCCATTAGATTTGGCCCTCGGGTGGGTTTCTCACTTTGCACTGTGTGGCCCACTCTAGACCACCAGAGAAGCTATATTGGAGGGTAAGTCCTAGATCACCAGGGAAGCCATATGGGGAGGGGGAAAGCACTAGATACCAGGGAACTGTATTGGAGAGGGAGAGGGCCATTAAACACCAGGGAACTGTATAGGGAAAGAGGGGGCCACTAGAAACTAGCAAACTGTATAGGAGAGGGAGAGAGGACAACTAAACATCAGGGAAATGGATGAGAGGGAGGAAAACCACCAAACACCAGGGAACTGTATAGATGATGAAGGGAGGACCACTAAACACCATGGAACTGCATAGGGGAGGGAGGAGGGCTACTAGACACCAGGGAACCGTATAGGGGAAGGAGGGGGATATTAGACACCAGGGAACTTTATAAGGGAGAGAGTTTGCCCCGCGGCTTGGTCAAAGAGCTCAATTTCGGCCAACTTTGTATTTGAGTTCGATACCCCTGATTTAGGGCATCTTACGACATGTATTTATGCTTGCAAAAAAAATGTATGTATCCCTTTTGAAGTTGCATGTATATAGATGTCTGTTCCAACATCTTGTAATCAAACAGGATTTAACCACTTGAGGACCGTGGGCTTTACCCCCCTTAAGGACCAGGCACTTTTTTTCCATTCAGACCACTGCAGCTTTCACGGTTTATTGCTCGCTCATACAACCTACCACCTAAATGAATTTTGGCTCCTTTTCTTGTCACTAATAAAGCTTTCTTTTTGTGCTATTTGATTGCTGCTGCGATTTTTTCTTTTTATTATATTCATCAAAAAAGACATGAATTTTGGCAAAAAATGATTTTTTTAACTTTCTGTGCTGACATTTTTCAAATAAAGTAAAATTTCTGTATACATGCAGCGCGAAAAATGTGGACAAACATGTTTTTGATTAAAAAAAACCCCATTCAGTGTATATTTATTGGTTTGGGTAAAAGTTATAGCGTTTACAAACTATGGTGCAAAAAGTGAATTTTGCAATTTTCAAGCATCTATGACTTTTCTGACCCCCTGTCATGTTTCATGAGGGGCTAGAATTCCAGGATAGTATAAATACCCCCCAAATGACCCCATTTAGGAAAGAAGACATCCCAAAGTATTCACTGAGAGGCATAGTGAGTTCATAGAAGATATTATTTTTTGTCACAAGTAAGCGGAAAATGACACTTTGTGACAAAAAAAAAAAAAAAGAAATCTGCCACGGACTCACCATGCCCCTCTCTGATTACCTTGAAGTGTCTACTTTCCAAAATGGGGTCATTTGTGGGGTGTGTTTACTGTCCTCGCATTTTGGGGGGTGCTAATTTGTAAGCACCCCTGTAAAGCCTAAAGGTGCTCATTGGACTTTGGGCCCCTTAGCGCAGTTAGGCTGCAAAAAAGTGCCACACATGTGGTATTGCCGTACTCAGTAGAAGTAGTATAATGTGTTTTGGGGTGTATTTTTACACATACCAATGCTGGGTGGGAGAAATATCTCTGTAAATGACAATTTTTTAATTTTTTTTACACACAATTGTCCATTTACAGAGATCTTTCTCCCACTCAGCATGGGTATATGTAAAAATACATTCCGTTAGTAGTACGGTGAGTTCATAGAAGATTTTATTTTTAGTCACAAGTTAGCGGAACATGACACTTTGTGAAAAAAAAACAATAAAAATCAATTTCCGCTAACTTGTGACAAAAGATGATATCTTCTATGAACTCACCGTACTACTAACAGAATACCTTGGGGTGTCTTCTTTCTAAAATGGAGTCATTTGTGGGGTTCATATACTGTCCTGTCATTTTAGGGGCCCTAAACCGTGAGGAGTAGTCTTGAAACAAAATTTCTCAAAATGACCTGTAAAATCCTAAAGGTACTCATTGGACTTTGGGCCCCTTAGCGCAGTTAGGGTGCAAAAAAGTGCTGGGTGGGAAAAATATCTCTGTAAATGACAATTGTTTGATGTTTTTACACACAATTGTCCATTTACAGAGAGATTTCTCCCACCCAGCATGGGTATGTGTAAAAATACACCCCAAAACACATTATACTACTTCTCCTGAGTACGGCGGTACCACATGTGTGACACTTTTTTGCAGCCTAGGTGCGCTAAGGGGCCCAACGTCCTATTCACAGGTCATTTTGAGGCATTTGTTTTCTAAACTACTCCTCACGGTTTAGGGCCCCTAAAATGCCAGGGCAGTATAGGAACCCCACAAGTGACCCCATTTTAGAAAGAAGACACCCCAAGGTATTCCGTTAGGTGTATGGCGAGTTCATAGAAGATTTTATTTTTTTGTCACAAGTTAGTGAAAAATGACACTTTGTGAAAAAAAAAACAATAAAAATCAATTTTTTTTCTAAAATGGGGTCACTTGTGGGGTTCCTATACCGCCCTGGCATTTTACGGGCCCAAAACCGTGAGTAGTCTGGAAACCAAATGTCTCAAAATGACTGTTCAGGGGTATAAGCATCTGCAAATTTTGATGACAGGTGGTGTATGAGGGGGCGAATTTTGTGGAACCGGTCATAAGCAGGGTGGCCTTTTAGATGACAGGTTGTATTGGGCCTGATCTGATGGATAGGAGGGAACTAGTAAAAAAGGGCGCACAGGGATAGTGGACAAAAAGGGCGCCGCCATAGACTGCAATGCAAAATATCGGCTATTCGGCGCCCGACAGGAAAAAAGGGCGCACGAGAAATAGCGGTTACAGGGATCGTGTTAACAAAGGTTTTCGTTTACAGGATAAAGTTTATAACAAATATCGTTAACAAGTTCGTTTAGACTTTGTATTATACTTATTTTTTCGTTTGTAAATTTCGCTTATATGGTTTTTAACTAGTTTTTTCGTTTTAAAAATGCGCTTATAAAACTATAACAACTAAAATTTCGTTTACACTTCTTTTATCATTTAAATTCGTTTTCATATGTATAATGCTTAAATAACGTTTCTAAAGCTGGCCACTAACGGTCCAATTTCTAGCGAAAAATCGTTCGAGCGATCAGAAATTCTGATCGGACGAAAAATCATTCACTACACCATCAACTAACCAATCTTTGCTTCCTATCTATCACGACCACCAAGAAAATCCAAATTTTCGTTCGACGAAAATTCATTCGGGCGACATTTTTTTCACTCGTTCATAATCGATTGTGTCCACCAATGGAGATTATTTACAACCAATCCGATCAGAATTTCTGATCGCTCGAACGATTTTTCGCTAGAAATTGGACCGTTAGTGGCCAGCTTAAAGCTGATTGTATTAGAAATACATCGCTTATGGTATTAACTTTGTTTTTACACTTCTAATGCGTTGATTATAGTTACTAAAATATCGCTTTAAATATTACTGTTATTTTAAGATTTCTACGTGATTTTAAGGCTAGTTATTCTATTACAAATATATAAATTATTTTATTCATGTTATTTGGAGTGAAGTATTTTAAGGATTAAATATATTATTGTTTATATGTGTTTAGCGTGTTTTGTGCAGTGGGGATGGTTAGGTTTAGGCATTACTAGGGGGTCTAGGGGTTAGGGATAGGTACAGGGAGGGTTAGGACCATGGTGGTGGTTAGTTTTAGGCACCACCAGGGGGGTCTTAGGTTTAGGCACCAGAAGGGGGGTCTTAGGTTTAGGCACCACCAGGGGAGTCTTAGGTTTAGGCACCACAAGGGGGGTCTTAGGTTTAGGCACCACCAGGGGGGTCTAGGGGTTAGGGATAGGTACAGGGAGGGTTAAGTATACATACAGTGCAATATACACCACCAGGGGGGTGGTTAGTTTTAGGCACCACCAGGGGGTCTTAGGTTTAGGCACCACCAGGGGGTCTTAGGTTTAGGCACCAGAAGGGGAGTCTTAGGTTTAGGCACCAACAGGGGGGTCTTAGGTTTAGGCACCACCAGGGGAGTCTTAGGTTTAGGCACCAACAGGGGGGTCTTAGGTTTAGGCACCACCAGGGGGGTCTTAGGTTTAGGCACCAACAGGGGGGTCTTAGGTTTAGGCACCACCAGGGGAGTCTTAGGTTTAGGCACCAACAGGGGGGTCTTAGGTTTAGGCACCACCAGGGGAGTCTTAGGTTTAGGCACCACCAGGGGGGTCTAGGGGTTAGGGATAGGTACAGGGAGGGCTCTGTATGAGAGTAAGGTTAGGTATAGTTATAGTACAATATATGTAATATATACAATTTATTACATTATGTGTATTTACACAAAGGGGGGTCTAGGTGTGAGGGATAGGGATAAGGAGAGATATCTGTGACCCTAAAGTTAGGTATAATTGTAGTAAAATACCTGTAAAACCTACCATTCTAGTACTATGCTTAATATATGTGTAAATATCGTTTTTGCTATAGACGCTATTTGACGTTTCATTTCAGAATTCGTTTACTGTTATAGACGGTATTTTGCCATTTCATTTCTGTTTATTTAACGTATTTAGCACTAAATTATCGTTTATAACCTCTGAAACGAAAAATACGGTTTTGCATTCAAACTTATAATTTCGGCTACACCCCGCGCCCTTTTTTCCAGGCGCCCTTTTTTGATATACGCGGATAGGAGTGCTAGGGGGGTGACAGGAGGTGATTGATGGGTGTCTCAGGGGGTGGTTAGAGGGGGAAAATAGATGCAATCAATGCACTGGGGAGGTGATCAGAAGGGGGTCTGAGGGGGATCTGAGGGTTTGGCCGAGTGATCAGGAGCCCACACGGGGCAAATTAGGGCCTGATCTGATGGGTAGGTGTGCTAGGGGGTGACAGGAGGTGATTGATGGGTGTCTCAAGGTGTGATTAGAGGGGGGGAATAGATGCAAGCAATGCATTGGCGAGGTGATCAGGGCTGGGTTCTGAGGGTGTGGGCGGGTGATTGAGTGCCCTAGGGGCAGATAGGGGTCTAATCTGATGGATAGCAGTGACAGGGGGTGATTGATGGGTAATTAGTGGGTGTTTGGAGGAGAGAACAGATGTAAACAATGCACTTGGGAGGTGATCTGGCATCAGATCTGCGGGCGATCTATTGGTGTGGGTGGGTGATCAGATTGCCCGCAAGGGGCAGGTTAGGGGCTGATTGATGGGTGGCAGTGACAGGGGGTGATTGATGGGTGGCAGTGCCAGGGGGTGATTGATGGGTGGCAGTGACAGGGGGTGATTGATGGGTGATTGACAGGTGATCAGTGGGTTATTACAGGGAAGAACAGATGTAACTAATGCACTGACGAATTGATAAGGGGGGGTCTGAGGGCAATCTGAGCGTGTAGGCGGGTGATTGGATGCCCGCAAGGGGCAGATTAGGGTCTGATCTGATGGGTAACAGTGACAGGTGGTGATAGGGGGTGATTGATGGGTAATTAGTGGGTGTTTAGGGTAGAGAACAGATGTAAACACTGCACTTGGGAGGTGATCTGACGTCGGATCTGCGGGCGATCTATTGGTGTGGGTGGGTGATCAGATTGCCCGCAAGGGGCAGGTTAGGGGCTGATTGATGAGTGGCAGTGCCAGGGGGTGATTGATGGGTGGCAGTGACAGGGGGTGATTGATGGGTGATTGACAGGTGATCGGTGGGTTATTACAGGGAAGAACAGATGTAACTAATGCACTGGCGAATTGATAGGGGGGGTCTGAGGGCAATCTGAGCGTGTAGGCGGGTGATTGGGTGCCCGCAAGGGGCAGATTAGGGTCTGATCTGATGGGTAACAGTGACAGGTGGTGATAGGGGGTGATTGATGGGTAATTAGTGGGTGTTTAGGGTAGAGAACAGATGTAAACACTGCACTTGGGAGGTGATCTGACGTCGGATCTGCGGGCGATCTATTGGTGTGGGTGGGTGATCAGATTGCCCGCAAGGGGCAGGTTAGGGGCTGATTGATGGGTAGCAGTGACAGGGGGTGATTGATGGGTGATTGATGGGTGATTGACAGGTGATTGACAGGTGATCAGGGGGATAGAGGTATACAGTACACAAGGGGGGGGGGGTCTGGGGAGAATCTGAGGGGTGGGGGTGATCAGGAGTCCCCAGGGGGCAGTTTAGGGTTAAAAACAAAATATAGCGTTGACAGATAGTGACAGGGAGTGATTGATGGGTGATTAGGGGGGTGATTGGGTGTAAACAGGGGTCTGGGGAGTGGGCAGGGGGGGTCTGAGGGGTGCTGTGGGCGATCAGGGGGCAGGGGGGGGGAGATCAGTGTGCTTGGGTGCAGACTAGGGTGGCTGCAGCCTGCCCTGGTGGTCCCTTGGACACTGGGACCACCAGGGCAGGAGGCAGCCTGTATAATACACTTTGTAAACATTACAAAGTGTATTATACACTTTGTATGCGGCGATCGTCGGGTTAACATCCTGCCGGCGCTTCCGTATGGCCGGCGGGATGTTGCGGCGGGTGAGCGGAGACAGGCGCCGGCGGAGGATCGCGTCACGGATGACGCGATTGCTCCGCCCATGCCCCTACAAGGACCGTCGCCTTTGGGCATGAGCTGGTCCTTGCGGGCTCCACTTCGCGGCCGCCTCTCTGCGTTAGGCGGTCGGGAAGTGGTTAAGTCTGACGAAGGCTGCACAGCCGAAAGCTCACGCTTATTCCTTTAAGTTAGCCAATAAATCGTATCATCGTGATTCAAAACTAACTTCTTAATTCTCTCTTCTTTCTTCTTCTTTAATGTTGAATAAAGTGTCCTCATGGCCACTGGTCCTCATTGCTGCTTGGTCACCACCTTCGGTCCCTGCCACTTTGGTGACCAGCCACCAGGACCACCCGTAGCACCATAACTGCCTACCAGTAGCAAAGGCCACACTGCTCCTTCTCACCAGCTATCCAGTGCTATAATATCCAGTGAGCTTGCATAAAGAATCTTTGAGTCTCCCACCAGGGCTCCCCATTGGTACAGTGTATCAACCAATGGGATACATTCCCTGGGGAGGTTTTTCATTTGTCGGCTTAGTGAACCAATGAAAGACCTCAAGAGAGAGGATTGTCAATAGTTGATACTCTGCACCAATGGGAAGCACCAGCAAGAGGCTCAAAGATGCTTTGCCGTGGTTCCCTGAATAGTATAATTCCACAGAGCCAGCAAGAAGCAGCAATGCAGCGGGTAGTTTGGGCAAGAAGCGGCAGTGTTATAGGTCATTCCGTTGCTTAATTTTAGAACTCGACAGCGCTTATTGGTGTCCAGTTAAGGAATTACATAAGGCCCCATGGCTCTTCTCATGTCATGAAACTTGTGAGATCTAGTTAATCTATCCCTGATTCTTACAGAGGCGTAGCTAGTGTTTTCAGTGCCCGGGGACAAAGAATGTTTTTGCGCGCACCCCCCAGGATGAAATGGGCGTTGCCATGCATTCTCAGAATGTGGCCGTGCTCATCGGTGGAGTCAAATATAGAAATGCTGTTTAGATAGCCAAATGTGCCCCCATCCCCTGTTCAGATAGCCAGATGTGCCCCCCTTTAGATAGCCAGGTGTGCTCTCCTTTATATAGCCAGGTGTGCCCCCTATAGATAGCCAAATGTGCCCCCCTTTAGATAGTCCCTCCTCCCTCCATTTAGATAGTGAGGTGTGCCCCCCCCCCCCCCCCGTTAGATAGCCAGATGTGCCCGGCTTTTTCTGCTGCCATTAAAGTTTCTGCACTCCTCTGCAGAGGCCGAGAGAGAAGCAGGGGCACTTCAGGCAGCCAGCGAGCCGCCTCTCATGCATGTGGGGGTGCAGCGACCGCCGGGACAAGGTCCTCCAGCACCCAAGGCTGAGACACCAAAGTGCGCCCCTCCATCCCTCCCACCCCAGCCGTCACACACTGATTGCTATTAGACTAAGAGGCGCCACAGGGCCCACAACCTCCCCAACACCTTAATATCTAGTTATCTGGCTTGCAGTCACTGCTATGTATCCCCTTTTCTAATTTCTTTCTGCTTCAAACACAATTAGGAATGACAGCTGAATGAATTCTGTGCCCCCTCCTACCCTGCGCCCTGAGGCTGGAGCCCCTCCAGCCTATGCCTCAGCCCGGCCCTGGCGACCATGCTGAGCCCTCCTTACAGTGCTGTGCCCGGGGACATGTGTCCCACCTTGCCCACTCATAGCTACTCATCTGGATTCCTAACTTAATAGTAATGACTTATCTTTACAATTAGAGTTTAATTTAAAATCTTGGCTATACTGTAGACCCCCTAGTTAGGGATGCAATTTCACAAAAGGCTATTTGTAAGGAAGGCAGGCAGGACAAGAGGAGCATCATGTGTTTGTTTTGTTCTCTATGTGTGCATATGGCCACTTGCCCTGTGAGATAACAGGAGATGCACGGCTGCACCTGTGAGCTGTGGATGATAAATGAGGCCTGCAGGTCTCCAGTACTAGGCAAATATAATTATCTTTCTGCATTCTCACAGGGATTTGCCATGTGCTCCCCGCTATGCTTTCTCTCTGCACTTAAAGCGGACCTAACACTGATATTTTATTTTTGAGTTTTTGGCTTGTTTTTCACATCACAATATACCGTGTATACGTGCAGATAGGCCGTTGTACCCATAAGCCTAAGCCCCCTTTTTAACAACCCGCTTTGGTCTAAAAAAGATGGAGCAGCTAATTGTAGCACAGCCAAAAATGGGTACGCATTACATAGCAAGCGTTGGGCCGCTATATGTAGGTAGCCTCAGTTCACATAGTCTCAGCTCGCGGCCTGGGCACCAGCTATTTAACGGGTGACCATTTTTTGACCCTGGAGGTTATTTATTGTCGGGGGAGGGATGTTGGTTGACCAGGTAGGAGGGTTATTAGTTGCCCGAGGAGGGGGAGGGTTATTAGTTGCCCGAGGGGGAGGGTTAATAGTTGCCTGGGGGAGGGTTACTAAATGCCCAGTGGGAAGGGTTATTAGTTACCCAGAGAAGGAAGGGTTATTCGTTGCTCACCGGGGAGGGTTCTGTGTGAGAGTAAGGGGAGGTTGCGTACGTTGAAAAAGGGCGTCGGGAAAAAAGGGTGCAGGGTTTTAAACGATAAACATAAATAACGTAAAAATTTTTTTTTGCTATATTTCATTTAAAAATAATGTTTTATAAAGTTATAAATCATTAAATAATGTGTATGAAATCGGCAATTGTAAAAACGTTAATATTCCCTGTTTAAAAAGTGAAATGTATAATAACGTTTTATAAAAGATGAATAAGAATTTTACTAAAGCTATACCTTATCCTACTCTCACACAGAACCCTCCCTGTACCTGCCCCTAACCCCTAGACCCCCTGGTGGTGCCTAAACCTAAGACTCCCCTGGTGGTGCCTAAACCTAAGACCCCCCTTGGTGGTGCCTAAACCTAAGACCCCCCTGGTGGTGCCTAAACCTAAGACCCCCCCCGGTGGTGCCTAAACCTAAGACCCCCCTGGTGGTGCCTAAACCTAAGACCCCCCTGGTGGTGGCTAAACCTAAGACCCCCCTGGTGGTGCCTAAGCCTAAGACCCCCCTGGTGGTGGCTAAACCTAAGACCCCCCCTGGTGGTGGCTAAACCTAAGACCCCCCCTGGTGGTGCCTAAACCTAAGACCCCCCCCTGTGATAAGCATTAATAACGTTTGAAAAAAATATTGTGCTGTTTTTCTTTAAAAATGTTTTAAAAAATATTGTACTGTTTTTCGTTTAAAAATAATGTTTAAAAAATTATAAATCATTAAATAATGTGTAATCATGAGAAGCAGTTATAAAACATTAAAAGTCTCCGGGCGCCGCTTGTAAAACGTTATTGTTCTCCGGCGCCCTTTTTTTCCTGTTGGGCGCCCATTAAACGATATTTATTATGGGAGTGAATGGCGGCGCCCTTTTTGTTCACTTGCCTCAGGCGCCCGAATTTACTGTTTCCGGAGAGGTTAGTTCATAGTGGAATATCGGCAAATATTGCCGATATTTTCCTATATCAATTAGGTTGTAGAATATCGCTAATTTTACCAATACTCCACTACCACTATAAAATGCTCTTTTAAGCGTTTTTTTGTCTGACTATGCCTGCACCCGGATTAGCTAGTTGCATTTTCAAATATACACAGAAAATAGGCCAAAAGCTATGACTTGCTGAAAGCCCGACCCCCCCCCCCCTCCCATGTGCCGCTGTAGCACCCCTTGCTGTGTGCTGCAGCATGTGCATTTTACATCTACAGTCCTCTCTCTGGTCCCTGTGACTTCCCGGCAGTTTCTGAACTGGCTGCTAGCACTCCAGGCTCACTGTCATGTGACTACAGTGATCCTGGAACTCTATTGGCCAGTTCAGAAGCTGCAGCCCTGAGGAGATGCGTGGAATGGATGCAAGCTGGAGCGAGGACAGGTAGATATACATGTTGCAGTACGTTTCAATGCCAGCTCTGGATACGTGGACTGCACACAGGTAACATGCAAGGGCGAACCACAAAATCTGGGTGTCAAAAAGTTGGATTATATCTGGGGTGATATCCGGTTTACTAAAAATATTTAGTTGCAAGGAACATACTTATGTGTTCACAATGAAGTCAACCTCCAGAAGAAGTCAAACCCCTTAACTGCTGATTCTTTGAACATGGAAAATGTGACTAGTAGAATATCTAGTGAAAACAGTGCCAAGCCCTTAAAGTAAAACTGTAGAGAAAAAAGTGCCCCTGGGGGTACTTACCTCAGGAAGGGGAAGCCTCTGGACCCTAATGAGGCATCCCCTGTCCTTCTCAGCACCCCCGGTCCAGCCTGGCAACCCCCGAAAATCTGTCGATAAGCTTGTCAGTGGAGTGGGCTCAAGAAGTAATATAGTCGAGCCTAATAGGGTCCGCTCTATTGCGCAGACGTGAGCCACCTGCACCTGCGCAGTAGAATGGACTGATCAGGCTCTGCTATTTCCCCCAGAGCCTAAACGGAAAACTGCATGTGTACCTGCATGAGGCGCGCCACAGGCTTGTTATGCTTGTTGACAGTTCATGGGGTGCCAGCATGCCAGCACTGGAGCAGGGATGCTGAGAAGTATGGGGGAAGTATCTTTAAAGAGAACCCGAGGTGGGATTTTATTATGCTAGTGGGGCACAGAGGCTGGTTGTGCACACTAACACCAGCCTCTGTTGCCCCATGGTGTGCCTCCAAGACCCAACTGCACGCCGATATCCCCTCCGCAGTGCTGGCGACACACAGCGTGTCGCCAGCACAATGTTTACCTAAGCGCTGTCTGTCAGCGTCGCTCCACCGCCTCCTCCGTATCGGCGCTACCCGCCCGCGTCACTTCCCTCCAATCAGCGGGAGGGAAGGGACACAGGTGGGTAGCGCCGATACGGAGGAGGCGGTGGAGCGGCGCTGACAGACAGCGCTTAGGTAGACATTGTGCTGATGACACGCTGCGTGTCGCCAGCACTGCGGGGGTATAGCGGCGCGCAGGGGGGTCTTGGAGGCACACCATGGGGCAACAGAGGCTGGTGTTAGTGTGCACAACCAGCCTCTGTGCCCACTAGCATAATAAAATCCCACCTCGGGTTCTCTTTAAGATCCAGAGGCTTCCCCTCCAGAGGTAAGTACCTCCTATGGGGGAAGATGCGGGCACACCCGTCAAAAATGTTAAGGTGTAGTCTCAACTTGAATTGGTTAGGTCCAAGTTGAAGTAAAACATGGTTCACAAGAACAAAGTATGGTAATAAGTCGATGTATATGTCAACCAAACAAACACATCTGCAACTTGTCTCTGCAACATTTCACCCAAGCAGAAAAATGGCCTACAAATACAAACTAGGCAGCATAAAAACAAAATTAGACATATTCCCAAATAACAGGTCCATCCAGAGGTAGAGTGACATGTTCTGAATGCATGGGCTAAAAAAATACTGAGGAAAACTTTTTATTTTCTACCCCCATGACAGAAGACATAATGTAGAGGTGTAACGGTTAGTGTCAGCTAGTGACAGAGTTCTGATTATTTGGTGATCTGCAGTATCACCAATAATGCAGAAATAGTAACAGAAATGTCAGTACTTTAATCAGAGTGATCACACGTGTATAGGTGCACAGTAGCTCAGGAGCACTCCCAAGTGAAAGCCCCTGGCTGTGGGACTATCACCAGAACAGGAGAGGTCGTACAGGCAGAGTCGGTAACTGGTCGGTCAGGCAGCAGTACAAAATCGGCAAACAGAATGTAGTCAGAGGATAGCTAAGGTCGGCAGCAATCAGATATGCGGAAGTACAAAATCAGAAGGCAAGAGCAGAGTCGAGGTCGGGCCGGAGTCGGCAACAAGACAGATAGGCAGAGTACAGAATAGTGAGGCAAAGGGTAGTTGAGAGTTCAGGCAAGGTTCATACACATAAAGACAATAATATCAATTATAATTATAGCTATCAAACAATTCCTATCTTGTGTGAAATCCCCGGTGTTCTCCAAGATCAAAGCACACCGGAACTATCTAAGGTTTGAGAGCTTAACTGCAAAGTTTCAGCAACAGCAAACAATGATGCACTGACAGTTTAGGCCTTAAATACAGACAGCGCATTCACAAGTTCCGCCCAGCAGATTCCAGCCAATCAGTGTCACAAGTCAGCCCAGCCCTGTCAGCTGACCAGCAGGTCAGCTGACCCGCCTCCTTGAAGAATAAAAGTCCTATCTCCTGGTGCGCGCGAGTGCTGCCCTGCTTTGATGGACTCTGGAAAGACCTGACCTGGTGGGAAGCGATGCCAAGGAGGCGGCGGCGGAATCCGCCGTGACATCAAACGCGAGAGCGGCGGCCGTGCTGCTGTTCGCTGCAGAGGTAATTTTGCTGTTACTGACAAGAGGTAAAGAAGCTGCCTTTGATAAAGGAGGTTGTGAGTTCAGCTTTTTCTGATTTAACTGCCTGCTTATTTGCATGTCTTTTTCAACAACAATTACACACCATTGGCACAATCCTGTTTCCTCCCCTCCACAGGCCCCACATCACACCCCAGAAGCCTCTCCAGTATGCTGTTCACACCAGCCCTCCCCTCTAATCGCCCTCACTGCATCCGACTTGTAAAGGTTTTTTTTTTATAGTTTTAGACAGAGCTGGTGTTATGGGTAATATAGTTAATCATCTCAACTGGAACACGAACAGAAATAAAAATCTGTATAACCTTCTCCCAATCTGTCCAGAACAGAAAGAAAATGTATCTGGAGTTCCACTTTACGGCTTCTTTTGTTGCTCTTTGATAAACATATTTTCTTTTTCCACTCCTGACTTCAGTGCTTAGTTTCTCTACTCATTGACTTCCCCTCATTTTCATGAAAACAATTCTACTTTTGTGAAAACAGCGGTGAAGCAGAAAACAGCAATTTCACACATTACTATGAAATATTCCATCGGAATATTATTAAAATGTTTCTCCAATCACAGAAATACTGTTCTCAGTATGGCCACCCTGAAGTCAAATAGCATGTTAAAGCGAACCCGAGAATAAAATATACAAACTTTGGCTACTTCCTAATGAAGAGGGAAGCCTTTAGATCCTCCAGGGCAGTGACATTCAACCTTGGTTCCGCAGCGTTTTTCTCCTTCTGCGGGACAAATTGGTCCCGCTTTCTCCTTCCATGGGGTAAAATAGTCCCACTGATGTGACCGGCGGATTGATTCAATCCACGGCGCATTACTCCACTCTCTTATAGGGCAGTGTTCGCGCCCTTCAGTGATGCGGAAGAGAGCAGCATGGACGTACGTAAAGGAGGAGACTGCAATGGTGAAGGAGATGGCGACCAAACAGGAGAAGGCTGAGGAGACAGATCGAGGCAGTCACCGGGTAAGTATGTTTGGCCCCTGTCAGGATGCCATGCACTACAGTCAGTGTGTAGGGTGGCTGATAGTGCACTACTTCCCCACAGGGGAAACACACTTGGAGACTGGAAGCCCGTTCTCCTACCTACATATACTAGGAACACCTATGCCTTGTTAACTATATTAGGGGGGGGGTCCCTATTCCTGCCTGCATATACTGGGAACACCTATGCCTGGTTAACTATATTGGGGGTCCCTATTCCTGCCTACCTATACTGAGAACATCTATACATGGCTGTGGCTGGATGGTGTAATTGTTAAGGGCTCTGCCTCTGACGCAGGAGACCAGGGTTCGAATCTCAGCTCTGCCTGTTCAGTAAGCCAGCACCTATTCAGTAGGAGACCTTAGGCAAGTCTCCCTAACATTGCTACTGCCTATGTAAACTGTTTCAAACTGCCAACTGAAGGAGAACTCCACAAACACCAATGCAGGTTGTAAAATTCAAAAGTTTTATTCAAAATAAAAGATAAAAATACACTTTCTACTCCATGTAACCAATGAGAATTACAAACAACACAATCTAATATCACAGTCTTCTTATTATCTTCTGGTCTTCTTTCTATAGAACACTTCCGGAAGCTAGGAGGAAAACAACTGGTTAACAATAACACATAACCTTCCCACCCGGTAAGTATTTTCTCAGCGTTCCCACCCACTTTAATGAAAAATGGACCTTATTTGGATTTCCTAAACCCTGAGTACTAAAGTAATTTCAGTTTAATGCTTCACTGACAAGACCATTATATAGTACTTTAACCTCCAAGTTTGCTGATCAGCAAAATCTTTCATAACTCAATAGTACCTGTTTACCAAATAGAGTACTCTTGCTTTTTTTTTTTTCTCAGTCTGATCAATTATTCTGGCTATTTTTCTTGTTCAATAGTTCAGCCATTTCTTAGGAAAAGCCAGAATAATAAATGTATAAGTTAGATGGTTAAAGGTTAATAAATTGGTTGGTTAATAAGTTAATAATAAATAATAAAAAAAAAATAAAATTGGTTAGTGAATTACTAAATTCTTAGTAAATTAATAAGGTTACTAGAATTAAATAAAGAAGAAGAAAATAACTCTGTCACTTGTTCCTATGAGCAAAACCACTCAATATGCTTGCCCAAAAAACAGCAGAAAAATAAAAGCACAACAGTTTCTTTATAAATCTCAGCTTCTGCCGCTCCTGTATGTAATCTCTTCTGTTCTTTTGCAGGACCAGTCTATTGCCAGAAAAATAGTCTATTAACAGGTACGTCTTCTAAATCTTTCAACACTACTGGTAAATGGACATATTAATCATTTCTCCTTTCTTTCACAGGAATCCAGTCGGACCACTCTTCCCATAGGTAAGTATTTCTTCCAATATAACTTCGCACTATCTTGTGCACCACACATAAAATAACCAAAACAAAATGGCTTTTTGCATTTATTACTTTGGTAAAGTCAGTAAGCTATAAGAGGTTAAGATAGGCCTCTAGCGGACAGGACAGTAGTTCATTTCCTTAAGCAGATTCACTTTTCTCTCAATCTCACTATCTCTTAGTCTCAGGCCTAGTATATGGGTAATATGCAGTTTCTGTCTTCCATAACACAACTGTTTTCCCATTACATCAACCATTTAGGCTACTTATAAAAATCAAAATAAAATACAAGTGAGATTATATTCATCACAGTAGGGAGGATAATTCTCAATTCTCAGCCTCCTAACACTACACTTCAGAAGTGGGGGATATTACCAGAGCCAAATTTACTGTAATTAAAAATGTTTAAAAATCTTTCTTGTGGCATGCTGATTTATCAACACATTGATCACATTTCATACGTGTCATCTTCAACGATTTCTTTTCCAACACTTCAGTGTCAAGAATCACTGGCTATCATCTGTCTGGCTCTCTTTCCTGGCTTTCCCACTCCTTGTCAGCTTTACAGGACTGATGGCTGGCTTATCTTATGGAGGATTGAAGAATCATCATGGCTCAGTAATTTTCTCCCAAAATGTCAGCTATCGCATCGTCTGGCCTGCTTCTACTCAGCTGTGCCTGCTGAATCTTTCCCCTTCTCCTGTCTGCTCCAACTGCCAACTCAACCCCTCAGAAAGCTGTTATATCTTCCCTAACGGCTCCCCTGCTTGTGTGTCTGGTTGCTTAGCAACCTTCCCTCAGCCATCAGCTCTGCCTACCCACACATTACACATTACAACTAAGGGAAAAATGCCCTTACTTAACAAACCTGTGTCAGCAGCGCCTCTATTTAAAGCTGCTGACCAGGTAATAATATAAAAATAAAAATAAATAGATCCCCCCTCTTTCTACCTGCTACACCTATAGAGCGTGTCCTTGTGGCTGCAGCTCTGGTGCTTTGAGTCCGCCAGGAGAAAAGCGTGATATAAATGTTATTTGTCTTGGTTACCTATATTTGGGGTCCTTGTGAGGTAATTGCCATATTGTATACGGGGGTGATAAATGCATTTATTATGTGAGATGATTACTGCATTTGCTATGGTAGCAGATTGGTGCAATTTATATGTGAGGTGATTATATACGACATTAGTGGTGATAGATTGCTAATTGGTAAACATTTTAAGTTTGCAATCAAAATGGCGTTGTTTCTCATCATCATTTTCATGCAGGGGTTCTCTGATACTTGAAAAAAAATGTAAGGGTTCCTCAACCCAAAAAAGGGTGAGAAAGGCTTCTCCTGAGTCCTCCTGCTCCTTCTGGAGGCCATCGCCGCTGCCTGGGACCAAGGCCGGATTTGTACTTTTTGTGCCCCTAGGAAAAGTATGTTGCTCCCTAGGTTTTCATGTGCAGCAGTGCCCCTCCCATTCCATGTGCCGCCCCCATCTATGTACTGTAGGTCCTTTCTTTCATGAACAGTTTCCTTGGAAATCAGTTTCCTTTTTCATGTGTTGCTCCCTATTTTCTGCCTCCTCTTTCATATGTAGCAACCCCTCTTTCATGTTCAGGTGCCCCCTTTGGCTGCAGCCAGCCAAGGCCCGGGCCTTTGTGGCCTTTGCAGAAATCTGGCCCTGCCTGGGACCCTCTGAAAGATTGCAACCACACTACTCTTCCTGCACAAGCGTGGTCTAACTCTAGGGCCTTGCCTGCATAGTAGCATGGAGCCAGTTGTGTACGAGCTTCGGCTTGCTGTGCAGGCACTGCTGTACTCACAGAAGCACAGTGCCACCACGCTTTCACACAGAAAATAAAAACAAGCTCTTGTCGTAAATGTTCTGCAAACCTCCCAACTTTCTGAGATGAGGAAAAAGGACACTTTAAAAAGTCTCTTAAAAATCCTTTTTTATCCCAAAATATTGTTTAACATATTAGCCCTAACTAAATCGCCGCATCCCCGCCGCTGTACACTATCTAAATCCACCCAAACTCGTCCTCCCTCTCCCCTGCAAAATCCACGACTTTCTTGGTCGTGGATTTTGCTGCCCTCTACTCTTCCGTGTGAGGCAGAGCTATGAGCTGCAGCCCTGCCTCACACGCGTCTGTCAGCGGCGGATCTCCGCCTCTCCCCTGCCCCTCTCAGAAAACTGAGAGGGGCGGGGGAGAGGCGGCGATCCGGGCTGACAGACGCGCTGAGAGGCAGAGCTGCAGCTCATAGCTCTGCCTCTCACAGAAGCGCTGCCCGTATGGCCCCCCGGCGAGTTAGGGGGAGTTAGGCAGGAATGCGGCGGTTTAGTTAGGGTTAATATGTTAAACAATATTTTGGGATAAAAAAAGGATTTTTAAGACTTCAGAGTATCTTTAAGACATGCCCCTGCCACACCTCTCATCACACCCCACACACACCCCTAGTTACACATACCACTAAATTTCATAGGCAAAAGATGTAATTTTAGAATTCAAACCACACTGGTCCCTCCTGTCATCATTTGTTTTTCTTCCTATTAACTTTTTAAATCAAGAAATATATAAATTGGGAATAAATAAATGGGAAAAAAGTGTGGAGTCAATTAAACACATATTCAGTAGAAAACTACATATATTTACACAGATCTGTACATCAGTCCTGAAAGAGGGACTGTCCCTCCAAAAAACGGGACATTTGGGAGCTATGATGTTTCGGGAGTCCATCTGCGGCAATGGAGGTCTTTAGAAAGACGTGGGATGCCAAAGGAGGATCCAGAGGCTTCCCTCTTCTTACGTAAGTAGCTAACTTTATTTAAATAAACCTTGGGTACACTTTAGCCAAGTATTGAACTTCATCCCAATCAGTAGCTGTTACCCCCTTTCCCACAAGAAATCTTTACCTTTTTTCAAACAGATCATCAGGGGAGTCTGTATGGCTGATATTGTGGTGAAACCCCTCCCACAGTGTGATGTCATGACCATGGTCCTGACAGTTTGCTGCCTGTGAACCTCGTTGCATTGTGGTAAAAATACAGCTGTTTTCAACTGCCAAGCAAGCAATTTCTCCCTCTGTGCATAGAACTCTCAGTGAACGAACATTCCATACAGACAAGTCCAGATTTAGCATAAGGTGCTGTAGGCATGTGCCTACAGCTACAGTCGCTTGATGATGAAAAGGCAGCTCACTCCCCTCCTTGAATGCCTCACTTGTTCCTTACATATTTAGAGTCCTGATGAGAGTGTAAATGAGAGGTTATTCACCCTTCTCTCGGCATTCCACTGACGAGAACTCTCTACAGTTGGGGCATCTCTAGCTACTTAATATTGAGGGCACTTCTGGCTGCCTAATACTAAGGGGCACCTTTAAGGTAGAAATGACAGTTGGGACAGCAAGCACACTTCCGGTGCAGTTTGGTGGGGGTTTGTAGGTCCATGGAGGGTGAAGTCTAAGGTGCCAGGACATCAGTGGTGCTCGGATACCTCCTAATCACGGATCCGCATGCGGCCGTTATTATTGAAGCCGCATCCGCATCAACCCGTGATCGCGTCCCGTATATTTTGCTGCAACCGACTCTACCCGTGTTTCCCCGTGTTTAGTAGTATAAAAATCCGCAGATACGTGTCGTGACCCGTATTCTCCCATGCGTATCGTCATGCCCCCATGCGTAGAAATGTACGTATTAACATCTCAGATTGCGTATGCGCATGCGTATCGGTAGGCCACACGTACATGAAAATCCGCATCGGCGGGTCAGTTTCAGTACTCAGTAAATGCGCATGCGTAACTGTGGCTCGTACACGTAAAAACGTACGTGTTCTCATGCGTGCTGGGCGTGTCTGGAAGTTTCAGCTTCCTCCTGTGATTGGTTGCTGTAGCTGCGCTGGGGGCCTCTGATTGGCCCAGTGACGTCATCCCTACATTTTCCCGATCACGGCCGTGATTACGGGCCGTGATGCGGAGTTTTGTACGCAACCCGTGATCCGGATTTGACGCATAGCCGTGATCCATGCGGATCACGGCATGCGGATCACGGGCCGTGATGCGGAAAAATGGTCGTGATTCACGCGTACCCGTGATCACTACCATCCGTGATAGCAAGCCTGCAGGACATCTGTGCCTATAGACTCCTGTGAGGTACATCCAGGCCTGCATACAGATCACCTGGCAGAATTAAAGATGTCACCACCAGTGATAAATATCAGAATGTAAATCAGGTTACATGGCTACTAGAAGAGCAACTCAGGCAACCCCTCTCCTCCCTCCACACGCTAGTTTTAATGGATAACATGTTATTGTTTACATACAACCAGGGGAGCAACTGCCCCTCACTGGCTCCCCTGCACAACTTTTAGGGGGCCCCCTTTCTAACATTCAGAAGCGAATTTCCCCCCATGACTGTCAGGGAGGAGAGATCAGGACTTCTTTCTCCTTCTTCACCAGGCACACCTCCCGTGCTCCCCTGCCTGTGTTCATTCAAACAGATCCACACCCACAGATCAGCACATTGGCATTGGCCAGGGCTTACCTCTTGTACTCTGCAGTTACTGAAGACCCTGCTGGTGATGGACTGCTGCCCTGACAGTCAAAGGGGGTCATTATAGTGCAGGATCCTGGAAGGAGCACGATGTGGTGATGAACGCATCTTGTATTAGCAGCCTGAAGGTCTTTGCCAGGGAAACAATGGAGTCTAGGGAGAAGAGTTTCTTCAACCTAACAAGAGAGAGACCAGGGAACAGGAGAAGACTTCCTAGGGAGGTATGTATAATGTTTTCTCCCAACAAGTTTTCATAGATAGGGCCAGGAGCCGTAGCCAGGCGGAGTGTGTATGGCCCGGGCATGATGGGGTAGCCGTCTCCCCGGGCAGGGTTGGGGTTAAAGAAGGGGAGTGGGTGGGCTGGCTTGGGCAGCAGCCAGAGTGTACGGGGTTAACAGGGAAGGGGGGCGGGCCGCCAGTGCGGGGAGGAGAGTAGGTTCCCGGGCTAGGAAGGAAGTAAGGGGGCGGGCGCATCCAGTTCACAGCAGCGTGATGGCAGAAGCTGCAGAAGCTGGGACGTCCGCTCTCCCCCCGACCGTTATGGAGGACGTGGAGCTGTTGGTGGCCAGGATTTGGGCGGAGGCGGAATCGAGGGGCCCGTCCTGGGTGCACGTGCAGCTGGCGGCCATGGGGACGAGCGCTCCAGCGGAGGTCGGGTCGGCCGTTGAGCCAGCCGCGGCGACGACACCCAGCGCTCCAGGTCAGCAGTCAGGTGGGAGGCGTTTGTCTAGGCCGCCGGAGCGGCTCAGCCCTGAGCCTCAAGGTAGATCTCGCCGCCGTTCAGGGAGCCCCCCTAGGGACCCTCCGCCTCCCCCCGCAAAACGCACTTCCAAGACGTGGGGGTCTGGCGGGAGGAATCCCACCCAGCAGCAGGGATCGTCTGGAAAGGGCACATCTAGTGCAGCCGGGACATCGCAGCAGCTGGCAGGAGGTGATGCGGCCATTAGTCCCCGCGCGGCGCGGCAGACTAAGCGGGCCCAGCGCAAGGATTCCCATTCTACGGGTGCCGCCCCTTCCCCCGCGGCGGTGACCCACCAAGCTCGTGGCGGAAGCAGGAGCTCCATGGAGAAGAACAAGTCTAGAGGGTCGGGCAAGAAAAAGGGCCGGTCAGACAGTGATCCACGAGGGCAGCAGACACGACACGGTCAGCACAGCAGGGGCCACGTGGCCGGAGGCGGCCCTGCTCACCAGGCTGATTCTACATCTGAGGAGGACGATGACACAGCGGGTGGATCAGGCGTGACGGCTGGCGGGGACACGCGTCCAGAGCAGCCAGGTGAGGCCAATTTAGCTGCTGTTAATGCTCTAGCCACTTTGTTGTTGGGGATTTGTGGGAGTAGACAGGGCGGGGCGGGTAGTTTCACAACGGCGGCGGGGCCGCAGGTGCCGCAAGTACAGTCGGCTCCTCCTGTAGCAGCGGGGTTGCCCGTGTCGCCAGTGGGGGCATGGGCGCCTTCGCCTTCGCCGGCAGTTTCCCACACGGGTTTGGTACCTTTGGGGTTGGTGTCGTCTCAGGTACCAGGTGCAACCACGCAAGGGGTGGTTCAGGTGGCTCCTCCGAGTGCACCTGTACTGAGCGGTGTTCAGTCAGAGGCGGCGGTACAAACGGAAGGGTCGGGAGGTGAGCAGTCAGTATTTAGTGGGGCAGGTCAGGTGCGTTTGGCGGATGCATCACATGCGGAGTTGTACGTATGTTTTAATGGTCTTCTTGGTTCTCATCTGAAGCAAGAAGTAAAGGAGCGGATCTGGAAGGGCGAGTATATAGAGATATTCTCGCTCCTTCAGCTGGAAAAATTTAACCTGGATAAAGGGAAACCTGATGAGAAGAAGAGGGAGGAGGAAAGACGTTATAGGCTGATACCTCGCACTTTCCAGAATTGGTTTCAGGCTTTTTCAATACTGGCAAGTGTGATTGGAGAGAAGCAGCCCGAGCATTGCTCGGCTCTGTTTGGATACATGGATTCAATCGGGGAGGCTTATCGGTCGTATGGCGGGAATGCTTGGCTGCGGTACGACGAGCAGTTCCGGCAGACAAAAGCTGTGAGGCCGGCGGTTCGTTGGGACCACAAGGATATTACCTTGTGGATGCGGTTGATGATTCCGTCTAGGGCCCCTACGTCCTTTCCAGCGACAGCCGGCGGATCAGCCCCCGCTGCTCAGTCGGCTACTCGAGGAAAAGGGATCTGTTGGCAATACAACGACGGTTCCTGTCGTTTCGGGCAATCTTGCCGTTTTAAGCATGAGTGCTCCGGTTGCGGAGGCTCCCATGCGGCTTCCAAATGCTACAAACAACGAAGGTCAAAATCTGGCGATTCTGGGCATAAAAGGGACGACGCCGGTGAAAGGGGCCGAGATGGCGCCCTTTCTAAGCAGGTATCCTGAACGGGAAGCCGCCGAGTTTTTGAAGGCAGGATTTGAGGAGGGTTTCCGGATCCCAAGCAGTTGTTCGTTGCGGTCGGAACCTCCTTTTAGGAATTTAAAGTCTGCTGATGAGCTCCCGGGTGTAGTGGACGCAAAAATAGCTAAGGAAGTTGCGGCAGGTCGTTTGGCGGGTCCGTTCTGTTCTCGCCCGTTGGTCGATCTAATTGTATCGCCACTTGGCGTGGTCCCTAAGAAAGAACCCGGGTCTTTCCGCTTGATCCACCACCTGTCTTTCCCTCGCGGGTTTTCTGTAAACGATGGGTTGTCAGAGGACAATACGTCAGTAGTGTATACTTCATTTGACGCGGCGTTGGGTTGGGTTAGGCGGTTGGGACCGGGAGCGTTTTTGGCCAAAACTGATATTGAATCAGCTTTTAGGTTATTGCCGGTTCACCCTGCTAGTTTTTATCTGTTGGGATGTTTTTGGAGGGGGGAGTTTTTTGTAGATAGATGCCTACCTATGGGGTGTTCTATTTCCTGCGCCTATTTCGAGAGGTTCAGCACCTTTCTGGAGTGGGTGGTGAAGGATATGTCGAGTGTTCAGTCGGTTATACACTATCTCGACGATTTTTTGTTTATGGGCGCGGCGGATTCTCCAGACTGTGCTTATGCGTTAGCTACCATGCGGCATGTCTGTGAGCGTTTTGGGGTACCACTCGCGGAGGAAAAGACAGAGGGTCCTGTTACTTCATTGAAGTTTTTGGGCATTACCATAGACACTGTGGCTATGGAATGCAGTTTGCCAGGCGACAAGGTTGAGAACCTGAGGGAATCTATTTTGTCGGCCATCAGGGCAAAGAAAATGACCCTAAGGGGGGTTCAGTCTCTCTTGGGCAAGTTAAATTTTGCCTGCCGAATTATGCCCATGGGACGCATATTTTGCAGGCGTCTGACATTGGTTACTGCAGGGGTATCCGCGCCACATCACCGTCTTCGGCTGACCGCGGATCTGAAAGCTGACCTTCGGGTGTGGTTGATTTTCTTAGCAGAATTCAATTGCAAGTCTCTTTGGATGCAGGAGGTGGTTAGTAATGCGGAGTTAGAATTGTTCACAGACGCGGCGGGATCTTTGGGTTTTGGTGCCTTTTTTGCGGGGCAATGGTGCGCGGTTCCTTGGGACAGGTCCTGGGTGGAGGCGGGTTTTACTTCCAACCTGGTGTTGTTGAAATTATTCCCCATAGTGGTGGCAGTCCGGATTTGGGGTCATCAGTTGGCCAACAGGCGGGTCAGGATCCATTGTGATAATATGGGGGTGGTCGGGGCGATCAACAGTTGTTCGGCGTCCTCTTCCCCGGTAATAAGTTTGATGCGTCAGTTAGTTTTGGATTGTCTGCGTTTTAATATTTACTTGTTTGCTGTGCATATACCTGGGGTCGACAATGTCATTGCTGACGCGCTTTCTCGATTCCAGTGGGACAGATTCCGGGCGGCGGCTCCCACGGCAGAAGAGCGTGGGGTTCCTTGCCCATCCACGATGTGGAGGATTCCCTTCGGGTCGTGTCCTGTATGATCGGTAGATCACTGTCGGTGTCATCATTAGCAGCGTACACGGTGGTGTGGAACGCGTGGGACGCTTTGATGGTGCAAGTAGGAGGTTGTGCGTCTGACGAGGAGCGGTTGTGTTTGCTGTTGTATTTCCTGGGGTCGAATTTTGCAGATGGTATTTCAGCTTCTGCAGTGGCAAAAAAGTTATCCGCATTGGCCTTTTGGTTTAAAGTCAGGGGGCTGGTGGATGTCACAAAAGATTTTCGTGTTAGGCAGGCCCTCAGAGGATATCGGGTGGGAGCGGTTCGCAGGGAGGCTAGGCGCCCGGTTACATTTGAATTGCTGGGCAGGCTGGCAGCAGTGCTGCCTGTCTTATGCTCATCAAGTTACGAGTGTGGCCTTTTCAGGGCCGCATTTGTGTTGGCCTTCTTCGGAGCCTTTAGAATAGGCGAATTGGTAAGCCGCAATAAAGCTGGAGTGGGTGGCATCCTCTCGGAGCATGTCACGGTCCTTGCCGATACGGTGATTATTTATTTACCCCGTTCAAAAACTGACCAGGCGGGTAAGGGACGTGCCATTACTCTTTTTCAAATTGGGGGATCATTGTGCCCTCACTTTAATGTGCAGTGGTTGGCGGCAGCCCGCCCTCCACGTTCGTCGGTTTTCCTGGTACACCTGGATGGTACTCCTATGTCCAGGTTCCAGTTCGTGTCAATATTTCGCAAGTGCTTGGGTCGCCTCGGGCTCCCTTTCAGTGAGTTTGCCTCCCACTCTTTTCGCATTGGGGCGGCTACGGAGGCGTCACGCTGGGGGTTGAGTGAAGGGGTGATCAAGCAGATCGGTCGGTGGGAATCGTTACGTTATAAGTCCTATATTAGACCTCATTTAGTTCAGGTTTAGGGGTGTCCTGGATGCTTGGGGCAATTGCTGTCAGTTTTGTTCTCTTGTTGCAGGTTCGCCGGTTGCCGTCTGGATTGTGGGGCACTCCTATGTTAGCAGGGGTGCCAGAAGGGCGGATGTTAGGCCTGAAGGTCGCCAGCTCGGGTTCCCTAGGGAACAGGTGCGTATTCGCTGGATAGGTTTCCCTGGGATGGTTTGGCCTAACCTTTTGCCGGAGCTGCACAAGCTGGCACGATTGGACAGAGCCCCTGACATCCTTATATTACATGCTGGGGGAAATGATTTAGCTGCTAGATCCACCAGAGTCATCATCAAAGAAATAAAATTTGACTTTTTGAGGGTCCGGTCCCTGTTCCCGGAGACGATTGTAGTGTGGTTGGATATGGTGGCGCGGGAGTATTGGAGGTTGGCAAATTCGGTCCACAAAGTCAACAAGGCAAGGATAAAGCTCAATAAGGAAGTAGCGAGGTTTTTTATCCGGAATGGGGGATTGGCCATCAGGCACTTGGAGTTGGAGGAGGACATTGGACTGTTTCTATGTCGGGATGGTGTGCACCTGAATGATGTTGGGATGGACTTATGGGCCCTGGGCATTGAGGACGGTATACAAAGAGCTCTGAGGTTGGGGGCCTCAAGGGCATAAGGGGTCATGCCCTTTCGTAGTGGAGGGGTAAAAAGGGGCTCCGGAGGTCGGTTTCTTGTGGTAGATTTGTCACGGGACAAATCCGGTGGCTTGAAGTGAACAACGAGAGAGACGACTTCGGGGCATGCAGCTGTCCCCGAGCCGAGGTGCGCGGCTGGGGGCCGGTACAAGGCTGCATGTCACACGGGTGTTTTGGTATCCTGCATTCGGTACCTCCGGACCCCTGTACCCCAGCTCTTTGTGTATCCTGTTTGGTTATTGTTATCTATGATTGTTTTGGAAGGTTGTTAATTGGCTAAATAAAGATGGGGCTGCTATGGCCTTAAATTAATCCAATGCCAGGTAGTCCGTGTGCATTCATTTATTAGATTAAGTATGGGAAAAAGAATGGTTGCGGGGTGGTTGGGGGGTAAGGGGAGGTAGGCTCTACCATTATCAAGATAGGGCCAGGAGCCGTAGCCAGGCGGAGTGTGTATGGCCCGGGCATGATGGGGTAGCCGTCTCCCCGGGCAGGGTTGGGGTTAAAGAAGGGGAGTGGGTGGGCTGGCTTGGGCAGCAGCCAGAGTGTACGGGGTTAACAGGGAAGGGGGGCGGGCCGCCAGTGCGGGGAGGAGAGTAGGTTCCCGGGCTAGGAAGGAAGTAAGGGGGCGGGCGCATCCAGTTCACAGCAGCGTGATGGCAGAAGCTCCCTCCCTCCCTCCCTTATTTCTGTTTTGTGTTTGTGTGTATTTGTTTGTCATTGCAGCCGGAGGGGTAAAAAGGGGCTCCGGAGGTCGGTTTCTTGTGGTAGATTTGTCACGGGACAAATCCGGTGGCTTGAAGTGAACAACGAGAGAGACGACTTCGGGGCATGCAGCTGTCCCCGAGCTGAGGTGCGCGGCTGGGGGCCGGTACAAGGCTGCATGTCACACCGGTGTTTTGGTATCCTGCATTCGGTACCTCCGGACCCCTGTACCCCAGCTCTTTGTGTATCCTGTTTGGTTATTGTTATCTATGATTGTTTTGGAAGGTTGTTAATTGGCTAAATAAAGATGGGGCTGCTATGGCCTTAAATTAATCCAATGCCAGGTAGTCCGTGTGCATTCATTTATTAGATTAAGTATGGGAAAAAGAATGGTTGCGGGGTGGTTGGGGGGTAAGGGGAGGTAGGCTCTACCATTATCATGAACTCAGTGCATGGAGTTCTACCTTAAAGGAAACCTGAGATGAATTGCAAATGAAAGCATTTATACTTACATGGGGCTTTCTCCAGACGCCTTCAGGCGATGGGCTCCTTTACCATCTCTCCTTGCCGCTCCGATTCTCCGCTGGCCTTCCAGGAATATTTGTTCAGAATCAGTACTACTATGCAGATGCAGAAAGCAACTGGCTACTAGTGTTGATCGAACACCCAGATATTCGGGCTCGGGTCGGCTTGGCCGAACATGGCCTGCATGTTTGGGATATTCGCCCGAACACAGAGCCTAATTGAAGTCAATGGGGACCTGAGCATGCCTGCTTTGCAGGCTTGAAAAAAACGTGCAAAATGAGGGAAACTTCTGCAAAATGGGTTGGAAATAGTGTGGGGGGGGGGGGGGTATTTACACATAGATCTTAGGCTCAGAATACAAGCAGGGACTCATGTTTGCAGAGCAGTGCACCAATTATACCAGAATAAAAGCAGGGACTCATGTTTGCAGAGCAGTGCGCCAATTATACCAGAATAAAAGCAGGGACTCATGTTTGCAGAGCAGTGTTGCCAATTATACTTGACTGCCAATAAAACAAATAAAACTCCCCAAAAAAAGGATACGTGTATGGGGAAAAACTGCACGCTGGCAACAATAAGCAAGAGTAAAATGCAATAAAGTGTTGTTTTTTTATGGACACAGCTGTTCCCAGCTGGCACTGAAACTGGGACCAAATATGATGGGCACGGTGGCTGCTGGCAGTGGTGAGGCAGGTGCACTGTGGCTGGCAACAAAAAAGATGGGCACTGTGGCTGCTGGCAGTGCCTGCTCGCAGTGGTGAGGCAGGTGCACTGTGGCTGGCCTGGCAACAAAAACAATGGGCACAGTGGCTGCTGGCAGTGCCTGCTGGCAGTGCCTGCTGGCAGTGGTGAGGCAGGGGCACTGTGGTTGCTGCCAATGCCTGGCAGTGGTGAGGCAGGGGCTCTGTGGCTGCTGCTGGCAGTGGGTGAGGCTGGAGCACTGTGGCTGCTGCTGGCAGTGGTGGTGAGGCTGGGGCACTGTGCCTGGCTGGCAGTGCTGGCACCTAACCGCTAGCTCTGTCTCCTACCTACCCCAAGCTAAACCCCCATGCAAATGGCGGAGCCAGCGCGTGTTCGGGTATTTATATACCCGAACCACGTGACCTGCTCGGCCAGCTAGGCTGTGTGACCATAGCTGTAGAAAAAACATTGTCGCCGCTTATTGGCTGCCTGCAAAGGCGCCAATAAGCGAGGGGAGGAAACCAAACAGCGCAGCTGAGCACCATGCGGTGCTCGGCTGTGCTCGTCCCGAACACGCCGATGTTCAGGGAATAACGAACAGTGCCGAGCACTGTTCAATCAACACTACTGGCTACGGGAACATGTGCCTTGCAGGCCCGACAGAGCGCGACTGAACAAATATACTGTATGGTCAGGAGAGGATCAATGCGGCGAGGGAGCCCACAGCCTGAAGGTGGGCTGGAGAAAGCCCCAGGTAAGTCTAAATACTTTCATTTAATTCAGCTCAGGAACACTTTGTACTGACCAACAGTATATGATTTTCCGATCACTACCATGAATAATGAGTTGTGCACTTCTTCACTACCACTTCTCCAAGTCTGTAGGACTATACTGGTGTGGAACATCACTAGGTTCATTCAGTGAGCTAGAAGATGGAGAAAATGACAGCAACCCATTTCCAAGGCAAACATCATCTTCAGAACAAGGCTTGGGTTGATTTTACTCATTGCCCAGGATAGCAGCTGACATAAGATAGATGATCAGCAGATCTTTCCCATATGGAGCCTCTCCCGGGCTGTCCGTGGAAGCGGTGATAAGATTGCTTCTCTTCTTGTATGTCCCTTGGTGACGAGAGGTTGAAGTAAATCAGGGATGTGCTGCTTCAAGGTTTTCCACACAGAATCCTGGCGTTTGCAGAATGAGCCCTAATCAATCACTTTAAAGTCTGTTTGTGCTGAGCCTGACCTCATCTGACCAGTAATTAGCATCACATTATTGTCAGTAGCCAGAGCTCTGTCTGTGATGACGGCCTTTTTAACTCATCCCCTTCCAAAATAGGGCAATTTACAGCGCCAACATAAGCACTTTTAAGCTGAATACTCACCTGAAGATGGATCAGGTTCCACCGATCCATCTTCTGACCCGCGGGAACATTCGACGGTGCACAACGGGCGTGAACGAGAGGTTAAACAATCACGGTATTTTGTGTTGGAGTCGTCGGGGATCTTAACCAGTTTCGACCGCCGCAGTACAAATCTACATCGGGCGGGTGGCGCTGCGGTTCTGACCGGACGTAAGCTCTAAATCCTATTCACCGTGCGTCCCCGCCCGTTCTCGCCGCTTTCTACCCGCCGCAATGTGCTGCCCTGCCGTCTCTGTGAAGGCAGGGCACTGTGCGCGCCGGTCAGGAGCCGTTTTCATTGGCTCCTGGCCCTGTCATTACTATAAGCCAATCCCATTGGCTTACATTGAGTGACAGGGTCAGGAGCCAATGAAAGCGGCTCCTGACCGTCATAGAGACGGCAGAGAGAGCAGCCTGCGGCGGGGACAGAGCGGCGTGACCGGCGGGAGTGGCAGATTTTTGCGGTGATTCGCCGGTATGCGGCGTTTTAGTGTCCCAGCAGCCTCTGGTCCTTAAGGGGGCAGAGGCTGCTGGTACCAAAGTGGTTAAAGGACACATCCGAGCTGTTTACAAGTAAAAAAATCCACTTACCTGGGACTTTCTCCAGCCCCTGCCAGCCGTTCTGCGCCCTCGCCGCAGCTCCGCTCACCGCTGGTGGTCCTGGGTCCCCTCCAGGGCAGGATTCCTACTGCCGCCGGATTCCTACTGCGCCTGTGCGAGCAGCTCTCATAGTTGCGCTGACGTCATCTGAACCATACTGCTCAGGCGCCATAGTTCTGCGCCTGCGCAGAACATCCCGGATGACGTCTGTGGCCGTGCGATTCAGTGAGCCGCACAGTGGAACGCAGCAAGATAAAGGAAAATGCCTGCCTGGTGAGGTCGGCCTCTGCACCAGAGGGGACCGGGAGCCAATGGAGCTGCGTCAAGGGCACAGGTCGGTTGCCGGGGGCTGGAGGAAGCCTGAGGTAAGTGGATTTCTTTTTTTTTTCTCCTTGGACCACTCCTTTAAAGGACCAATCCATTGTGACAGTCGTAATCGCTGCACGTTGCTAAACTTTTGTGTAATTGCACGCATGTACCCATGCCACAAAATCACGTAATCGCTCAAAAAAATCGCCGTTCTTTTGAAGAATCGTGCAAAAAATTGCAATGTGGCCACGAGCCTTAAGGGGAACTCCAGCCAGTTGTTTTTATTTAACTAGTTCCCATTTCTATGTTGTTATCCCGTATGTTCCTGACAATTTGGACACTTCAGCTGTGTCGCTCGTTAAAACAGCAATAACTTTTTCATTATGTATAACATCTAAGTGATATACATATATATTTTTATTCAGGACAATCTATGCTTTCTCCGCATAAGCGTGGCAAAGGAGCGTTATACATTACCTGTATCCGGTGGTGGGACAGGTCTTCCTCACTCCTCTGCACTCCAGGTCTGCGCCATGCAGCCAATCACCATGCGGCTCCAATCTCTGCCTGTCTGTAACAGGCTTTGTGATTCACTGCAAGACGCACAGCTGCACTAAATAGGTGTGAGGAGGACCTGTCTTATCGTCAGAAACAAGTAATTTGTAACACTTTTTTGTTACCAAAAGACAAACACTTATATTGCGCTTTTCTCCTGGCGGACTCAAAGCATCAGAGCTGCAGCCACTAGGACGCGCTCTATAGGCAGTAGCAGTGTTAGAGAGACTTGCCTAAGGTCTCCTGCTGAATAGGTGCTGGCTTACAGAACAGGCAGAGCCGAGATTCAAACCCTGGTCTCCTGTATCAGAGGCAGAGCCCTTAACCATTACACTTTCCAGCCACCACTCTGCATTTACTCACAGGACCAGGTCCCCTTAGTCCTGATGCTCTGATTAATAATTAATAGGCAGTTGTGGGGTATGGGGGAGGGGCTAGAGAGTCCCTATATACTTTGACCGTACCTCCTAACTTTTTGAGGTAAGAAAGAGGGGCACATAAGCACGCCCCTGCCACACCTCTTATCACGCCCCCGGAACACTCCTAGTCACGGAAACCATAAAGATTTCATAAGAAAAATATGTTGTTTTATAATTCAGACCAATTACTTACTATCCTGGTTCATTTCCCTCAATCAATCAATTAAACACATTTTTTAGTAGATAAAATACATATATTTACACAGATCTGTACATCAGTCCTGAAAGAGGGACAAATGGAGAAGAAAGAGGGACTGGGCTCCCAAAGAGGGACTGTCCCTCCAAAACAGGAACAGATGGCAGCTATGCTTTGACTTGCTGAGGGAGCCGCCAGATGATCTTTGCGTGGGGGCCCAGACATCATTGTTATGTCCCTGAAGCGACCCCTTTCCTTTGCATATCACTTCCTGTAACAACATGGCTGCTTTACTGTTGTAGCCTCTGTGTGTGAGTTCAGGAGGAGTTAATATCCACAGGCACCTCTAATTGCCTGTCTTGTGCGGCATAAATCATGTGTTTATAGTGGAGGAGAGCAGAATCTGCTGATTTAATGAATAATGCCACACTGTTTGGTCGGCGTAATGCTGGGGACTGGAATTAAATGGGAACTGACTGCTGACGGACTTCGTCCTGCACAGTCAATATCTCAGAGACACAGCAAGTGTCAGCAGATAAGCAGCCATTGGCCCTCCCTAATGTGCCATTCTAGCGTCGGCTCACCACAGTGATATGTCACATTCCCATCTGAATAACTATTCTACATATTCAGGCTTCCTGCAGGACACAGGCTTTTATAAACAGACCTTTGTTACAGTAAACCGTCTTTTATGGAGGACATTAAATCAGAGTAGCAGACAGGCAGTCATAGGCACAGATAAACACAGTGTGAAAGAGACTATGGCAGTCGGAGGTATGGACCCTAAAGCATTCATGCAGCAAAGTGTTCAAATGCACCACTCATTTATGGTACCAGTAACATGGGTGATTTAGGGTATTTTTCGGCAAATAAGATGCACTTTTTCTCACCCAAAAATAAGGAGAAAAAGTTCCTGCATCTTATATGGCGAATACAGTCCCTGACTTATGAATGCCCGTCGATACGAACTGCCAATCTGCTGCAATGTCGGGGACTCCCTGCATTTTTCGTTGTTTGTCCTGCGCTCCCCCGTGTGTCCTCCTATTCCCTGTGTATAAATAGGAGAAGTGGCACCTTGGCTCATCCTATGCCCTGTGTATAAGTAGGAGAAGCGGCACCTTGGCGTGGTTGTGAGCTGCAGGATACCTGCAGATATTCTGGTATCTCAACTTGTGCCAGACACTGCACCGGCCCTGGTCTGAGGGGGGATTCTGGGCAGCTGTAATCTCCCACTGCGTTTGGGCAGAGCAGGACACATGGGGGGATGTAGGACACATAGGGTGAGCGCAGGACACACAGGGGACAGAGAGGGACAAAATGGGGACTGAAGGGGAACCACTGGTGACAGAGGAGGACACACTGGGGACAGCAGGGGACACAATGGGGGCAGAGAAGGACAGAAGGGAACACAATAATTGGGGGAGAACATGTACAAGATGCTCCTGGACCATGGACGCACCAGGTTTAGTATATATATTGTTTCCCAGGCTTTTGCCCTCTAAACCTGGGTGTGTCTTATATTCTGGACCATCTTTTATGCCCAAAAATACAGTAATTGGGGGCAAGCAAGAGCAACGAGGGCAACCAGCCTGGCGGATTGATTCTGCTGACCACTGATAGAGAGCATTGTTTCCCCTGTCGTGTGATGTCAATCGCACGCCGCTCTATCGACAACCCCCACGTAGCTAAAGAACATGTTGCTAGCCTGCAGGCTAACAAAGTGTTTGCACATTGTCCACCATGCAATGTTGTCTGAGGGATCAGGTCTGAATCTCTGTCAGATGACATGCTTCATATATGATTATTAACCATATACTGTAACAGGAAGAGAGGCACCAATGTCAAGATAAAATGCGTTAAAAATTGTTTAAAAGAGGAGGTAGTGGTGTACTTTCCTCCCCAATCAGTGGACTCAAATCCTTTTGATTTTTCGCTCAACAATAGTTTATTCTGAAAAAAAAAACCCACAACGCAACGCGTTTCGCAGGTTAATTCCTGCTTCCTCAGGCAGTAATGGGAGCATAAAAACCAGAACAGGTCAAAAGTAGAGCCAACCACCTCTGTGATTATTAACCACTTCCCGGCTGCCCATAGGCTGCGGAAAGTGGACGCATGTGTATGTGTGGACATGTGTAACCACCTCCCCCTCCCCCGTAGAATATTACCTATATATATATATATATATATATATATATATATATATATATATATATATATATATATATATACATATATATATATATATATATATAAATCTAAGTAGCAGAAGGGTAAATTGTGAGAATAACCCTGAAAATATATTTGTATACGGTATATTGACAATGCAGCAGGGTGAGGCTGCTGGCTTATGGACCTAACAATGGAAATAGCACGTAGGTAATGGTTGGGACTTAATGCCCACTGATGTAGGCAAACTGCATCATAACCTTTGCTTTTCCTTTGCATGCAATCCCTGGTAGCAATGTTTACCCTGGATTTTGTTAGAGATTTGAAAACATTATTGCCTTAAACTGCGGTACATTAAAACAACCACAAGATGTCGCTGTGTGTAAAATGTGATGATGAGCTTTATGGGATTGTGGTTTCCAGTATATTCCTCTCTGTTCTAAGTAAGATGCATTTCCTGATGGTGGTGTATGATTTATCTCTGCACATTTTCCTTCAGTAAAGAGTTCTAACTTGTTATACTGGGTGCCTAGCTGCGTGTATAGAACACTCTACTCTGCATCCCGGGGCCAGTTCAAAAGTTGCTGCTGGTGATGAGCACAAATTTCGCTTTATCATTTTTTCATCGTAATTCACAATTACGGTGTGAAATTTCAGGAAAAATATTAATTAATGTTGTTAGTAAACGTAATCAGGAACTGTAGTTTCGCAATTTTGCACCAACTATAGCACTTAACCCTCCTGGCGGTATAAAAAAAATCCGCCAGGAGGGAGCGCAGCAGTTTTTTAAAAAAAAAATTTTTCCTATATCATGTAGCGAGCCCAGGGCTCGCTACATGATAGCCGCTGCTCAGCGGCATCCCCGCGCCCTCTTCGATCGCCTTCGGCGATCTCCGATCAGGAAATCCCGTTCAAAGTCCCGGGCCACCCCTCGGCGCTGCCTGGCACTGATTGGCCAGGCAGCGCACGGGGTCTGGGGGGGGCCGTGCGGCGCGACGGATAGCGGCGATCGTGCGCGGGGTGGCGGCGATCAGTGTGCTGGCGCAGCTAGCAAAGTGCTAGCTGCGTCCAGCAAAAAAAAATTAAACAAATCGGCCCAGCAGGGCCTGAGCGGCACCCTCTGGCGGCTTACCCCGATCTACGTTCGGGGTTACCGCCAAGGAGGTTAAAAGCAATGGCAGCATACATGCCATCGTGACCAGAATTGCTACACACGTTAAGGGGGAGAGTGTAAACAAGCCAAAAATAAGAATAAAAAAAAAAAAAAAAACACCTTGTAGTATTGTAGAGGAAATCTATATTAAAAATGCAAAGAAAATAGTTTAAAAATCATTTTTCTTGGCATTTTTAAAATCGACCTAGTTCCCACTTTTCCCCATACGTAGCGATTTTACAGCTTTGCATAGTTGTAATTAGCAGATTACGATCAACACAAGCTGTTGCGGCCTAATGGTTTCACCCACATGCTGATCCCCCTACCCATCAGGCAAGAAGTGCGGGCAGTATCTGTTCCCCAACCACCTCCCCCCTCCTCCTCAGAAAAAAGTGCGGCCAGTATGGCAACCCTCCACCCAAACAGGGACGGATCTACCACAAAGCTACCTGAATCACATGCTTCAGACGGCAAAATCTAAGGGGTGCCATTTGGACAAACAGTTTGGGCCACCTGGAACCTGCCTCCTCTCCGCTCTTCTGCCAGCTTTCCTGGCACACACACTACCCTCCGCATCCACGCATCCCCAAATCCCTATCCTCATTCAACCGGTGGCACCGGCCGCCCTTCCCTATGACATCCTAAACAGGTGAGGTGTCGATATATGTCATGCCAACCTTTGGCATGCGACTAATCAGGCAGGAGTGCTGGGACCAAACCAGCCAATCACAGCTGCCCACTGCTCGTTTTGCTAACCAGTGCCAATGGTCTAGGGTGCGGGTCCACGGCAACGTCACTGTGCCAATCACTGCACTCGATCAGTAGCAGTGACATTTGATAGGTCACTGCTACTGATCAAGTGCAGTGATTGGCCCGATGAAGCTGCCATGGTCCCGTCCACAAGACCATAGGCAACATTTAGCAAAAGGAGCAGCGGGTGGCTGTGATTCGCTGGTCTGGTGCCTGATTAGTCGCGTATCGAAGAGCCCCTTTTGACTGGCCATGGTGATCTCTTGCTGATTTGCTGATGATGGGAATATACAGTATATATATATATATATATATATATATATATATATATATATATATATATATATATATATATATATCATAGTTTCCAGGGGTGGGGGTGGCGCATCCTCCAAAGTTTGCTTCAGGCAATAGAAAGTCTAGAATTGGTGAACTAAGTGCTAAGCACGGCCCGACACAGGGTACTGTCCACCTCCCCATCCGAATATGCAGAATAGCCGCAATGAAGTACAATTGCCTGGTCCATCACCAGGTCCTTTCCTCTTCTGCGCTGTGCCTCTCCTATCACCATGTGGCCGTGTCACCCCGTAGGCTCCCGATGTCACATGACATGCATCAGGAGCCTACAGAGAGATGCTGCCGCGAGGTGTGAGGCTGCTCCAGTGCAGAAGAGAAGAGGATCCAGCGATGGACCAAGTAATTGGGCTCTGTTGCCCAATTACCACTCTACATATTAACATGTCAATGGCGGCACCATCTTGGTTGTGCCACCTGGACTGAATGATTCTGTGAGAAAGAATCTTTAGAATTGCTTTCACAAGCTTCATCTCCCGATCAGACTAGTGCGAAACTGTGACTTTGTACTCAATCTTTCGAAAAGCCAACTCTTTTTGTGTGCGTAGGTAAAGCCATTGTAGCGCTTGCTAGCAGACACTGCAATGAGGTGTGGGCTGAGGAACACACCAAAAGTGCAGCATAAAACTGACTAATTAATGCCTACAGTCTGACAATTGATAACACATAGTAATAACTATAGTCGATAATCACAAGCAACAGGTTAGCACAATCATTTGTCAGGGCGACACAGACAATGGTTACTGCACAGAGTGCCCGAGGGGAATTGGAGCTGCGCTATAGATAATGGGCTGTGCAAGGCACGATGTGACTGTTATCCTGAGTTTACCTAGAGATGCTGTGCAGACACACTCTGGGCCCTGCCAGAGGCACGCACTGTACTATGAGGAACAGGGAGGAGCAGGAGGCCTCCTGCAGAGAAGGAATACAATAGCTGCAGCACTTGGGTTGGGCAGCACCTGTCTGAAACACAGAAAACTGGTTTAAAATCAGCTAGTTTAAAGAGGGTTGTAACATCCAAAAATAAAATCCAAAAAATAAATAATTCCCCAAAAATATATATAAGCCCCCTTTTTGTTTCTAAAATAGGTCTCTATATGTCCCCCAGTTTTTTTTTTCTTTTTACTTTTTACCTGGTCTAGGTGCCATTACCTACCTGCAGAAACTGTGCAGTGCCAGCAGGATTGTGGGAAAGTTTAGGTTTTTTTGGGGTTTTTGTTTTTTTGCTGCAGTAAAAAGCTTCTCTCAGCATGCAAATAGCAGAAAGCTTCCTATTTCAGATAATATACTTATCTTATGCAAAATAGGAAGCTTTCTGTTATGTGCATGCTGAGAGAAGCATGTTGTTACTATGACCAGAAGGTAACTGAATCCTCCTTCCCTAATTTACACAGTGATGTAGGTGCTGTGGGAGGGACAGTAAGCAGTAGGGAGGAAAAATGAACTCTGAGCTCGGTTGAAAAAAGACAAAAAAAAACAAACAGAACAGGGCAGAAGCGATGCCACTTTTGGCACCACAAACAGTATAGATGGAAACCAGCAGAAATATATACATGTATTTTTTTCATATTACATTTCTCCTAAATCTGACAACAGTATAGGTAAGCTAAAAAAGTAATCTCATATTGGGTGATTTTTGCTGTACGAACACATTGCTCGGCTGCAGTTGTGGTCAATTTCACAATTAAATCAGGGTGAGGAATGATTTTACAATGAGCAAACCTTGCCTAATAATTTATAGATGAGTATTATAAAAAATAAGCAATTTTATTCATTATGTTTTTTGGGGTTTTTTTTTGCTACAGTCCCTACATTAAAAACAGTAAAAACAATTGTGTATAATTTACGTCCAGAGTTGTCTATCGTCAGAAAGTAAATCATCTACCGTATTTTTCGCACCATAAGACGCACCTAGGTTTAGGGGGAAAAAAATTAGGAAAGAAAATCTATACTAAACCTGGTGTGTCCATGGTGCAGGGGTGTTTTGTGGAGCTTCTCTAACCAAACGGTCTCCATAATCCCTCCTTAGTTACAGTAATCCCATCCCCAGTTACTGTAATACCCCCAGTTACAATAATCTCCCCCCTTAGTTACTGTAAAAAAGCCTAGTTACACTAATATCCCACAGTTACAGTAACTTACCCTCAGTTACAGCTACCCCCAGTTAAAGTAATATCCACCCTAGATATAGTATTACCCCTAGATACTATCCCCAGTTACAGTATTACCCCCTCCTTACAGTAATGCAGTTAGTCATGCCCCTTTACAGCTATAACCCCTCAGTTACATTAATACCCCATGTTACAGTAATCTTCATTACATGTATCCCCCCCCCCCCCTCCCCCCAGTTACAGTAGTCTCCTCACCCTTTACCTCAGTTACAGTATATTAAGCAGTCACATAGCCATGATGCCGACCGGCAGCCCAAGACCCCCTGGCAAAGTTGTGGTGAGCGGCGGAGAGAAGGTGAAGATGTAGCACTCCAGTCTGCTAGGGACCACCAGAAGTCTTGTCATGAGGAAAAGCAGCGCATTGTCTGCGTGAGAGAGACTGCATCAGCATCGCAGCCCAGGGCTCACCGGCATGGAGAAGAACAGCACCTCATGCACCGGCCGCTGCGCTGCGCTGCAGTACCGGAAAACATGCCCTCCAGCGTCATCAACCCGGCCACGACCAGCAACACGTGCCTGTGTATGGAAGGAGGGAAGGCGGCGACAGCCCGGGACTCCAGCAGTTCTTTCATGCGCATTAGCCACCTCGTGCACTGGCCGCTGCCTCCTACTTCTGCACCGGAAAACACGCCCTCCAGCATCAACAACTCGGCCGCGACCAGTAACAACACGTGCCTGTGTGTGGACGGGGGAAGTCAGCGACAGCCCGGGACTCCAGCAGCACCTTCATGCGCATTAGCCACCTCGTGCACCGGCCGCTGCCTCCTACTTCTGTACCGGAAACCGCCCTTCAGCATCAACAACACGGCCGTGACCAGCAACAACACGTGCCTGTGTGTGGTCGGGGGAAGTCAGCGACAGCCCGGGACTCCAGCAGCACCTTCATGCACCTTAGCCACCTCGTGCACCGGCTGCTGCCTCCTACTTCTGTACCGGAAACCGCCCTTCAGCATCAACAACGCGGCCGTGACCAGCAACAACACGTGCCTGTGTGTGGACGGGGGAAGTCCGCGACAGCTCGGGACTCCAGCAGTTTTTTCATGTGCGTCAGCCACCTCCGACTTTTGGGCCACCAACACCACTGTGTCCAGCAACCCACGCCTGTGTGTAGAAGGGGTCAGCGACACGTAGGTCCGAGACTCCAGCAGCTCCATGTGCATCAGCTGCATCTTCGAAACCAGCTGCTGCCTCCACCAGCGAGCAAGCCGCCGCGGTCCAGCGTGGCACCCAGCACCCAGCAACCTATCGGAACTCTCTCTCTTCACATGGCTACTGGCAGCTGGCAGGTGAGTAAAACCCACGGGGCACAGATGGAGCTCAAACTATTTACAGGCTTTTGCCTGTGCAGTTACGTTACGGCAAGGATAAGTGGAAGTGCGGAAGAGTCAGTGTCGCTGGCCCACGATGATACAAAGTGTAGTATTCGGACCATAAGACGCACTGACTTTTCACCCCCACTTTTGGAGGAGTTTTTTTTTTCTTATGGTCCGAAAAATACGGTATTTACATTTCACTAGTGATGATCGCAATCTGCTTATTACAATTACGCAAATGTTCTTGTATACGTTCGCAATTATAGCCAGACCTAATTATGGATTCGACATTCAATTGATTTTGTATAGTCCATTCGTAATTTTGTGCAATTTTTGCATAATTTCTCGGCCGACTTTAGTGGTTAATAGCAAAGCCCCCATAAATGCTATTGTCACCAAAATTGCTACATATGTTAAGGAGAATAGTGGGAACATGGCAAACTAATTTTTTTTCAAAAAGACCTTGTAGTTTTTGAGAAAACTGATTTTAACCACTTGACAACCACAGTGTTAACCCCTCCTAACGACCAGGCTGCTTTTAGCTCAGCTGGGCTGTGCAGTTTCTTCAGCCTCCTGCACAGCCCAGCTATGGAGCCCAGCGATCGGACTCACCTCCTTTTTTTGTCCCTAAGGGGACATGCCGCCGGAGGTGTCCCATCGCTGTGGCTGTTGTTTTTTTCCTCAGCCTTTATCAGGCTGGTTCTCCCTCCCTCCCTCCCTCCCTCCCTCCGTTCACAGAATTGAACAGGACGGCGATCCGTCCTGTTCCGCCTCTTATAGTCATCAGCCTATGAAAGGACGGCGATCCCCGGCCAATCAGAGGCCGGGGATCGCCCCGGATGTTTGTAAACGAAAGGGGATTTCTTTCCCCTTTAGTTTACAAACAGCCTGCTAGCCGCGATCGGCTAGCAAGCTGTTTACAAACAAAATTGATTACAATTTTTTCTAAAATTTCTCATTACGATTTTACATAATAATTGCGAATTACAATGTAAAATTACAATTATGCGACATTTGTGCTCACTATGTATAACACATGGCACAACTTCTAAACAAATTCAACTTACAAACAGTCTCCTAGAACAGAACCTGTTTGTAAGTAGGGGACAGCCTGTATATACAGTATACTGTAAGGATGGTCAGAAATGTCGATTTCCGATTCTGTGGATTTCCTTTTTCCGAGGAGTCTTTTTTTTGGAGTTCTCTGATTGTTTCAATACTTCCGAGTTCTGTGGCTGGGCTAAAACTACCGAGTTGCGGCAGAAATCCAATTTCAGATTTCCGTTTTCCAATTTCCAAGGAGTCTTTTTTCGCCTTCTCTGATTGGCCACATTTTTCTGAGTTGTCTCTGCATTCTCTGATCGATCCAGTGCTTCCAAGTTCTGTGATTTGCCTAAAATTACCGAGTAGTGAAAATGCGGCATTTCTGCAGAAATTCAATTTCCGATCGGACATGTGGAAATTCCATTTCCGCAGAATGCGAATGAGGATCCCTAATATACTGTAAATTGTTACACCTACTTACAGAAGCTCACAGTGATTTCAGTATTATGCCCTGCATAGAGTAAGTGAGCGCAGCCCCCTCTCTCCCTCTGCCCCCTGTACCTGGGCTGCGCGCCAGGCGTCTGGCATATGCCAGGCAGTGTGTGGAGAGCAGGGGGCAGCAGTATGAGCAGATGGTTTATCCCCAGTGCCCTTGAAACCCTGACGCTGAGGTCACCACAATACTGACCCCTGCAGACACAGCAGAGAGATACACGTCTGTGGCACTGTGTTCTGCTGGCTGTGCCACCAATTGTTCCCCCCCCCCCCCCATCTCATGGCTGTGATAGCAAGCACTAATTATGGCTGTTCCATCACCCCAGACTACTGCTGGATATCTGAGGCTGTTTCTCACTTTTCCTTTAATTAGGAAAGCTTTATTTTACTATCAGCATCCCGCCACTTCCTCTATCATTAAAGCCTAATTTCAGACTTTTTTTGTTCTGTTTTCCATCTCTCTCCAGCCCATATACTGCTGTACTGAATGTAGCCGTGTTCCTTCCAATGCGGGGAGGTGAAGTAAGACTGGCAGCTGGGAAGGGGTCACACTTGTTAAAAATTAAATCACATTTTAATGTTGCTTCTTCATAAATAGGCCTCTGATATTTTTTAGGGTTTATTATTATTTATTTTTTTTTAACAGTACAAGTCTTTATTCCTCACACTAATCCGCACTGCATTTCCTGATCTTTACAGTAATTATAACATTCTAAAAAAAAAAGCAGATGTGAACATGAATCTTAAAGGGGAACTGAAGTAAGAGGTATACAGAAGCTGCCATATTTATTTCCTTTTAATCAATACCAGTTGCCTGGCATCCCTGCTGGTCTATTTCTCTGCAGTAGTATCTGAATAAAACCAGAGACAAGCATGCAGCTAGTCTTGTCAGATCTGACTTTAAAGTCTAAACCACTGAAACACCTGATCTGCTGCATGCTTGTTCAGGGGCTATGGCTAGTAGTATTAGAGGCAGATAATCAGCAGGGCTGCCAGGCAACTGGTATTGCTTAAAAGGAAATAAACATGACAGCCTCCATATACCTCTCTCTTCAGTTCCCCTTTAAAGTGTACCCAAGGTTGTGCAGGGGAAAGAGGGGCAGATGGGACACCGAGACATGTTCCCTGCTGCAGGACATGCCTCTTCCCCGCCCCGCTATCACCCCCCGTCATTAGCGACAACCAATTGTCACTATTCCGGAGGGTAAGGGAGAGGAGGTATTGCCTGCTGAAACACCCACTGGGGGCGTTCTTGCAGGCTTTCCCCAACTGTTATTGGGCAGCTGTATCTCTCTGACCACTCCCCCTACCGCTCCCCCACCTCCCTGCACGCTGCTCGTCAGAGCAGCTCTTCTCCCAGGGTCGTGCCCCCAGGGGTCACAAAACCGAAAGTGGAAGACTGCAGGCTACAGGAGCGGCGGAGAGCGGCAGGGATCACAGCTACCTGATCCGCCCAGCCCCCAGTAGCATTGTTTATTTCAATGTAGATCCCCACCTCGAATTCCCTTTAAAGGATACATGGTCAAATGGTACTGTACCAAATTAGGTTACTGACATATTTGGCCATGTTAGTAATGCAGTGCTTTACCACACTTTCTGTTTACTTCCAAGAGGCTCCATCCCGGCTGTGACTTTATACGTCGCTGAGACGCCAACCCTCAACCCGTAACAATTAGCTCTGCGTATGCGCAGTAATTCATTTCACCCCTCTGTGAGCTTGCATGCAGTCAGGGCTGGTGTAAGTCACGCTGGGGCCTGGGGCCAAAAGTAACTTGGGGCCCCCCTAAAGTAAAGTAAACAGAATGTGCGGTAAAGCACTGATAATAAGGCCTCATACGTCAGTAACCTCATTTTGCTCAGTAATGTTTGGTATCCTTTAAAAAGAGACACTGTAGTGACATATAGCAGAATGCAGTAAATTATTCAGGATACTGACTTTTACGACAATTTTCTTGGATTCCACATAAGGAGCATTTCCTACATCTATATATTGCTGTATACAGGGCCGGATTTGTACTCTTTACCGCCCAAGGCCACTGTCACCAGCTGCCCTCCTTCAATATAGGTAGCCAGATGACCCCTCCCCACTTCACTCTAGTATAGGTAGCCAGATGACCCCTCCCCTCTTTCCCTCCAGTATAGGTAGCCAGATGACCCCTCCCCCCTTCACTCTAGTATAGGTAGCCAGATGACCCCTCCCCTCTTTCCCTCCAGTATAGGTAGCCAGATGACTCACTTAATCCCTCCTTTTACCACCCCCCCCCCCCTTTCAGTATATGTAGCCAGCTCACCTTTACACCGCAGCAGCCATCAGTGTCACTCATTTCTCCGCTCGTCTCCAGTGCAGAAGCTTCCTCTTCCCCTCTGTCTCCAATGCTGCCCAAGTCCTTATCTGCCTGCCACAATGCAAGCGTGCACAGAGAGCAAGGTGGCTGCTGCACAGGCGGCTAGCAGCAGAGTACCACGGTCAGGAGCTCGCCTGATCTCCCTGCATTGCAGCATTTGCAAGCATGCAACTGCTGCATAAGTTTAGCCTGTTTCTTTGGTGCCCTAGCTCCTGTGGTGCCCTAGGCCATGGCCTATGAGGCCTTGGCCTAAATCCGGCCCTGGCTGTATATTGGTAAACAAACATTCTGCAGAAATGCATCTGCCAGGACTAAACATGTTGCCACAAGTACAGAGTTGAAAAGATTTCCACATATTCTTAATATTGACCTCAGCCAGGCTCCCCTCTGAGTGCCTAGTTGGGGTGTGCCTGGTTTGGTTGGGCCTAGTAGTAGTTGTTGCTGTGACCCCTAAAGCAGGGCCATCATCAGGGCATTAGGAGGAGGACAACTATATGGGGCCCGTACAGAGTCTGGGGCCCAAACAGTGGCAGCAAAACACAGGCCCCCAGCTGGAAATTATTGTGCCTGCTGTCTACGTGAGTTCAGCCAGCATGAGCATAAAACCTGGAGGCTCCCGGAACCTATGTTAATCAATAGGATCTGTACACATTGCTCCGTTAGAACCGATCCGTTTGGCACGCAGTGCTTTCTGCACAGCTCAACTAAGAACCAATGTTAACCACCCTGGCGTTCTGATTAAATCGCCAGGGTGGCTGCGGGAGGGTTTTTTTTAAATAAAAAAAAAACTATTTCATGCAGCCAACTGAAAGTTGGCTGCATGAAAGCCCACTAGAGGGCGCTCCGGAGGCGATCTTCCGATCGCCTCCGGCGCCCAGAATAAACAAGGAAGGCCGCAATGAGCGGCCTTCCTTGTTTTGCTTATATCGTCGCCATAGCGACGAGCGGAGTGACGTCATCGACGTCAGCCGACGTCCTGACGTCAGCCGCCTCCGATCCAGCCCTTAGCGCTGGCCGGAACTTTTTGTTCCGGCTGCGCAGGGCTCAGGCGGCTAGGGGGGCCCTCTTTCGCCGCTGCTCGCGGCGAATCGCCGCTGCTCGCGGCGAATCGCCGCAGAGCGGCGGCGATCAGGCAGCACACGCGGCTGGCAAAGTGCCGGCTGCGTGTGCTGCTTTTTATTTGTTTAAAATCGGCCCAGCAGGGCCTGAGCGGCGACCTCCGGCGGTGTTGGACGAGCTCAGCTCGTCCAGACCGCTCAGGTGGTTAATACATTGGCTAGTGCACACATGCAAATACAAACAGACAGCAGTGAAGTACTGCAGGCATTTTCTCTATCAATTACATAGCTTCTGTGATGAAACATGCATGTTTTCACACATACAGACACACACGGTGTGCATAAAACGCATACAGAAAACTGAAATAACAGTGTGCTCCCAGCCTCCTCTTATTACACTCACTCTGTCCATCTCTGATGGAGCAGAACTGGCTCTGCCAACTGCTCCAGCATCACTAAGGTCGACAGCACTTTGGGTTGGGGGTGGAGAGGTTTGGGACAGAGTGCTGTACACACAAGCGCGCTGCACACTGAATAGGGACTGTTTACAAATCTTTGTATGATTCCTTATCAGTGGCTGAGCAGATTCAGTCATTAGAACAATTGTGCAGAGAGTAGAAAGCTTTTTCTCTTAGTGCCCAGACTCCTCAAGCATCACTACAGTACACAACACTTGGTAAAAAGACTGGGGTTAGAGCAGCGCTGTACACAAGACCTTGCTGAACACTGAATATGGATTGTCTACAAATCTTTGTCTGCAAAACTTTTTATGATTCCTTATCAGTGGCTGAGCAGATTCATTCATTAGAACAACTGTGTAAAGAGCAGAAAGTTTTTTTCCTCTCTGCGCCCTTTGTTATCAGTCTCTCCGGACATGGAGAAAAAACTTCTCCCCCCACGGGGCCCCTTGCAGCTTCTGGGCCCCCTGCGGCTGCATTACTTGCAGGGTCTATTGTTACGCACCTGAACGGACCACAGGTTTGGAGAGGCTGCAATAAATCCAGAGCAGAGCAGAGCAGGATCATCCACAAGGCAACCTAGGCAAGTGCCTGGGGGGCTAATGGGTGTCAGGGAACTACCACTTTCTCTGACCTCTCACCCATCTCAGATTACCAAAAAAGACCATAAGTGGGAACCAAAGGTTCTACCTTGCATAGGGCCCTTCCTGGGTCGCAGCTTAGCTTCCGATTAAAGGAAGCTAGTGGAGGCAGGAAGAACGGCATGTAATGGGGGAGGCGGAGGAGAACACTGCAGTATCACCAATAATACAGACGCTATACCTGATTATGTGGTGATCTGCAGAATCACCAAAAATGCAAGTATAGCGTGACACGATACAATCGTATGCAAGAGGGTGCTTGGTACAATAAAGTATCTCTATAGGGCACAGAGATACAACCTCCAGCAAGCTGGAACAGCAGACAACAATAATAATATACAGTGTAAATTCAAGTCTGTGGAAATATCCACCACACCATAATTCCTCAGAGGTGTGGTTACCTCTGAATGGGAACCCTGTGTGTAAGATCCTCCAAAGGACGGAGTGGAGGATTCTCGGCCTCTAGCAGCAAGGGTTTGCTAGTGGCGGTCGTCTCAAAGAGGCAAGCCTCTGATAGAACCCTACAGTGGGAGACGTTCCACTGAAGGGAGAAAGGTCAGACAAAATGAGGTTCGGCAACAGATCAGGAGGCAGCAGTACAGAAACGTGAGACAAGAGAATAGTCGGAAACCAAGCCAATAGTCGATAACGGTACGGGCTGGCGAAGTACAAAATCAGGAAGCAGAAGAGCAGTCAAGACAGGCACAGAATCATACACGATAAATCAAACAGTATAATATGTGTATATATTGGCGATAAACCAATATATAACACAATATCAGAGACAAGGCTGACTAGGTCTGAATGCTGACACAGGGTATCGCAAACACAGACGAAGTGTGACTGAAAAGCACTTCCTTATATACTGCCTGGGAGAGAAGTCTCCACCCCAGGCAGCAACCAATCAGAGCAGGCTAAAATGTCAGCTGATCTCCAGGTCAGCTGACACGCTTTCTAAGAGTATAAATGCGTGTCTGTCGTGTGGTGCCCGCCCCCTAGAGGCAAGATGGCAGAGTCCTGGTGAGCAGCATGCTGGTGAGTTTGGAGCAGAGTGCTCGGACAGGTTTGTGCAGCGGATGCGGACGAATTTCCGCATCCCGCGTTGGAAAGTCCGCTTGCCGGATTGGATGCGACCATATTTCCGCAATCCATCCGGCGTTGCAGATTTTTCGTTACACATTTGCAGGTAGCAGCCGGCTAGCAGCAAGCAGATTGTCGCTAGCCTGGCGCTATTTATCAGGGGGGACAGCAGAGCCCAGGGGGTACTGGCGGCAGCAGCAGAAGGACACAGAGGCATGTAATTGTGCACAGAACATGCCTCTGTGTCCTATTAAGATTTAAAAAATCCACCTCGGGTTCTCTTTTATCCATCACTGAACTGGAGCCAAGGATGGGTGGTATTGACTGCGCAGTAACGGAACGGATCAAAAACTGATGCCCAATAAAAACTTTACACCGATCAGTTTTTGATCCATTCATTCTGAACTGAGCATTGCTGTGAATGCCATGCGACACAGGTAAAATCACTGCTACTGCTCCTATGTGCTGTTATAATCTACTAATTTCTAGGCGACAGGCATGGTTTCTGTGACTATCCCTAAAGGTCTAATATAAATTGCAGCAATAACATCTTTTGCCCGGAGAACTGCTTTAATCTCTCTCCGTTTCTCCTGTAATGTTCTCTTGACCCCTCTGATTTGTTTTCGTGTCTCCTCCACATTTAGCATCTTCCAGTTCACAACCAGGACACGCTTTCAATCCTCGACATCTAGAAGTTCCCCATTCTCCAACAGTCTATCAGCTCCTAATGGACAGTCATTCAGCATGGCTCACGTTCAAGGTCGTTCAATGTCCTGTTCCGCTGCACTCCCCAGGTGAATGCTGCAGGTTTGTAAAGAAATGCTGTTCTGTGTGTTCTGACAAGCCAGTGTGGAGCCCTGCACCAACATCATCATGGCTTTTCAAGTGTTATTCCAATTATCCGGGATTGCTTAGCCCCGATGTGCTGCACACTGTTTACTGGAGCTCTGGCAGGAGAGTTTGCTGAGCCGGAATTAGATTTTATGCTCAATTTTGGAGCTCAGACTCGTATATTATTGGGGGAAGGGGGAGGGGGGACCTAGCATGATTTTTTGTTTGAAAGGAAATTGATTTAGAATTTTTTACAGGGCGGGATTTTGATAGATTGTCTACGGAAGGTTTATAGCAAACAGTAAACAGGAAAATATGCTGTCTGCAGCAGTAGAAGGGAAAATAAGCGGCGGCAATTATCAGAGGCGCCCTGGCATAGATTTGGCTCCAGCAGCAGCGGGAGAGGATTGGGCAGAGTGGCTTTGGAGGAGGGGCAAAGAAAACAAGTGAGGCTATGCAGAGGGGGATTATTGGGTGTTGCCAAAAGTGTACAGGTGAGCACTCAACAAGTATAATATGGCAAAGTTCCAGTGGTGTTGCAGCTTTTCAGTACCCCAAATACTAGCACGGTGGCAGAGTGGTGGCGTAGTGGTTAGCGCTCTCGCCTTGTCGCTCTGGATCCCCGGTTCGAACCCCAGCCAGGTCAACATCTGCTAGAAGTTTGTAGGTTTTCCATGTGTTTGTGTAGGTTTCCTCCGGGCACTCCAGTTTCCTCCCACAACCCAAAAACATACAGTTACGTTAATTGGCTTCCCCCTAAAAATTGGCCCTAGACTACAATACATGCTCTACACAATACATACATAGACATAAGACTATGGTAGGGATTAGAATGTGAGCCCCCTGAGGAACAGTTAAGTGACAATATACTTGTGTGCAGTTAATAATAGCGCAGGGGGGAAAATGGCTCACCGATAAATGTTTCATATGAATGTAAATACATTAAAACGGTAAATAGTGTTCATGATACATTGTTTGGCGGAAGGGTGCGCCATAAATGCAGAGCGGCTAGTGAGGCAGCGGGGGTCGGTGATGCTGCCACTGCTCAGTACCGATCAAGGCAGTACTCTACCGGTTTGTTATTGAAGTGTTCCATGATCGGAACACTTCAATAACAAACCGGCAGAGTACAGCGCAGATTGGGGGCTAAGCAACAACGAGGCAGATTAGCCTATCACATGTAAACGGGTACATGTGAGGATGAATAACGAAAGTGCGCTGGCACTGCTAGCAAAGCTGTTTGCGGGAAGCAGCTATGATCTGCCAGCGGGGGAAAGAAATACATCTGAGCGGCAGGCGCGGAGCTAGGGGGGGTCGGGGTAGGACAAGTGCCCCGGGGCGCCGGGTCCCCAAGGGCGCCCAGCTGAGCTTCGGGTTTTGGTTTTTTTGCGGGGCTGAGGGGAGCAGCGCAGAGAAGAGAGAGAGCTGTGCGGACGGTGGGGAAGGGGGGCCATCTCCCCCCTCCTTCCCTCACCTTAGGTGCTCTCTCTCTCCCTCGCTGTCCCCTCCATGTCTGTCCGGTGGCTGGCAGCGGCGGGCGGAACTCACCTCCGTCACGCTCCAGCGCCGCGTCGGAACACCGGCCGGAAGTTCGGGTGCGCAGCCGCTGCTCTGGTCTGGACCAGACCAGAGTAGCGGCAGATCCATCCGGCGCTGCGACGAGACGGAGGTAAGTTCCGCCCGCCGCTGCCAGCCACCGGACAGACATTGGAGGGGACAGCGAGGGAGAGAGAGCAGCTCTTCTCTGCGCTGCTCCCCTCCTGCTGGGGAGGGGGACACCTGGCTACCTACTCTGGGCACATATACCCCTGGCTACTGGCTACCTACCCTGGGCACATATACCCCTGGCTACTGGCTACCTACTCTGGGCACATATACCCCTGGCGACCTACTCTGGGCACATATACCCCTGGCTACCTACTCTGGGCACATATACCCCTGGCGACCTACTCTGGGAACATATACCCCTGGCTACCTACTCTGGGCACATATACCCCTGCCTACATATATTGGGCACATATACCCCTAACTACATATACTGGGCATATACCCCTGGCTACCTACTCTGGCCACATATAACCCTGGCTACCTACTCTGGGCACATATACCCCTGCCTACATTTAATGGGCACATATACCCCTAACTACATATACTGGGCATATACCCCTGGCTACCTACTCTGGGCACATATACCCCTGGCTACCTACTCTGGGCACATATACCCCTGCCTACATATATTGGGCACATATACCCCTAACTACATATACTGGGCATATACCCCTGGCTACCTACCCTGGGCACCTATACCCCTGGCTACCTACTCTGGGCACCTATACCCCTGGCTACCTACTCTGGGCACCTATACCCCTGGCTACCTACTCTGGGCACCTATACCCCTGGCTACCTACTCTGGGCACATATACCCCTGGCTACCTACTCTGGGCACATATACCCCTGGCTACCTACTCTGGGCACATATACCCCTGGCTACCTACTCTGGGCACATATACCCCTGCCTACATATACTGGGCATATATACCCCTGGCTACATATACTGGGCATATATACTCCCTGGCTACATATACTGGGCATATATACCCCCTGGCTACGTGGACTGGGCATATATACCCCCTGGCTACATATACTGGGCATATATACCCCTGGCTACATATACTGGGCATATATACCCCCTGGCTACGTGGACTGGGCATATATACCCCCTGGCTACTTATACTGGGCATATATACCCCTGGCTACATATACTGGGCATATATACCCCTGGCTACATATACTGGGCATATATACCCCCTGGCTACGTGGACTGGGCATATATACCCCCTGGCTACATATACTGGGCATATATACCCCTGGCTACATATACTGGGCATATATACCCCCTGGCTACTTATACTGGGCATATATACCCCTGGCTACATATACTGGGCACATATACGCCTGACTATATATACTGGGCACATATTATTCTCCTGGCTACATATACTGGGCACATATACCTCTGGCTACATATACTGGGCACATATACCTCTGGCTACATATACTGGGCACACATACCCCTGCCTACATATACTGGGCACATATACCCCTGGCTAACTGTTCTGTGGACATCTCTACCCCTGGCTACCTGTTCTGGGGACATCTATACCGCTGGCCACCTATTCTGGGGACATCTATACTGCTGGCCACCTATTCTGGGGACAACTATAGACCTGGGGCTACCTATTTTTGGGGAACAACGTCAGATTGAGTGTATTTTGGAGAACTGCTGCCAGGTGAGAGGTGTCTACCATATTAAGGGGGCATTCTACCTATTTATGTGAAATGCTGTCTATTTATGTGACTCATGACTGCTGAATTTGTCTTTTTGGGGGCCTCATGGTTACTGAATTTGTCTTGTTGGGGGCCTCATGATTTGTTGGGGGCCTCAAGATCGCTGAATTTGTCTTGTTGGGGGCCTCATGATTGCTGAGTTGGTTATGTTGGGGGCCTCATGATTGCTGAATTTGTCTTGATGGGGGGGGCTCATGATTGCTGAATTTGTCTTGGAACATGCTGGAAGGTACATACTGAGGGAGGGTGGGTGAGCGTGAGCCTGCTTACCTCCATATACATTTGGCTCCACCCATAACCACGCCCACATTTGTTATGTGAGCACGCCCCTTTTTGCGCGCGCCACGCAACCTTGACTTTGGGGGGGCGCATTAATAGTCTTTGTCCCCAGGCGCTGAAAATCCTAGCTACGCCTCTGCTGAGCGGGGTATACAGAGCCTGGAGATGGGGAGCGAAACTGCCTTGATCGTAGCGGCATCACCATGCGCCATAATTTCAGCCCTCAGGCAAGTGTGTTCGGCTGTGCGCCATCATTTCTATGTTCAAAACGGTAATTTAAAGTTTTACATTTACTTGAATGGCCGCACCATAATACTCCGGCAGAGCTGTGCGCCATTTTTACCTGCCCCGATATACTCTGTACAGCGCTGCGGAAGATGTCAGTGCTATATAAATAATAACCCCTCTTCCTGCACTATGCCCCCCTTCTGCCCCTTAAAACGGCCCTGGGCGGGCCTCCTACCAGGCTTTACCCCCCCCCCCCCCCCCCCCCCACACACACACACACACACATCCATTGCAGGCCCTATTGTTAAGCCCCTGGTGTCTGTAGTAGTGCTGATGTTCAAAATCAGCATATCAAATTCAGAACACCGGAATAACCACACTTCAGCACCATGTTGGCCACAAACTACAAGCCTCCCCTCCAACATGCCACACTAAGCAATGAGCTAGCCGAGGAACTCAGTAACTTCTATTGCCGGTTCGAGGACTCACCAGAACTGCAGGGGCATCCTACACACTCTGCCCTCCTCTCTGCAAGCCCGAGCTCTCCCACCCCAGCAGTAAGCGAGGCGGTTGCCTTGCGCCACCTGTCCATGCTGAATACTAGGAAAGCCTCAGGCCCTGATGGTGTGTCCCCAGCCTGCCTGAAAACCTGCTCACGGCAGCTGGCCCCCATCCTTACTCCCATATACTCCAAGTCCCTAAATGAAGGCAAGGTCCCTACATGCTTTAAAAAGTCCACCATCATCCCTGTTCCCAAAAAGCAAGGTGTCACAGACATTAATAATTTCAGACCAGTGGCCCTCACATCCGTTGTCATGAAGATCTTTGAGAAAGTGATCCTATCCTTCCTTAAGGACTCCACACTACACCAACTGGACCCATTTCAATTTGCGTACAAAGCTAATAGATCCACTGACGACGCGATCAACATCTGCCTGGAGTACATCACAGACCATCTGGACAGACCGGACTCATATGCCAGAATGCTCCTCCTGGACTTCAGCTCGACCTTCAATAGCATCAGCCCCTGGATACTGCATAACAATCTTGTGGACCTTGATGTCCACCCCACCCTTCGCTGCTGGATCATGGACTTCCTAACAGGCAGGTCCCAAACTGTAAAGCTGGGCAACATCTCGTCAAGGCCAAGAACTACCAACACTGGAGCCCCTCAAGGTTGTGTCCTGTCACCTTTCCTGTTCTCGCTCTATACTAACAACTGTATATCCATGACCAACTCCGTTAAGGTAATCAAATTCGCTGACGATACCACCATTGTTGGCCTCATTAACAAGAATGATGAGCAGGCTTACAGGCAGGAGGTGGACAGGATCTGCCACTGGTGTCGGGAGAACAAGCTGGTTCTCAACACCACCAAAACTGTTGAGATGCTCATTGACTTCAGAAGGCAGAGCACCAGCCCCGGTCCGATCTACATAGATGCATCCGAAGTTGAAAGAGTATCCAGTGTTCGCCTCCTGGGCACAACAATCTCGGAGAACCTGAACTGGAAGGCGAACACTATCTTAACCCAAAAGAAGACTCAACAGAGGCTGTTCTTCCTGCGTCAATTAAAGAAATTCGGCATGGCCCAAGAACTTCTTAAGTCCTTCTACTCTGCAACTATCGAGTCGGTCCTCTGCTCCTCCATTCTCGTCTGGTATACTGGTGCCTCTGCCAGTGACAGATACAAACTACAGAGGGTCATCAGAACAGCGGAGAAAATAATTGGGAAGCCCCTCCCCCCACTGGAGCTCATTCACAACTCCAGGTTGGGGTCCAGAGCAAAGAAGATTGCCAACGATTCATCACATCCAGGTCATCGCTTCTTTACATGGCTACCATCGGGCCGGAGGTTTCGTGCTATCCACACCAAAACAACGAGACACAGAGACACTTTCTTCCCCACAGCAGTGCGACTCTTAAACTCCAACTAAGCCCCCCCCCCCCCCAAGGATGCATCTTTCTAGTTGCTGAGCCTGTGTTACTGAGAGTGTTATTTTTACTTTTATTTTAAAAGTCTGTCCTTTGTCCCTCATTGTTACTTATCTTTTTCTTTCTGCACTGTTATTGTTATTGCTACCATGGAAGTGTCTGTCTTTCTCTCGCACTGTCCTTTTCTCATTGTCTTTTTTGCTTGCTGCAGCAACATATCTTCTACTGTCCGCGTGTCACCGAAATTCAATGTATTGCCAACTTGTGCCTGTTTTGTTGCTAAAACCAATTCTGGGCATGACCCAGTCGTGCTTGGCGAAATAAAAGGATTCTGATTCTGATTCTGATTCATGTCAGTATTGAAGAAGAGGACAGGCCAGTTCACTACTTGCACTTCATGGGGGCATTTCACATGGCTCCTCCTGTGTTTTCTTATTCGAAAGCTGGTGTGTTTCTCATGACTCTGATAGGTCCTTCTTCTGTATTTTAAAGGAAGAAGCATCAGAGTCAGGTGCAATGCGCCATGAACCGCAAGCATGGAGCTCCCCCTGATTCTGTTCCTTTGTTCGGTACTGAAATGGTGCTGAAGTGTGGTGTACAGGAATATTCGGGTGTTCTGAATTCAATATGCTAAATTACAACGCTAACATCAGTCTGTAGCTATGGAGGGGGAGGAGGATGTGGGGTGCACAGTGCAGGCATCGCTGTCATTTAAAGTGAACCAGAGACAAATCACCTTCATGTATTTTACCATGAGTCTGTCTTCTCTGATGTCTTTTCAAGCCCAAGCCTGCCCCCTTCTGGCTCTGCTATAATGACTCCTGAGCAAAGCCAGACTGAATGCTCAGTCTGGGATTTTATCTGGGCTGATAAGAAGCAGGTAGAACAGTGAAGAATGAAACGGAGAGCAGGGTAGGTGTTTTCTCTAATGTTCCCACTGATCTATATGGTAAAATACATGAAGGTGCTACGTCTCTGGTAAATCACTGTAAAAATCCGGTGTTCTAGATCTAGATAAAATGTTCCAATGAACATCTGTACACACACCTTATTTTCAGCTGAGCTCCATCTACCATGAGTATGCACCTTTACTTGTAGATCTGGCATTACGAAGTGAGCTGCTGCAGATACTAAAACTTCATACATACATATAATTACCATCACCCATAGGGTCAGAACTCGCTCCGGCAACAGTTGGGGGCCAAGTGCTGTTGTACAGACGCAATGTTAGCTTACAGGCTTGCAATATGTTTTCTTGCTAAAGAAGAAGAGGGTAGAGGCATGCAAGATGGGAGGAGAATGGACTTGGCTTGTGCCCGGACGAGAACCTTCCAGCTTGTGTACAAAGCTTAACAGTCTCTGGTGCGCCAATATGCTAAATATTGGCGACATCCAGCAAAGTCAAACAGGCTGCATTCACGCTGCATATAAAAATGTTCCGCAAACGGATCCTATGCAAAACAATAGGATCTGTTTACATTAGCACGTGGGATCTGTTCCAACAAGAGGAACACAACAGAATCAATGAAAGTCTATGGGAATGGACAGTGTCTGGTAGGGGTTTTTTGCATGGAAGAAGTACCAATATACAGATTCGAGCCTCATCAGAAGCATCAAACTTCCATTGGTTTGTCAGACTAACAAATCAGAATCCTCCCTCCCCTGGGAGTATTTTCATTGGTGAACTGAGTGGTGGCTGGGCCAATGGGAATCCTCCCTGGTACTTACAGGGGATTCCCATTGGTCTTATTCTATCCAGTAGGAGCCTGATGGGCTCAGATCTGTAAACAGGCATTTCTTCCATGCAGAGAACCCAAGTTGGAGTGCCAGCAGTGGCGGAGGACCCGAATGGACGACAGCAGGTGAAGCGGACAGGTGGCGATGTGAATAGAACCAGATAGACAATAAAGGGTAAGTTAATGACGTGCGTCAAAGAAGAGTTTGCGAGGAGGAGGGTGACATTTGGGAAGCGGTGGGAGCTGCAGCATCTATGCAATACCACGTCTCTGCCAGGAGGAAGTGGGAGGGCGGGTTTTGGACTTTTAGCTTCAGGCAGCAAAAAGTCTAGAACTTTCCCTGCAAGAATTCCTATGCGTGAGGGGAGCTTAGTATACCTCAGAGTTGCCAAGCTCAGGTATGTTCTGTGGCTATAATCACCTTCTCCAGCAGCAAGCCTGCAGTCTGTTTACTGCTTGAAGAGAAGCCCTGCCGTATTATTTTCTGTTATGTTATGCAATGAATAATTAATTATGCATTCCGGCTATTAGAATGACTCATCAAAAGAAATATGAAATTGAATAATGAAAGGCTGTGATGTCAAAGCTGCAGTCTGTGTATGGATCCAGCATGCTTCCTTTTTCTCCTGGAAGGACTGGATATCCTGTATGTCTAACCAACAGGTCTGCCCTGGTTAGGTTTTATAGACCTGCATCAAACCTGTCTCTGTGACCGAAAACTCTCCTTTTTACCCAAGAAACAAATCAAGTTTGTGCACAAGAGTTTGCCTAAAACCTGTTTTTTCTCACCTGCCTGCTGGTGAACCACTACCATGTTACAGTTACACAACTTGTTAGGGGACCACAGCCATGTCACACTGGACTGGAAGATGGATGAGAGGAGGATGGGTGGTCACTGCCTTGTTACGGGAGGATGAGTAACCACTGTCATGAGACGCTAAAGGACCTCTGATTTGTCATCGGAGGCTGACACAAGAAGCTTAGTGACTTCTCTTATCAAAGTAAGATATCATCTGCATGTTACAGAAGACTGAGTGACCACCACTGTGTCACAAGAAGCTAAGATAACACTGCTGTGTCACAACAGGTTGCGTGACCACTGTTATGTAACAAGAGGCTGAATGACCACTGCTGTGTTACAAGAGTCAGTGACCACTGATGCGTCACAAGAGGCTAAGATAACACTGCTGTGTCACAACAAGGTTGAGTGACCACTGTTATGTAACAAGAGGCTGAATGACCACTTCTGTGTTACAAGAGTCAGAGTGACCACTGATGTGTCACAAGAGGCTGAATGACTACTGATGTGTTACAAGAGGCTGAGTGACCACTGCTGTATCATAAGAGCAAGAGGCTAAGTGACCACTGCTGTGTCACAAGAGGCTGAGTGACCACTGCTGTATCATAAGAGGCTGAATGACCACTGCTGTGTCACAAGAGGCTGGGTGACCACTGCTGTGTCACAAGAGGCTGAGTGACCACTGCAGAGTCACAGGAGACTGAGTTACCTTCACCTTACTATGGAAGAGTCAGTGACTTTATTCAAGTCATAGAGAAATTACTTCCATGTCACCAGAGTCAGCTTATCAAAAACCTCTGCATTGTCTTACCACCATGAAGATGGCAAAGTAAATGCATGTCAGTGGGCACTTCACTTCCCTCATGCTTCTGTCTGCCTATAGTTGATTTTTTGCTACATTTTTGTTACTTAAAGAGACTTTGTAACAAAATTTTGAGCCTTATTTCTTCTGTCCTATCAGTTCCTATTACTGTTCTAAAGTGGTCTGTCTTACTGCAGCATTTTCTAGTTGCACTGTCTCTGTAATAAATCTTATCTCCTTTCCTCTGTCGTGGGCTGAGGCTGGAATGTGTGGAATGTGCAGCACTGCTTGTCATTGGCAGAAGCTTTACACACACCCTCCAAGCTCTGCATTAGTCACACAGTAAGCTAGTTCTCAGCCTATGATACTGTGGTTAGAAGCCAGTCTTTTGTGTGTAAACACTGCCTAAAACTGTTGATTACAAGCCAGGATTGCAGCAGGGAGTGGCAGAAACAGCACAGAGGGGCACAGGAGAAAATAAGGAATAGAATGGTATGCTTTTTATTGTAAGAATTTTAGAGTACAGATTCTCTTTAAAAGCCTTTGTGATGCTTTCTCATGACATTTTCTTGCTGAACATTGCTATTCTCAATTCATTTTCCATACCTTTTTTATAAGTAAAATGAGAATAAAGAACAAAGATGTGCCGACAAATAAATACAGTGCCATTTATTACCGTCTTATAAATAACCCTATAAATAATGAGGGCTTCTAGGTATTTTATATACAAGCACCGGTATATATAAGAGTACGTAAAAAAAAACAAAGCAAGCACTTAAAATGAAATTACTCCGATTTGGTCACAAATAACCATGTTAACCCACGGTGCCAAAACCTCATTGCACGTTTCTAACACTCCATAGACACTTTATCATTAATTATTGTACATAGACCCACGGCTGCGTTGTAACATCACGTGCACCGCAGGACCGGACAGCCGCAGCTGAACACTAACTGCCAAGTCAGGATTATTCTTGCTGAGCTGAACACTAAGTCCATCTGTACACAGAGTAATTGGTAGGTATCCAGTCTAATGTGTATTTCCTCTGTGGACACAATAATCAGGCCTGGAGAGCGCTACTGACTTCGGAAATCTGGGACAGCGTCTGTTTTATGGTAGGAAGCATTTTATGCCTCTACATGGGCATCCATGCACATTCAAAGAGAATCTGTCACTGCAGAACATGGGACCTTCCTCTTCTCACCATTTTCAAGGAGAACTACAAAAACAAACTCTTGGACTGACTTTTTTTTTATAATGCATACATTTGTTTTTTTTTTGTGCAGGTGGCTTAGATGCTGATGCCACATTTCAGCTACATGGTTTGGGTTCAACTACTGTTTCAGCTACTGTATGCAATATTGTTTTCACCGGCAGTCTTCATTTGTCCATCCATCATCATCCACCTTAACCAATCTCCTAACCCTAACCTTTCCCTTAATTAAACTCTCTTCTTGTTGCCTAAAACTAACCTTCCCCTTAATGAAACTCCCTTATTGATGTCTAAGCCTAACTGTGACGAACATTACGGAAAGTCGTGCGCGTAAACGCCAACAATTTTCGTATGGCCCCACACAGTTACTGTCAGCCCTGGGTAGAATAAAAAAAAATGCCTTTCTTTGCTCTTCTTCTGAGAGCATGGCAGGAGTACAGCCCTCCCCCACATCCTGTTCAGGTCAGGAAAGAATTCACAAGTGGCCAGACCACCTGGGGAGCAGCCATTTGGTCACACAGCTCATGTTCCACCAAACCAGCTCAAACTGGTTGAACTTCAAATTTCCCTCCAAGCTTATAGCTTCACACAATGGGAACATTTACTTTATTAATAATTCAAGATGGGTTTGGCACAGAAAGACAACAAACACATTTCCTGATACCCAGAAATCAGTTCTATCACTCACATGATTTATAATTTTCTGGCTATCAGGAATCAATAGAGAGACCACTTTATCCGGCCTGCGTAGAGCAAATTCGACAGACTAGGCGTGTATAGTCTCATTTAATACAGAGTCGCATGCTGCTTATGAATATGGTCTCGGATTTGCGATGCACCCATCTGGGGCGGAATTACACAAATTATTAATAATTGGTACATTCCTTGCTCCAAGTCTGTGGGTGGCAACCTGACTGCCAGGAGGTAACCCTGCCTCAAACACACCTACTTTCCAGGTAGTGACCGCCCCCAAACTCTGGTCAGTAAAAAGCGTTTGCAAGGAACTCCTCCCAGTTCTCCAAATTCCATCGACTAAGGAACATCTATGCAGGCGCTAAGGAGAGCCAGCGCCTGCAGTGTACAAAGGACTTTTAAACTGAATGCCTACTTTTAAACTGGACTATTTTCTTCATGCTTTAAATGGACTGCTCAGCTAACTAAGTAAGAACTTTCTGATTTTATTCCTTTTATTTTTAAGCTCTGTGTTTTATATGTTAATAGGTGTATATAACTGTATGTAATGCATTTGTGTTATTAAAAGTTTAAAAATCGTTTAGCGGTTATGACCTGTTGCTGAACATACACAATCGTACCTATTCTCCTCAACTCGCTACCCTGTGTTAATAGAAGTATACACCTTTATAACCCATATGCGAGAACCCGGCCCAGATATAAAGATCTGACCCAGGTTCCTGCATACTGCTAAGGGTTAATAGAGCGTTCTCCAAGTCCTCATAAAATTACAGTAGCGGGCTGTATACCTCGCTTGGTGGCAGATCTTTGAATTATATATGTGTGTGGAGTGATTCAGTTGGTATCAGAACGCTCCCTTCGCGAGTCAGTTCATCAAATTGCGAACGCGGGTTACCCTTCGTGATGAACAAATGACCGTGTAAGAGGATTTCTGACGCTGATCGACTGACCCACCCACAGACCGGCCTAGCGGTCAGTGACACTAACCTTCCCCTTAATAATACTCCATTCCTGACCGCTAACCTTAACCTTTCCGTTAACAAAACTCCTTTCTTGATGCCTAACCCTAACCTTCCCCCTTAATGAAACTCCCTTCCTGACACCCAGCCTTAATCTCCCCCCTTAAAGAAACACTCTTCCTGATGCCTAACCAACAAAACCTCCTCCTTAATGAAACTCCCTAGTCCCTACCCAAGGCTAAACCCTAGCCTCCCCCCTTAAAGAAACACCTTTCTTGACGCCTAACCCTAACCTTCCCTTTTTAATGAAACACCATTCCTGATGCCTAACCATCTCCTTAATAAGACACCTTTCCTTATGCCTAAATTAACCTGCTCTTAAAATGTAACCTCCTTCCTGACAGCTGATATATACTACAGTAGTAGAACTACTGAGCCTGCGCAGTAAAGCCCGGAGGACGTCCGATGACGTCAGCGCGCCACCGTGAGGCGCATTTTGGAACGCGGAAGGAGCCCGACCTGGCCACCGGCCTGGCCAGGTCGGGTCGGCCACCGGAGACCACCGGCAGCCTGCGGAGCGGCGCCGTGGGCACCTCCTGCCTGCCACGGGCTGGAGGAAGCCCCAGGTAAGTGGATGCGGATTTTTATTTTTTTTTTAAACAGTCCCTAAACCTTCCCTTTAAAGAGGAACTCCAGTGAAAATAATGTAGTAAAAAAAAGTGCTTCATTTTTACCATAATTATGTATAAATGATTTAGTCAGTGTTTGCTCATTGTAAAATCTTTCCTCTCCCCGATTTACATTCTGACATTTATTACATGGTGACATTTTTACTGTGGGCAGGTTATGTAGCTGCTCCTAGCTGTTTTGGCTGTTAGAGACAGCTGTAAACAAATATTTCCTGTCTGTGAACCTTGTTACATTGTAACAAACTGCCAAAAGTACTGCGGTACTCAGAGCTTCTTGTGGGAGGGGTTTCAGCACAAAATCAGTCATACAGCGCCCCCTGATGGTCTGTTTGTGAAAAGCATTATATTTCTCATGTAAAAGGGGGTATCAGCTACTGATTGGGATAAAGTTCAATTCTAGGTTGGAGTTTCTCTTTAAAACGCTGCTGTGCATCAAATCCAGATTTTTTTCCCGGGGACTTTTGGCGTGTATTCCACCCTGCCATGCACCCCTCCAGGTGCTAGACCCCTTGAAACATCTTTTTCATCACTTTTGTGGCCAGCAAATATGTTTGTAGTTTTGAAAGTTCGCCTCCACATTGAAGTCTATTGCAGTTCACGAAGTTCGCGCGAACCCGAAGTTTTGCGGAAGTTCGCGTTCGAGGTTCGCAAACCTAAAATCGGAGGTTGGAGCCATCTCTACATAAGGTAACCCCCGACTGAGGGAAAAGAAGCAGGAACATTTTTTGACTGAATAACACATCAGGGGCGTAGCAATAGGGGTTGCAGAGGTAGCAACCGCATCGGGGCCCTTGGGCCAGAGGGGCCAGGTAGGGCCCTTCCTCAACCACAGTATTAGCTCTCTATTGGTCCTGTGCTGGTAATAATCACTTCTATAGATACTTTGAGTAGTGGTAATCATTAAGAAACTGCTTCCCATACCCTTCTTGCACCTGTAGTTGCCATTGGCAGGTTTTGGCGCACCGTATCAATTGTTATGTATAGAGTGCATGGGGGGCCCAATGTGAAACTTGCACCGGGGCCCATAGCTCCTTAGCTACGCCATTGGCAACTATAAACTGTTGTCGGAGAACTGTATATAGACTTATCTGCTGTCAACGTTAACATTTTTACATATGTCAGTATGACACTTTAATTAATATGAATAAATGAGCCAGAGCGAAAAATATCCCTCTTTCCTTTCCCTCAATTTCAAGTTTATATTCATTTAGGATATCTGTCAGCTGCTACTCTTACATGCTCTCACCTTTCCTTTATATTAACAGTGAAATATGCATAATCTGGCCAGGATGACAGCTATGTGTCCAGATAGCATATTGCAATTTGCACCATCCACTACATCATCTATGGGAGAGACGCAGAAGTGGAAACATACTGTGATAAACGTGGCTGTTACTTTAGCATGGAGAATAATGTCACATTTTTTCAAGTATGCATTAAAGGTACCCTGTAGTGACAGTAAAATAATGAGAGTAAGCACTGCTGCATGTAGCACACTGACTGTACTTACAGTTAATACTGTCTGTGTTACCTGATCTGCATTAACACAGTGTAGTATCCCCTGGTATCTAGCTACAGAAAAATCCCCAGTATCCAGCAGCAGCTGGGATCGCCTGATGCCGGATACATGTTTCTTAAAGGACAACCGAGGTAACATGTGACATGATGAGATAGACATGTGTATGTACAGTGCCAAGCACACAAATAACTATGCTGTCTCCCTTTTTTTATTTTTCTGCCTGAAAGAGTTAAACATCAGTTATGTAAGTGATGGTTTCGGTCCGGGTCGGACTGGGTCAGGCTATAGCATAACCCTCGCTGATAAGTATTACTGCCATAAAACACTTTCCTGTCAGTAAATGGCTCCTGAGAGCAGGAAAGAGATAAAAAGGATGAAAAATCCATAGATTTGAGCTCTGGCATACTTCAATGAAGGTGTCATTGAGCAGAGACAATGAAACAGAAAAAACAGAAAAACTAGATTTAAATATAAAATAAAACTGTGGGATATCTAAAAAAAAACTTCATTTTTTTGGAGACGGAGGGTAGATACAATTGTTTTTCTCATCAGTTTATTCTCACCTCGGATGTCCTTTAAGCAACTGGACGAAAATAGCACAAACCTCCACAAGTGCAGCATAAAATACTCACCGAGCCTCCAGCCCTCTCTTCTAACCTTCTTGTAGCTCCTAGCAGCTCTCCAGCATCCTCCGTGTACAGCTCCCGGCGTGGCACCTGACCCGCATTAGGTCAGGTGACACGCCGGGAGCTGCACACAGATGATGGAAAGCCTCTAGTAGCTGCATGAAGGTTAGACGTCAGCGTTAGAGGCTCAGTGAGTCCCTGCACACCCCCCTCCCCAACAAATCCCAAAACACAGTGCCTATCATTCCCTCAGGTGTGACGGTTAGTTTAGAACTAGTAATGGCCATGTAGATGCACATAACTTCAAGTTGATGCAAATTTATATGCAAATGTATGCAGCTTGAAAAGGAACCAATCAAATCCTGCTGAGGTAAAATTCGATTGGTTCATTTTCAAGCTGCATAGATTTACATACAAATTTGCATAAATGTGCATCAACTCGAAGTTATTTGCATCTACGTGGCCGTCACTGGTTTTAACTTCCAGTTGCCTGAGTTCCAGATAACGAGGACTTTGCTGTACTTACAAATCTGACTATTAGTTCAGTCACCAGCAGGGGCACAACTACACGTCCCTGCAAACAGGTCATCATGACACCCAGTAAAACACTAAGCACAAAGACCCACATCTAAGCGTTGTGTAAAACATTTACCTGCTCCCGTTTTGTCAGTTCTCCTCTTCTCTTCAAGTGTTCCGGTGGTCTTAACCATGCTGCATGCCTGGTACCAGATGCATGTAATGTCACTGGGAGCCAGAGGGACAGCATAGAGCAAGTGGCTGCTGGGAGGAGGAGGCGCCGCAAGAGCAGGTAAATATCCTTACAGTGCTCCGTTGCGGTACTCTGCATGCAGGTGGGGGGGGGGGAAGGGAGGAGGAGAGGCCCCCACAGCTATCTTGATCTGGCTCAGCCCCCGTCAGCCCACATTACAGCAACCTTCCCCTCACCAGTGTGAACAGACAGGCATGTGAGAGGGAGGGAGCAGTGACTGATGGAACAGTATAGGCTGAGAGGGCCAGAAGCAGCCATTACATCCAGGTCATGCTACATGTTGATGGTCGGTTCTTGAAATCAGGGCAGGGGTTCCTGCTCTATAATAACATGGATCAGGAACAAACGGGCACTGACTAATGATGTAGTTACAGAGTCATGGGTGCCATTGCAAATTTTACACCTATGTTATCTAGGTAACACGAGAATTGCTAGGGTAACGGGTAACATTCTACTTACCGTATGTACCACATATTATTCTAACAATGCCCATGTTACCTAGGTAACGTTGGTAGCACTAATTGCACATCATGTGCTACATTGTCACTGTAAATAATAGTAAAATCGCCATACACTCATGGCACCTGGAGCCTTCCTGTTCCACTCTGCACCCCCTCGTTACGCCGGAGGCCCCCATTCAAATCTCCCACTGGCTGCTTCTTCAGTTCTCCTTGGAAGTACTTGGGTCTCCGTGTACTTCTGAAAATGAGTGGCTCCATACTGCACACGTGCAAGTCCATGCTCATACGTGCGTAGTATGGAGGTGCACCTCTTTGAAAGTACTTGGAGGCCCGAGTCCTCCTGTGGCCATCAGAGGAGACCTGAAGTCTAGAGATGTCGCGAACCTCCGATTTTCGGTTCGCGAACATTTGCGGAAGGTTCGGTTCGCGCAGTGCTGGTCGTAATGGAAAAATCTACGCTTACGGATCATTACGCGTAATTTTACGCTATTACGCATTACGCAATTACGGTTACGGCGTAGGAAATTATCTACGGTACATCACTGTAATTACGCGTAAACTTACGCAGTTACGCGTAAGGATACTGTAATGTAGGCGCTTACACTACGATGTTACGCGTAGTGCTGTAATACCCATTAATGCGTATTTTTTTACGCATACGGACGATATGTACGCAATAGCCGTCAATGTGACAGTTATTGCGTACATATCATTCGTATGCGTCAAAACGTACGCTTATACTGAAGGGCGGGAGAAGATACTATTGGTTGCTTAGGATGTTGACTGATTGGCTACTCTTAGAAAAGGGGAGTTTTTACGTTAGTAATTACGCGTAAAATTACGCGTAAGTGTTCGTAAAATTACGCATACCTAGCAATTACGGTAGACAGTGTAATTACGATACCACTCTACTGCTTACGCGTAAATAATTACGCGTAAGACCGTAATTTACGCGTATCGCTTACGCGTAAATTTACATTGAATTACGATGCGTAATTACGCTCATGCGTAATTTCGGCCCAGCACTGGGTTCGCGGAAAAGTTCGCAAACCGCAATAGACTTCAATGGGGAGGCGAACTTTGAAAAATAGAAAAAATTATGCTGGCCACAAAAGTGATGGAAAACATGTTTCAAGGGGTCTAACACCTGGAGGGGGGCAAGGCGGAGTGGGATACATGCCCAAAGTCTCGGGGAAAAATCTGGATTTGACGCAAAGCAGCGTTTTAAGGGCAGAAATCACATTGAATGATAAATTGCAGGCCTAAAGTGCTTTCAAACATCTTGCATGTGTATGCATCAATCAGGGAGTGTAATTAGAGTACCGCTTCACACTGACACACCAAACTCACTGTGTAATGCACCGCAAACAGCTGTTTGCGTAGTGATTGCCGTGCTGGACTGGCACTGTGGCGAGAGTGCAGGCCGTGGCAGTTTTCCAGCCCATATGGTCGCCGGGCTGTGGTAGCTCAATGATAGAACAACAGTGACTGTCCAGCTGATCAAATTTGGTCTGTCCACAATGAAGCAACAACCTTATTATCTTCTTGTATGTAGGTAGGCATAGGTAGGAGTCCCAGTATAGGTAGGTAGGCATAGGTAGGTGCCTCAGTAGTTAGCTAGGCATAGGTAGGAGTCCCAGTATAGGTAGGTAGGCATAGGTAGGTGCCTCAGTAGTTAGCTAGGCATAGGTAGGAGACCCAGTATAGGTAGGTAGGCATAGGTAGGTGCCCCAGTAGTTAGCTAGGCATAGGTAGGAGTCCCAGTATAGGTAGGTAGGCATAGGTAGGTGCCTCAGTAGTTAGCTAGGCATAGGTAGGAGACCTAGTATAGGTAGGTAGGCATAGGTAGGTGTCCCAGTAGTTAGCTAGGCATAGGTAGGAGTCCCAGCATAGGTAGGTAGGCATAGGTAGGTTCCCTAGTGTAGGTAGGTAGGTGTCCCCGTAAAGGTAAGTAGGTGCCCCAGTAGTTAGGTAGGCATAGGTAGGTGTCCCAGTATAGATAGTGAGGCAGGGCCTGGCTGGCACAGTAATAACAATTACCAAGGTCCAGCTGCAACAGATAGGGCTGTATAATGTAAGTGTCAGTGAGCAACACACACACACAAAAAACACATCAGGAAAACATTAGCTCTCAAAAGAGCTGTTGAGGGGTGCTATTTTAGCAATAACAATCAGCCAGGAGCAAGCCAAGAGCCTAACTAATCTTTCCCTAGGAGAAAAAATCTGCAGCAGCTCTTCCTAGTCTGTCTATTTGCAGCAGGCACACGAGTGAGTGTCATGGCCAGCGAGCCTGCCTTATATAAGGGGGGGGGGGGGGGGGCCCAGGGCTTAGTGTAGCCTGAATGGCTACAATGTGCCTGCTGACTGTGATGCAGAGGGTCAAAGTTGACCCTCATAGTGCATTATGGGGCGAATCAAACTTCCGCAAAAGTTCGCCTGGTCCAGGCGAACGCGAACCACCAAAGTTCGCCTGGAACTGTTCGCCGGCGAACTGTTCGCTACATCTCTACTGAAGTCTTCAATATTAAGTAAAGGTTAGAACAGGTGGCCTGGTGGTTGAACGAGAGGACACAGAGAGGAACGGGAAGGCTCTAAGGGATCCAGAGCCTTCCCTTCTCTTAGGTGAGTATCTAACATTTGTTTTTTTAAAGGTTACAATTGTCTTTTAAAGGATGAGCAAGGCAACAAAAAAATCTTTACTTACCCGAGGCCTCTTCCAGATCCACAGCTCCAGTCATCTCCTGGGTCCTGCTGAAAGCCTCTGAAGATAGTGGACCCCAATGGGCCGTCCCCTCTGCGCAGGCGCACGCCGCATGTGAACACACCAACGTCATCAGGAGCGTATTGCGCCTGCACATGCACAGAAGCTGCCACCCATCAGGGGTCCGCGATCTTCAGAGACTGCCAGTGGGACCCGGGAGAAGACCGGAGCTGCGGCGAAGGACACGTGTGACTGCTAGGGGTGGAAGAAGGCCCAGGTAAGTAAAGACATTAGTTGTGTCACCTTGTTTATCCTTTAAAGCAGTGGTCCTCAAACTAAGGCCCGCGGGCCGAATGCGGCCCCCTGAGGCTTTTTTACCGGCCCCCACACACAAAATGTATTACTTATAGATGCGGTCAGCTACATTTTTAAATACTAGTGGTCCACATATAGAATAGCAGTGCTGGCACCACCCATCCACATGGAAGCCAGAAAGCAGTAATTCGCTGGTTTCCAATCAAATTCCACATCAGGTGACACTGCTGTCCAATTGGATTTCAGGTTGTCACCTGGGTGTCTGGCCCACAAAGTCATCATTTTATGTATACTCCAGCCCCCCAGCAGTCTGAAGTGTGTTGACCCGGCCCTCCGACCCAAAACGTCTGAGGACCCCTGCTTTAAAGCTACACTGGTATTTCACAGGGCCGGGCCGAGGCATAGGCTGGAGAGGCTCCATCCTCAGGGCGCAGTGTAGGAGGGGGTGCACAATTCTTTCAGCTGTCCTTCTTAATTGTGTATGAAGCAGAAAGAAATAAGAAAAGGGGATACATGGCAGTGACTGCAAGCCAGATAACTAGAGATTAAGGTGTCGGGGGGGGGGGGGGGGGGGTGATGGGGTGATTGGGGGCCCTGGGAGCCTCTTACTCTAATAGCAATCAGTGTGTGACGGCTGGGGTGGGAGGGATAGAGGGACACACTTTGGTGTCTCAGCCTTGGGTGCTGGAGGACCTTGTCCCGGCTCTGGTATTTCATAACAAAATAAATATCCTAGCTTTAAGAACAAAGAAAAAAAAGCACTGCAACAAGGCATTTTATTGCCTTGTGTCACTCTGAGAAGTGTTCCTTAAACCTTCGTTTTAAACTATAGTAATCTTGATAAATAAGTAATGTTAATTTGCAGATAACATCATATTTAAAGCAAAGTGCAATGACATATTTTAATGAAATAGTAAAGTAAAACATATTACAGCTGCAAGGAAGATCACATACATAAAAAAGATAAGATGAGCACATATAAAAATGAGGGGAGTATAAAACGTAGCAACGTAAAAACGCAAAATGAATGTTATCGGTGAAGGCAACAGATTGTTACAGGTAGAAAAATGGGAGATCATTTTACAGGCTCAGGAGCTGCAGACGTGAAGAGGCTTCTAATTTAGGCAGACTTGCATGAATTATAGGCCTTAGTGGCATTTGCCTCCTTGGTGTTGCTCAAAGCAGGGCTGGATTTCAGGAAAGGCCACGCAGGCACAGGTCTATGGCAGCCGCTGCTCATAGGACATGGAAAAGAGGAGGCTACAAATAGTACCGGAAGGCTGCAAATGTGGAGCAGTTACATAGAAGAGGGGCTGATGCCCAAAGGCGCTATAGAGAGGCTGCTGCACATGGATGTAACTCATGGAAGAGCGGGCTGCTCATGTAATAGGAGGGGGCTGTTGCACGTGGAAGAAGAGACACAAGAAATTTGGCCTATGATAAATCCTTGGCCCAAAAGCATTGCTGGAAATGATGCCCCTTCCCTAAGCTGGACTATACATTAAAGTGAACCTGAACCGAGTGAAATGATTTAAAATAAACACTTTGTACTTGCGAATTATTATTAAATACCGCATTTTCGGACTATAAGACGCACTTTTTCTCCCCCAAAAGTGGGGAGAAAAAGTCCCTGCGTCTTATAGTCTGAAGAATGTGTCCCCTAACGCCAGATGCAGAAAGCGCAGCGGAAGCAATTACCTATCCGTGCGCTCCTTGTGGCCCTTTACTGCAGGCCAATCCACAACAACAGCAGCATGATCCAGGCATCTCAGCATACCGGCCGATGTCCTCTGACTTCCCCGTACTGGGGGTGGTGTGGCAGAAGAGCGGCGATCCACATTGCTGCATCGGCTGTCATCAAACCCTCTGTACTGAAGGCGGTGGGGAAGATGAGCGGCTACCTACAACCGACTGTCATCAACCTCCCTGTACTGGCGGTGGTGGGGCAGAATAGCTGCAATCCAAGCTGTGGCTGCAGTGGCTGTAATGAGTACTGTTGCCTATATACTTCTTTGTTTACCGGCGCCCCCTCGTGACCACACCGCATGTGCATAACACGTCATGCGGGTGAGCCGGTAAACAAGGTAGTACAAAGGCATCAGTACTTGTTCCAGCCACATGGATTGCCGCTCTTCTGCCCCACAGCCACCAGTACAGGGAGTTTGGAGGACAGGCGTTGGTATGCTGAGATGCCTGGATCGTGCTGCTGGAGAAGGACAGAGAGCGTATGGATGGACGTCTGGATAGGTGACGTCATCCACTTTGCAGCTGTAATGTTTTGCTGTAATGTTTTGATAGTATAGCTGGTGGGGAGGCAGGTGTTAGTATGATGTAATCTAATGTTACTGGTGGGGCATCAGGGCTGGGTTAGTGTAGTGTAGTGTAGTATCTGGTGGTGACATCAGGGACTAATGTAGTGTAGCGCAATGTTACTGGTGGTGCATCAGGGGTTAGTGAAGGGTACTTGGTCTATCTGGTAGGGGCAGCAGGGGCTAGTGTAGCTGGGCACTGAAGCTTAGACAGGGACAGCTTGGGGGAAAAAGGTCTACAAGAAACCCCTGCAGTGCACTATAGACGCACCAGGTTTAGTATATATTTTTTCCAGATCTTTGTCCTCTAAACCTAGGTGCGTCTTATAGTCCAAAAAATATGGTACTTACCTCACTGATGTGCAAGGTAATGTCAATGTTTCCCTATGGCTCAAGTGGGCGATATTACAGTTTAACAGTGTGCAGACCAGAAGCTGTTACAGGGTCAACTTGGAGCACCTCTGACAGACCAAGTTATCAAGGTCTTACAGGGTTTTTGAAGGTGAGACAGGAAAAAAAGGGCATTGCTGGGGAATGCCTAATGATATAAGCCTAAACAAGTGATTGCAGGAGGGAGTTCTCTGGGCATCGAGCAAGCAATCAAGTTCTATTGGGTGGGAAAGAAGTGAGGCACATTTTAACATCTCTGCCTTAAAGAGAAACTCCAACCTAGAATTGAACTTTATCCCAATCAGTAGCTGATACCCCCTTTTACATGAGAAATATAATGCTTTTCACAAACAGACCATCAGGGGGCGCTGTATGACTGATTTTGTGCTGAAACCCCTCCCACAAGAAGCTCTGAGTACCGCGGTACTCTGGGCAAACTGCCACAATGTAACAATGTTCACAGACAGGAATTAGCTGTTTACAGCTGTCTCTAACAGCCAAAACAGCTAGGAGCAGCTACATAACCTGCCCACAGTAAAAATGTCACCATGTAATAAATGTCAGAATGTAAATCGGGGAGAGGAAAGATTTTACAATGAGCAAACACTGACTAAATCATTTATACATAATTATGGTAAAAATGAAGCACTTTTTTTACTACATTATTTTCACTGGAGTTCCTCTGTAAGTGCTGGAGGTGGAGGACCTTATTGTGACCATGAGCAATGGTCACATGATCACCACTACTACTAAATGTTATTTACTGGGCTTTTTAATCAGTGGGAGGAGAGGAGGCCATCAGTTTAATGACAATTTTGGATAAACAGATCAAACATTCCTATTAACCAACAACTACAAAGTACTTTTGCTCTCTTGAGTACCTGCCTCTCTGACGTTAGTCATTCTGCTGTAAGGATGCATCCTTTGTGTCTGACTGAAGATCAATACAAATAGCGGTATGTGGCTAAGCCTTACGGCTTGGTCATTACCAGTGCCAGCTAGTCCAACCTAAACAGAGGAGGACGAGCGAATGTTCTATAAAGAGAAGCTCTGAAATCACAGCTCGCTTTTCACGGCACCGATGTAAGAACATTAAACAGTTTTTTTGTTTTGTTTTGCTTTTTTTCTGTTGTGTACTTTGAACTTTGATATGTAACAGAAATGAAATAAGCGTCGTCCCCGAGAGCATCAGCTCAGCATCAGAAGCAGCTGGTGTCCTGCTTTGGCCCTGTTGAATAATCTGCAGCCATACAGACAACTGGAGAGGAGAGTTTTGCCTGCAGCAGCACAGATTAATCATCTGGAACAACAGAGGGTGAGAACTCCAGGTACGCCTCGGCGCAGGATAAATAGGTCCAGTGCTCTGAAGTCTCCTTCTGAATAAAAGTTTGTTACCGTCATCAGTCAGGTAGACAAATATCCACAGATGGCCTACAGAAGAACGACATGTGTTTAAAGGGCTGATAAATCTGAATTACAACTTAGTTTATGTACAAAAGTAAGATAAAAGGGCAGCACTTAGCACCTTACTGGGAATGTTCTGTAATGCTATCTGTGGGCATTTGAGGACAGAAGGACATGCAAGCATGACCCAACCACCCTCAAGGGATACCATCTGCTAGATGTTCTTTAAAATGTAGTGCTCTTAATGAACATTTGACAAGTGTCTTATATGAGAGAACACACCAATTTTGGAATCTGTGGTCCTCCTGCCTCTCCTACTCGACGTTGAGAATACGCATAGAAGAGACTGTGACCGTGACCTCATATGTAGACCATCAGAGTCTTAGAGTGTAGTCAGATGAACCATAATAGGGAAAGAGCTATACCAAAAGTCTTTTTACAGATAAAATTAAAGAATGAAGCATGGGCGTAACTAGGGGGCTGCAGCACCTGCGATCTCAGGGGGGCCCAGAGCTGTGGGGGGGGGGGGGGCACTACCAACCTTCCCTTTCTCCGATACAGGAGTTTCTCCTGAGTTTTCTCCCAAGTGATATTTTCAAACTTGCCAATAAAATACCTTTTAAATCACCAGCAAGCAAGAAAATACTTAAATTGTTTTGATAATACTTTTCATCCTACTTTTTGGTACTTTTTCAATTGAAAGTGCTGAAAAATTATTCTTAATAGAAGATGAAAACTCAGGAAAAAAAGTTAATTGCATATGGGCCTAGGTGTTTTTGTGGCTACACTTATTTTAGGTGTGAAGATGATGATGGCCACACTTGTTTTATTACTCTTGTGACATGGGTCCTAAGGCTTTGAAGGGCACCAAAGGGAGGCAAGGGAAGGGGTGTGAACATTTGGGGCCCCATCAAAGTTTTGCTGGGGCGCGTCATGAATTATAGTTAAACCACTAGAATGAAGCAATCAAATAGATGGAACTCTAGTTGTCATCTTTCATGTGTAATAGAGAAAATTCTTAAAGCAAGAACACAGGTGGTTCAAATATAAGCCCTTCTTAACCTTCCTGGTGGTAAGCCCGAGCTGAGCTCGGGCTATGCCACGCAGGAGGATTTCTCAGGCCCTGCTGGGCCGATTTGCATCCTTTTTTTTTGCAACACGCAGCTAGCACTTTGCTAGCTGCGTGTGCATTCCGATCGCCGCCGCTCCGCACTGAATCGCCGCTGATCGCCGCGCCGTGCCGCCCCCCCCCAGACCCCGTGCGCTTCAGGAAATCCCGTTCTTTTGATTTCCTGATCAAAGATCGCCGGAGGCGATCGAAGCGGGCGGAGGGATGCCGCTGTACAGCGGCTATCATGTAAAATAGTAATAGTAAATAGTAAAATAGTACTGCGCTGCCCCCTGGCGGTTTCTAATAGACCGCCAGGAGGGTTAATATAACATCACTTGGCACCAAATATAATAATTTCACAGGTTGGTGATATAATTGATAAACAGATGCACCAACAAATATAAAATACTGTATGCTAAAAGGAGTTATCGGTGAACTTACCTCCAAAAAACACTACAAAAGATCTCAAAGAACACAAATTTTATTTCAACACAAATCCATTATGGGATGCATTTCGCAGGAAAAAGCCTGCATCCCAGAGTAAAATAGGTTGGCGTGTCTGAGAACCTGTCTCTTTGAGCTCAGTGCCTCTGTGAGCTCACAGAGACCAGTTCTCAGACACTTCAATCTTTTTTTTCCTGAGGAAGCATTTTTTACTGCCTGCACCTCTGTTTATCGATTATATCAGTATCTGTTGTTCACCCTTGGAGGAGGGTTGTCTACCCGTATTTCCAGCTCTAGAGAAAGCGACTTCTTAACCAAAGCCATATCAATGATCATTCCATGATTCACAATTCTTTGAGTGTTTGAGTATTTCCATACTACACTATAGTGGGCTTGTGGTCCCTTTCCCATTTATATTTTTCAAGTACCATTTCACAGTTTGGTTTATTTGGTGAAATGTCTGGAAAATACACTGTCCTCTACTGTTTAGTCTGATGTTTCCTTGACCACACTATACTACTATAGCTCATTCTCAGTACATTTTTTTACAGTTGGAGGAAGAGACAGTTTCTGTAACAGTCACACAGTCACAATTACATGCGCTATGGTCTCACCAAGATGGCAACGAAGGAGGTCAAGGTACTTTGATAACATGGTGGTTCATGTCCAGAATACCCCAGAACCTTGGATGGAAGATGTTATGTGGTGTTATTGTAACGATTGGTGTCAGCGAGAACAGATTTCTCTGATCATTGGTGATCTGCAGTATCACCAATAATTCAGATGCTATACCTGATTATGTGTGATCTGCAGAATCACCAATAATACTGGTATAGCCAGACACAGGACAACAAATGTAAGGGTATGTGTTTGGTGCAACAGTAATGAGAGAGATACTCGCTATTCCCAGAGGAGCTGGGAGATAGGAATATATCTATATAACACAGGAATACAATCTCCAGCAAGCTGGAGATACAGACAATAGTGAGATAGTTCACCCGAGGAGCGGGTGGAACTATGTTACAACAAGCGTACTGATCACCCGAGGAATAGGTGATTCAGACTGTACTGTAGCCACTATCACCTGAAGGGCAGGTAGAGAGGATAGTACTGTAGTGACTATTCACCTGAGGAGCAGGTGATAAAGACTGAATTGCAGCAACTGACCACCTGAGGAGCAGGTGATTCAGACTGTACTGCAGCTACAAACCACCTGAGGAGCAGGTGATTCAGACTATACTGCAGCCACTGACCACCTGAGGAGCAGGTGATTCAGATAGTACTGCAGCTAGTAATCTCCTGAGAAGCAGGAGATTCAGGCTGTACTGCAGCTACTGACCACCTGAGGGGCAGGTGATTCAGATAGTACTGCAGCTAGTATTCACCAGTGAAGCAGGTGATACTGGCAGAGAATCCCTCACCAGTAGCTAGGAGAGTCAGACAAGCAGGTTTGGCAACGAGCGGACAGATACGGTACAGAGACAGAAATCTAGATCAGAGTAGTGTTTCAGGCAGAGTCAGCAACTATATCAGATAGGCAAAGGTACAGGATCAGTAAACAGAAGAGTAGTCAAGGCTAGCAGAAGGTCATAACAAATAATACAATTCAATTAGTACTTTAAGCTATCAACAGAATCTGGCTGATTCTAGCACACTTTGGGATCTGACTAGGTCTGAGTGCTAACACGTAGCATTTGCAACAGCAGACACGGAGCAACTGAATGACCTGCCCTATATATACCGCAAGCGCTCCACGGCGCCGCCCCAGTCACTCACCCTATCCGGAGCATAGCTGGAGTCAGCTGATCGCCTGATCAGCTGACTCCCCTTCTAGTTGCATAAAGGTCCTGTCGCATGGCGCGCGCGTAGCCCTTAGTCTATGAGCAATAGAAGGACCAGTCAAAGCATCAGCGTGTAACTGCGCGGCGGAAACCGCCGGCTGTGACGCGGAGATAGCCGCCATGCCGCTTGCTGTTGCGGCCATATCTCCGCTATCCATTACAGTTATTGCCTGATTTTCACCAGCAGTTTTTTGCTGACTATCAGGTTTTTGGAGGAAGGTGGAAATTCTAAGGCAATTCAAAGGGGAAAAATCCTGGTCGTTCACTTTAAATTCACTTTCAAAGGCAAACAAAAAATGTTGAATTTCACAATTGATACAAATCAGGCTCAATATTATCAAATAGTAAATAACAATCTTTGGTCACACTCTCAAAGTGTCACTTGTAATTACATATAGTCCCAACAATTGGCATATGTTTCATTTAAAAAAAAAACAGCACTGTGCATATATAGGTAACATCAGCCAGGGAGGCAAGAAGGTTCAAGGCTCACAAGTCCATAATTTGTCCAGTAATGATGACAACAGACACATGACCAAGGCTCTTTTGGGCTGACTGTCCGTACTCAAGCCAAAAAATGTGCACACTTTTTGACTTCAGAATGGACGGTTGGCCCCAAACAGCCTTGGCCATGTGTCAACATCAATTTTGGACAAATTATGGACTTGTGAACCTTCAACTTTGTAGCCTCCATGGCTGTTGTTACCTATATATGCACAGTGCTAGATTTTTGAAAAGAAACATATGCCTTTTATTGGAAATCTATGGGGTTGCTTGTGTACCCTGAGCATATTCACTATAGCTGTAATCTGCATTCTGGATTAAAGTGTTCAGGTGAATCATCTTTAAAGAGTGCCGGACTTACTTGACGTAGGCTCAATATCATCCACTGGAACCAACAAAGCTCCTAAAAATTCTCACAGGTCATCCAAGTACATAAAATACCTTAAAACTGTGTAAAACAGTCAAGAGGTGGCTTACAGTATGTACCTCAATGATGGACTATGGAATTGAATAATAAGGAACTATATTGAACACTTTTACGACAACTTGTTTTGCAGGCATTTCCTGCTACTTCAGTTCATTACCATATTTGAGGCCATGCTAACCAAGGCAAGAAAGTCTTTTGGGTAAAGTAAAGTTTTTTGTGATTATCTCATGTTTCTAGTATTTACAGTATTCATATTGCTTTATATACTACACTATATTGTGTTGTTTCTGCGTTTCTTCTCTTTTATTTTAGGAAGCATAGGCTTCCGGTCACCTTCCATCTCATAGTGTAACAGACATTTATTACAAAAAGTAAAACCGGCTAAATATAGGCAACATACAAATGGTAAATCAAAAGAACTGGACTCTGTAAAGTGCACATCACTGATATTGGTTGTTTGTTTCTCTACCCACGTCATACTGGTTTCATCTCTGTACCATTCTCTGCGGCTATATTGTCTACCGTAGTGCTAACATGAAAATGAAGCCACCGGCCAAACATCCTAAACCATCTGAATTCTGTTGTCAGTAAGTTGCTCCTGTACAGGTCCATTGTGCCACCTCATTACCTTTATGCAGGTGGAAACTCTCTATTCCAGCTTTCAGGTTAGTGTAGTTTCCGGCGATTAAGTAACTCATATACTTTGTTTTTGAGCCCAAACACTCACAAAATCTTGCATGTCCTGCAGGGGAGTTGCTAGGATCGTAAGAGATCCAGGGCACGTTGGGGCGCTCCAGTTGAAAAATGGGTGTGGCCACGCACCAGAATGTGGATATGGTCATGGGTGGAGCTAGGAGCCAAATTTATATGAACTTAACAGCAGTCTAAGTAGGTCTGCACAGCAAAATGTTTGATGATCCATTAATACAAGAAAAAAAATGCAGCATACCACATAAATAGGCAGTAAAACTTAAACATGACTAGTTCAGAGCTTGTTGGCTTCTGTGCTGGCTTGTCTGGCTTTCTGCTGGGCCCCTGGCCTGCTGTGAGGTTGTCTGGCCGTCCCCTCATAGCATAGGGGACATCCTGGGCACCCCTGGATAGATCTAGAGCATGTGCCACTGATCTTTGGGTCTAGCAACGCCCCTGATGTCCTGCATTTGCAATTTCCAAAATCGCAAGAGCTCTAGGGGGTTCAACACCATTGACTTACACCACCAAAGGGTTTTTGAAAGCGTTGACAATTGTCAGAGCTTCAAAAACTTGCTCAAAATCGCTCTAGAGTGCCCCAGCCCTCATAATGTTTTCTTTCTTCAGTATTACCGGAGCTTTTAGATTATGGGGCAGCATAGTCTCCTCTTTCAAAGTCATCCTTGGGGAGCTTGACAATAGATTAATGTGTTCTTATGCATATCAGTGACATGATCAGGGATCGCCCAGCTCTAACTGGCCACTGCTACTGACCAATCAGCATGCATAATATTACCAAACTGACACATCGCGGCATTCCAGCGGTTCTGGAGGTGTGTTTAGCTATCAAGGACAACTAGGAGATGATTTGCATATTCAGCAGTGATGCATTGTGGGGCACCTCAAAGCTCACGCACACCTGAATAATCACAAATACCTTCTCTTTTAAGAAGGCAAACTTCTTTTTTGTAGTAGCCATGAATCCTTTGGACACCACCAGCACTACATTAGCATCAACCTAAATCTATGCCCTATGCCTACTCCTGGTGTCCCTCTTTATCACGTCTAACCTGAAGCACTTGTACCTTCCTTTTTCACCAACTGCATACCCTAAACGTTCATCTCACCCTAACCGTAACTCTTTAAATGATGTCTAATACCATCCCACCGCTCAGCCCACTGTAAAACCCAAATGTAACATGAAATGTCCCTTAACCTAAGGCAAAAACTCTAGAATAACCCTGACTGTCTGAGCTTTCTTTGACATTTGTAACCCGATACATTGTAGTGGTATCCATCAGGACAAAGCCGACCCAATACTAATTGCTTGCCCAAATGAAAACTGGCAGATACCACTACTTTGATCATCCGTGTACAGAGCCACATGGGGCTGCTTTAGACTGATTTCAACCGATTCAAGTCTATAGCTGATCACAAAAGGGCTGATTTAGGCGTCTAGAAGGTCAGCCAAGGTCTGATTCCGGCCTATACACCAGTATCCCTGATGTGATGAAGGATTCATTCTGCAGATGGTGAATGCAATCCACTACATCTGATAGTCTGTCAGTGAGAGCCAAACAAAGGTTGTGCCTGATGTGAATTCATCATTTGGGACTGAGAGACATCCAGCTGCTTCCTCTTGAATAAAAAGCTTTTTTTTAAAGTGCACAAAAAACAGAATATTTCAGTGGCCCTTATCACATTGATCTTCTCATTGTTGTGCAGAAAGGGAAGATGGTCCGCTCGTTTTTTTTTTTTTTAAACCTAGCTCAAAGGTTGCATGAAGATAATTCAGCACTTTCTAAACCCACGGATGATCAATCATCATAGCAGGGACATGGTTAACAAGTGGCCAACAATGGTTGCTACAGCAGCCAAAATTGCTTAGAGGTTAGCAACAGAAATGAACAAATTGTTCTGCTATTCACAGCTGCAACGGTCACTGTAGACTGCATTAATTAGGTAGTTTTGCAGGCTTATCCCGATTCTCCAAGAGGATATGTAATCATGAGAGGAGATAATGAATTCTGATTGTTGAAGTCAAAGGAACGCCATCTAGATACACCCGTGAGAGTCTGTATCTCCTCTGAGTGTTCTATCTGCTTTCAGCCTGCTCGTGGCATTAGCTTCTGGATAGCCGAGAACAACAACATTCATAGAAAAGTATATTGAACTACAAATTTAACAATTTCACCATATGGAGAATTTTAGTGATGATGTCACAACTGTTAGAGGTTTAACAACATTATTACCTAAACTGTAGCATAGTAAAGCAACCATAGGATGTCACTGTAAAAATGTGCTGCAATGATCTTTATGGTATTGTGATTTCATGTATTCCTCTCTGTTCTAAGTAAGCTGCATTACCTGATGGTAGTGTATGTGTTATTTCTGCATGTTTTTCTTCAGTAAAGAGTTCTAACTTGTTATACTGGGTGCCTGCCTGTCTGTGTGTATAGACCACTCTGCTCCATCAAGAACATCATACACATTAGTTTTTGTTTTGTTTTTTTCCTTCTCTTTCTGAGAAAAACTCAAGCTTAGAAAGTTTTAACAGTGAGGAAAACAAGCCAGTGCAGACCAGGCATGGACATAATAATAATAATAATCATAATAAAATAATTATTATAAAAAAGTATCTAAAGGATCATCTTAGTTTAACTTCCCCAAACTTAGACACTTTAAAAACAAAAGGTAGTGGTGGACTTACCTCCCCGTTGAAGACTAAGGATTGCCTGAATCAGGAAAAAACTTTATTGTAAACGCTGCAAACAATGCAACGCGTTTTGCTGATATTTCATCCACTTCCTCAGGCTAATAACAGTAGTAACTTATACAAACTCTCAGCAGGAAGAGCACCTTCACAGATAATCTGAGTCTTCAATGGGGAGGTAATTCCACCACTACTGCCTATTTTTAAACAGTTTTTAGTGTATTTTAATCTTCCTGTCGCTTCTGTTTTGTTCTGTCAACTGCAAGCTGTCCACCCCTGGTGGAAGGATGTTACCTTCTACACTTTTATTTACAGAGAGCAACTTCTTAACCCATTCAGAGTTGGGTCGAATCTCCCAATCTCCGCCTGCCTACACAATGGTTGCCTTGGAGGTAACCCATCTTTATGAGTATTTATTCACACCCAATTTGTCTCACCCACCTTGACTTGAATATACTACATTTTGTGGGCTCTCGGTCTCTCTTCAGAAACACTTCCTATATCTATATATTGCTTTATATTGTTATGTAGCCTAGTTATCCCACTGATGCTTATCATAGGCTGTTTAGCTATGCGGAATTCATGCATCTGCTACGGAGGGGACCATGGGAGACCGGCTGGGAATGGAGCTGTGGCAAGGGAAACATACGCTTCCAGAGGCAGGAGGAAGCCCCAGGTAAGTAAATCTGATTTCCCTGATGTCTCCTTTAACCAATATTCCAAAATGCCAGATTAAGAGAGGAAGAAAGAGAGAACAAGAGGGGGACAGGAAAGAGAGGGAGGAGAGGATGGATGAACTACTGTAGGCCAAGAAAGAGAAGCCATAGGTGGGAGGATGGCAGAGAAAAGGAAGGTCCTAAATGAAAGAAAAGACAATACATCCTAAATCCAAGCAGTGAAAGAATCATTAATCTGTATAATGAAAAAACTGAAGGAGATTTACAATGGCAAAGAATGGCACTGCTCAGTCACTTGTATTAGTGCAGCCCTGCATTGGTAAACGCAGGGGGGATTACAGCTGCCAAGAATCCCACCTCAGACCAGGGTGAGGCAGAAGTTCAGACACCAGAATATCTGCAAGCATCCTGCAGCTCACAGCAGAGCCCCCTTACTTTCCCTGCTACAGTTGACTTTTGGATGGAGCAGCAGTGTGTGTACAGAGCATGGAGCAGCAACGTGTGTACAGAGCATGGAGCAGCAGCGTGTGTACACAGCATGAAGCATCTCTGGGGAACTTAACAGGGTCAGGTATGAGCACAGCCCTGTGCCCTGCTGTGTGAATGCTTCACTTTTCCCTTCATTAGCATTGTCGGCTATCCTCATTATTATCTGTATCCAAACTGATCGTGATCAATCCCGTTGACGATCGGGAGCAGATCGGACATTTAGGAAATACAGTAATTGTCAAATCAATCCTGTCAGTCAGACAGGAAATTGAATTACGTGTATCCAGCTTGATGTCCTACCATATTATTATTAGGGATGGTCGGAATGCCAATTTCCGATTCCACGGTAAATCCACATTCCTCCATTGCCAATTACCGATTCCGCTTTCCGCTACCAATTTCCGCATTCCAATGCGGAATTTCCACCGGAAATCGCGGAAATTCCGCCCGACTTTAACATCGATTTTCTCAAAAACTATAAGATCTTTTTGAAAACTTTTTTTTGCATCTTATTCAGAAGATTCTGTTGAATAAACCCTGAAAATTTGGTGTTTCTAGGACTTACGGGGCTTTGCTATTAACCACTAAAGTCGGCGGATTTTTACTGTAATGTAAAATGCAGAAAATAGGCAGATGCAGATTTTCTGCGTTTTACATTACAGTAAAAATCCGCCGACTTTAGCGGTTAATACCAAAGCCCCCTTAAGTCCAAGAAACACCAGATGTTCAGGGTTTATTAAATTGAATCTTGTGAACAAGATGCAAAAAAGAGTTTTCAAAAAGACCTTATAGTTTCTGAGAAAATCGATGTTAAAGTCGAGTGGAATTTCCGCGTTTTCCGGCGGAAATTTCCGCGATTTCCGGCTGAAATCCGCCTACCGCACTTGCATCACCGATTTCCGCATTCCGATGCGGAAATGCAATTTCCGATCGGAATTTTGGAAATTGCATTTCCGCGGAATCCGAATGAGCATCCCTAATTATTATACTGTATTGTGTGTGGCTGAGGGAGATCTTTCAGGTATCCACCCCCCCTCCCCCTTAAATCCTGGGTTAGCCCCTGCACTGGTCGCCTAAGCAGTAGACACGTGGCAGCATATAGCCATAAGTGTTAGCTATTGCTCGTCTGCAACCATGCCTAAGACTGCATAGGACAATAGTGCACGTGTCTCGACACACACAGACAGAGGCAAGATGGTGGCCTGCTAGCACATTTGTAAAATATAAGGCCAAGCAACTTCTAGGCACTTTGGGCCCCCCGGCAGTGATCTAGATTGTCTTTTTAATATTTCTCAGGAACATGATAGTATCAGAGACTCTGAATCAAGAGAGCAGTTGAGGGGGGAGGGGGAGGAGTTTGATGTGACTAGATGGGGTCTTATTCTATGTCTTATTGTAAAATGTGTTATCATAGTGTGTGCATGACATTTCACATTGCCTGCATCAAAAAAACTAAAATGAAGATAAAATAATTTCAATAAATAAATAGGAGGCCAAAGATTCATGGATTTTGGTCTCCTTCTCACCAGAAGCTTGCACAGAAGTGGAAAGTACAGTGTTCTCATCCTTAACTGATATCGTTCAGAACATTTGAGTATGTACAGTGTATCCGGAAAGTATTCACAGTAAATCACTTTTTCCACATTTTGTTATGTTACAGCCTTATTCCAAAATGGATTAAATTCATTTTTTTCCTCAGAATTCTACACACAACACCCCATAATGACAATGTGAAAAAAGTTTGAGATTTTTGCAAATTTAATAAAAAGAAAGAAAAAAATGAGAAAGCACATATATGCCTCCACGACCTCACAAGAGCTGCTCCAACACTATGTAACTCCCTACCTCCCCCCATTAGGGTTTCCCTCTCCTTCAACATCTTCAAGAAGGTCCTCAAAACTCACCTTTGCACTCTGGCAAACACCCCCCCCCCACCCACTTGTGCTCTAAACCCGCAGCTGAACTCTGGTACCCTACCTTTCGTGTCCCAACCTCTCCCTCTAGATGGTATGCCTTCAGGCAAGGTCCTCCTCCTTATGTCTCCAACCAGTTCATGCACCTCCATTACCGTACACCCATCCTATGGATCTGAGTGAACTCTTAAGTGAACTCGACTTGCCTAATCTCCATGCTCCCATCCGGTGACTGACTAAGCATTACCTTGTACTTATAATGTCCTGTGTGATCTGGTTTGCGTGTATTACTGTATTGTCAGTTGTCCTGTATTTTGCTGTATGTCACCCCTAAATATGGTCTGTAACTTTAACTAATGTCCAGCGCTGCATAATATGTTGGCACTTTATAAATACAATAAATAAATAAAATGTACATAAGTATTCACAGCCTTCACTATGAATCTCAAAATTGAGCTCAGGTGCATCCCGTGTTCTACGATCTTCCTTGAGATGTTTCTGCAGCTTAATTGGAGTCCACCTGTGATAAATGCAGTGGAATAGTCATGATTTGGAAGGGCAAACACTACTGTCTTTATAAAGTCCCACAGTGGACAGTTCATGTCAGAGCACAAACCAAGTATGAAGTCAAAGGAATTGTCTGTAGACCTCTTAAACAGGATTGTCTTGAGGCAAAAAACTGGAGGTTACAGAAAAATTTCTGCTGCTTTGAAGGTCCCAATGAGCACAGTGGCCTCCATCATCCATAATTGAAGGAATTCAAAACCACCAGGACTTTTCCTAGAGCAGGCAAACTCATTGACTGGCAGATCCAAAGACAACCAGGGTGTAAGGATCCCTCCTGTAGCGTATTCTGCCCGTTGCAGTGGAGCAACAAATAGTTCTGGCTTATCTGCTTGCATTCGGTTGTGCATTCGCAATAAGTCTCATTGTCATTTGCAATCGCTCTGCAGTTCTGGGAAGCTCAGGATGCTGTCATCATTCCACCAATTGCTTTTTGCAGCTGAGCTGCGGCCCGATAGCTCTGGATTTCCTGCATGCATGTTGTTACGTAATACTGCATGTATTTCTTATGGGAGTCCTTTGCATTCACAGCCGGCTACCAAATGGTAATCAAGCCAGCTCAGGATTGATTTATTACCATTCAGCTGTGTGGGAATTTGCATACCTGCATCCATTGGCTGATGCCAGCATAAAAGTATGCCTCCCATTTCATACCCCACCTGACATAGCATTCAGCTCTCTGAGTTGTCGTTGGGTCTATGCTGTGAAAGCTGTTATTGTAAATGTATAATACCTTGCTCTGTATTTTCATGTCTGCTGGACGTTTGCTGACATGCGGGGGTCAGTGAAGTCCTTCTGATCCTGATAGTTAGATTCAGCCAGCACCACGTTGGTGACTGGCAGTATTCCTTCTAGCCTTGTCTTGAAGACGAACTATAGCAGTGGTTGCCATTAGTTCGCTCCTACCTGTTAGTCTTGTCTATCTCAGTGTGAATGTTGCCGTCCCCGTCGCTGAATTGGCTGAGCATTCCGTCTATCTGTCTGTTGTCTGCCTTGTTAATTATTATTACTTGTGCTTTAGCTAGTGAGTTATTTGAGAGCTACATTTCATATATTGCACATCAGCACGATATATATGTACTCTAGTCAGTCAGTATTGTATAATTGTAATATTGTATTGTGTACCGACCTTTGCCTGTCTCTCGACTACGAATCTGCCTAATCCTTCCAATACGACTGACATCTGCATTAACGTGTATTGGGTCATACACGTTAATGATGTCAGTCGTATTGGAAGGATTAGGCAGATTCGTAGTCGAGAGACAGGCAAAGGTCGGTACACAATACAATGTGTACAATACAATACAAAGCCTGTTACCGACTACGTCTTTTGTGTATTGTATCACATAGCATCTAGCCCAGGCATGGGGAAACTCGGCCCTCCAGCTGTTACAGAACTACTAGTCCCACAATGCATTTGCCTTTATGAGTCATGACTGTGGCTGTCAGACTCCTGCAATGCATTGTGAGACTTGTAGTTCCTTAAGAGCTGGAGGGCCAAGTGTGCCCATGCCTGCTCTAGCCTGACAGGCGGCCCAGAGCTGCAGTTGCTCTGGGCAATCTTGCTCCCTTGTTCATTACTCCTGTGTCCATCTGTGGAGCCTCTTCCATTATCCAGCTCTTAGCCTTGTTGCGCTGGGTGGTCAGAAAGTATGACCCCCCAGCATTACAAAGGGTCAACTTGAATAAAAAAAAACTATAGGTAGATTTGACCAAGAGACAAATCTAATCAAACCTGATTAGAGAGCGATCTGTCAGCTGACCATACACCACATGCCAATTCCCAATCAATTTCATACTGAAATCGATCCGGAATTGGCCTTGTTCGCCGCATCCACTGCCCCAAGCTGTCCCCTAATGAAAAATGTACTTTATACTCGGCACCGGGGGGACATTTTTCATTAGGTGGACAGTGTCGGGGTTTCATGGCGTTCATCAATCATCACAAAATTGCACACCGTTCCCGCCGTGCACCCCATCAAGCAAGTCGGCCCAACATCTTGCAGCATGCACAATCCACAATGCAAACAATTTCTGTCCCGAGACTTGTTCGCATTGTTGGTTGGGCATGCACTTGGTGGCGAAGATTTTCATCCAATTCGATTATAATAATTGAATTGGATGGTCGATCGGCCACCAAGTCGCCTGTAGTATGGCCACTTTAACTCTACCTGGGAGAATCTGCTTATCTTTCTTAGTACAGTACTACATTTGCATACACCTAGATTTATTTGCCTCTTATTGCCCACCTCTAGCAGTTAGGGGCACTTTTGGTATGAAAGGGTCTGACAGGTGGGAGATAGGAAATATCTAAGCAAGCCTCCCTGTTCCTGTCTGATAATTTAACTTTTTTTTCCATCATAATCTTTTTATTGAATAATATAACATATTAAGTTACAACATCAAATGATAAGTATTTCAAATATAACAAGTCAATGTCTTGACCAGAGAGTAAGGTATAGCAATGATCATTTTGTAACAGTGCATATAATCTTCATTTATGCCTAAGTATGAGCACATGTCGGAATACTTCCACAATGGCATTGACTCAACCTAATAGGTAGCCAGCGGGAAAGCTGCTTTTAGAGTTACTTAAACTGACAAACCCAGTGGGCCAGCACAGACCCTTGTCAGTTGTAACAGACTTCAGCTTGATAATACCAGGTAAGTTTAGGTATCAGAAAACATAAACAAATTAAAGTCTATACCCAAAAAGAAAGACTAGGAAAACAAATGAGTCTACCGCATTGTTGTAGCAACTGCTTTACAGCATATGAAACTAAATAAAACAACTAGTAAAATATTACTATTATATCGACTATTAAATCAACTTCTCTTCTGTAGTTCTGCATATGGCCCGATTGTGTATCTTAGCATGGAATGTATGATTGTTTGGGAATATTTACTTATCTAGGGTTGACTTCAATGATAACCGTCTGGGAATTTATAGTTATCTATACCGAGACCTAGTCTTGCTCTTACCTTCTGTTCCATTGATATATTGAGTCATAGTATTGTTATAGTATTGGCTAGTAATTGAGAAAACGAGAATTCTTCTGTTGACTTGCAGTTGGCCGTGATCAATGATAGAGTACTGCAAATAATGTGACATATCGCAGGGCGTGTAGAGGTAGGAAGCTTATTTATATCTACAGCAACAGGGCTAGCTCGGGACTTAGAGTAAAACTAGGAATCAAGGCATTACAAATGAAATTTTCAACTTTGGCCCATAGACTTGAAATTATGTGACAACTCCAGAACATATGTAGGTATGTTCCTATTTCTTTCTTACATTTCCAACAAGTTTAGGAAGTCTCAGAAAATGAAGCTATCTGTCTTGGAATTCTATACCATCTAAATCAGGGGTCTCAAACTCGCGGCCCGCGGGCCATTTGCGGCCCTCGATACAATATTTTGTGGCCCTCGCCGGCAAAAGCTTCCTTATAGTTCGCTTCAGTGCTCCCAAGTAATCCGCCGCATCCCCGCTGCTAAACGAGGGCTGCAGAGCCCCCAAATCGCCCAGGGGGGCAATCCGCCGGCATTTCCTGAAAGGGGCAGAGTTTTCAGCTTCAGATCTGCCCCTCCTGACATCAATCGCCGCACGGATCGCTGCCTTGCCCCGCCCCTCTCTGTGAAGGAAGAGTGAGAGGGGCGGGCAGAGGCGGCGATGCACCGCGATTGTGAAATTCCTTATGCGGCCCAGCCTCATCCTGACTTTGCCTCCTGCGGCCCCCCAGGTAAATTGAGTTTGAGACCCCTGATCTAAATAGTATTTTCCATGATATTTCCCAGTGGTTGTTTCATTTAGACAATTTGAAAATGTTTGTAGCTGCTGAGATGAACTGCTCTACTGAAATTCTGATAATTCAACTTTAACCAAAATTAAACATTTTCACGGAGTGATTATGGGGAGCGGGGGCAACAAGGAGAGGAAGGGACAATGCAAAGAGGTATGTGAATACAACACAAGCATACTTACCTCTATTCTTACCCTAGGTAGCTTTTCCTCTCATCAGGTATTCTTAAAGGACTTACGAGCCCAAATATAAAAAAAAAGACAAGTACCTTAAACACTTTTAAATGCACGGAGGACGCCGTCCGCGTCCTCCGTGCAGTTCCGCCGGGTCCCCGCAGTCTGATCGCCCCCCGTGCCGCTCCCGACCCCACAGAGGGGGTCGGGCTCCCCTTCCTCTCATAAGATGGCCGCCGGAGCTGGCCGCGGCTGCGCAGTCCGCATACACGTTAGTGCGGCTGCACAGCTCTAGGGCCCTCCCCCCGATCCACGCACAGTAGCGTGGATCGAGGGGGGAGGCCCTAGAGCTGCGCAGCCGCACTAACGTGTATGCGGACTGTGCAGCTGCGGCCAGCTCCGGCAGCCATCTTATGAGAGGAAGGGGAGCCTGACCCCGTCTGTGGAGTCGAGAGCGGCACGGGGGGCAATCAGACTGCGGGGACCCGGCGGAGCTGTACGGAGGACGCGGACGGTGTCCTCCGTGCATTTAATAGTGTTTAAGGTACTTGTCTTTTTTTTGATATTTGGGCTCGTAAGTCCTTTAAAATTTATCAAAGATGCTGCCATCTTTACTGCTGGCAAAGTGAACATCACATGATCTCCCAGAATCCTCTGGGAGAGAAGGCGGCATGACATCACCACCTAGGCTAAACACCACAGGGAGGGTGGAGTTACATACCAATATAGAGTAATATGTGGGCATAGAAAGCATTTTTGACGCTGAAACTAGGATAAACAAGGCAAAAATGGTTGTTAAGAATAATTTATTACGTTCTACTATATGTTGCTATAGTTCCTTTGTAAATCCTCGGGCGAGTGGCGTGATTTTAAAGCATGCTGGTAAATTGATATAAATACGTAATTGATTCCTTGTGTATCTGAAAAATCTCAACACTGAGAGAGTCATGAATAAAGGATCTGTTAGTTGAGAAGTGGTGACCTCCTGTTAACCATACCAGTAATTCCCCTGATTTGTCATTCTGTCCATATACGCATTGTGATTGTGACAGTAAGGCCTTTATTGTGGTGTCTATTTGTCTATGTGACAGTTCTGCTTATACAAGTTGTCACTCTTTATAAGCAAGATTTGTTGTTTTTGGTACATTGTATTTCTGCTCTTTTTTATTGTGCTTTCCTCTGTTCAGTCCTGAATTATTTGCGCTGTTCTTCTTGAAGTAGTTATTTGAAATATATATAAACCTGCTATCACAGGCTCAGCTGCATCTCAGATAATATCGTGGTCAGCCCAGTCATTGTTACATCCCTAATATTATTCTACTGATTCTATGATTACACCCTCCAACTGTAGAGTCTCCACATTTTATCTGTGGGAGTTTGGAAGAGATTTAATATCAACCTAATATGGGTATGGTCAGATATGACTCTTGTAAGGTAAAGAAAGTCAGTGATTCTTTCCCTGTTCAGTACGTTTGTGGATGAAAACAACTACAGTACAGAAAGGGGATTATCAGTTGAGTACCAATAGGAAATGCAAAAGGTTGAAACGGGAGCAGGAAAAAAGGGCGCCGGCTGAGGGTGGAGGAAAGGGGCGCCACCATAGACTCTAATGCAATTACGGTATCGTTAATACGGTGAAAAAAGCAGAAAAAAATGGCCTGATAAATATCCTTAACAGCATTAGAACATTACAGTTTTTGAAGTATGTTATCATTTTAGAAGCTTGCAGCTTACAGTTTTTGTCATATTATTTCATTTGTATGTACAGATTTTACATTATCAAAGATATTATCATTTCTATGTGTAAAAGAATGATTCTGCAGAGGGAGTGGTTAGGGTTAGGCACCACCAGGGGGGTGGTTAGGGTTAGGCACCACCCGGGCGGCGGTTAGTTTTAGGCAACACCAGGGGGGTGGTTAGGGTTAGGCACCACCAGGGGGGTGGGTATGGTTAGGCACCACGTGGGCGGTGGTTAGTTTTAGGCAACACCAGGGGGGTGGTTAGCGTTAGGCACCACCAGGGGGATGGTTAGCGTTAGGCAACACCAGGGGGGTGGTTAGCATTAGGCACCTCCAGGGGGGTGGTTAGGGTTAGGCACCACCCGGGGGATTAGGGTTAGGCACCTCCGGGTAAAGGTTAGGGTTAGACACCACTCAAGGGGTGGTTAGGGTTAGGCGCCACTAGTGATGCCCACCACAAACTTGTGGTCCACGGATACCCGTGGAACACGAGCATTTTTTAACTATTCAGCTCCGGAATCCGGATTGTGGATTGAAATTGAACCACGGATCACAGCCATGACATGCCGTGGTTTTTTTAAAATCCGGATCCATTCATGATCGTAGACGCTGCAAAAATCCGGGTTAGGTCATGAATGATTGGGCGAAAATGACGTCCCTGGGCCAATCAGAGGCCCCCAGCCAGGCCCTAGCAACCAATCATAGGAGGGGAGGCTATGCCCTCCCCACCTGTATATAAAGCGGCGGCCATACTGGAAAGCTCCGCCCTTGCTGAGACTGTGGCACTGAGAGGATCATCTCCAGGCCCTTGTTGCTAAAGCAAGAGCGTTTTGTGTGTGAAAACCCAGCGTTTTCAGTCCTTACATTGCTCTGATACGGTACTTGTTAGTAGTATTTAGTTAGCTAGCCTGTTAGTGAGTTTGTACTTCAGTTAGCTGTAGTCAGTGAGTGTAGTTATAGTGAGAGAGTGCACTAGTGATTACTGTGCTTAGTGCAGGCAGGCAGGTTCAGACTGCTTATACTGCTGTACTGTATACTTGTTAGCTAGCTGAGACAGCCAGTCAGCCAGTGATCATCTCTTCAGTTAGTTGCAGTTACTGTCACTGGTCTGTCGCTAAGTTTATTGTGTGACCTTCTACTGTGTAGTACTAGTCTAGTGTGCAGCCTGGCTGTTAGTTTGCTGTGCGCATAGTGCACTTTATTATTTTATTTTACTGTATCACGGATCGCTTATATTCAGCTCATTAGCCAGTGATACTCTTCACTTACTACTTGCAGACAGTCACTGCCACTGTCACTAATTGAAGTCAGTGACATTGTACTGTGCTCCTAGCGTGCAACCATTTGCTTTGCGCATAGTGCAGGCAGACAGCTGTCCACTACTGTTTGTGCTCTTTATTATTTTATTTTACTGTATCGCTGATCACTTATATTCAGCTCATTAGCCAGTGATAATCTTCAGTCACTACTTGCAGACAGTCACTGCCACTGTTGTTCAGTCACTAAGTTAAGTCAGTGACATTGTACTGCGCTCCTAGCGTGCAACCATTTGTTTTGTGCATAGTGCAGGCAGACCGCGGCGCTGTCCACTGATTTTCGTGTTCTATTACTGTACTCATTTTTTTAAATTTTTGTTTTTGTTTTTTTCCCTAACAGAAAAATCAATAAAAGCCCCCTGTTCTATTCCGTCTGTCCCCAGGCCCACACACATAGTGACTGTAAAAATCAGCACACTTTCTCCACCTTCAAATATTTGTCATACAGGCATTGATGGACATGACGACAGAGGAGTAGCCCATTACGAGTTTCTCACAGACCTCCACTGTGAGCAGCACTCCCAGCAGCAGCAACAGCCAACACCCACGCAAGTTGTGACATCCACCCCAGCAGCCAGTGGTCAGCAGTCCTCCCCGGACGAGAGCGCTGTGTGTGTCCCTCATTTCAGCATCTGGGCGAGTATTGATGGCTGCCGTTGAGTAGATGGTGGGACCTGATGTGGAGGAGGAGGTTGGGCTCAGGCCAGCATCCCAAGTTAGTGTTGAAGATGTCGAGGGGTCTTTGTCTGGGGATGTTGGGTCGGCAGAGGTGGTGGGGGGTTAGGAGAAGAGTTCTATGATGATGATGATGATGATCGGGACCATTTTTATGTGCCTCAGACCCCGGACAACATGTTGTATCTTGTGTTTAGGTACTAAAGTCTGTGTTTCCACTGCCAGGGTCCATGGATACTTACAATTTTTGGGTACAATTCTCATGCAGTGGTGCTACCAATGAGGGGCCATTCCTTTCTGTGCTGCTGCTGAGTCCTTAGTAGTCCTCCTGCTGCTGATGTTGGAATTCAATACTTAAGTCTGTGTTCCCACTGCCAGGGTCCACGAATACTTACAATTTTTGGGCACAATTATTATAAAGTACCACCAGTTAGGTGCCTTGCCATTCTGTGCTGCTGCTGCTGCTGCTTCTGAGTCCTTAGTCCTCTTCCTGCTGCTGATGTTGGAATTTAATACTCATGTGGCAAATGTGGCCTGTTCGCTGGACTACGCCGTGGGCGAGTGCACATCACCATGGACTCGTGGAGCAGCCGATTTGGGGCAGGCCGCTACCTGTCCTTTATGGCGCACTGGGTGACATTGGTGGAAGGGGGAGAGGACAAGAGCGCAGCAGCAGCAAGCCACTTGTCCGGCCTATAGTGGCAATATGGCAAGCCACAACACCGCCTAATAATTGATGTGCCAACTCGCTGGAATTCAACTCTGGCCATGTTGGAGCGGCTGTCCCAGCACAGGGTGTCTCTCAGGGCCTACATTTTGGCCCAAAGCATCCCCAGCAACCAGCAAGTCCCCATGATCACTCCAACTCAGTGGACACTGATGCAGCAAGTGTGCCTGGTGCCGAGTCCCTTCCTGGAGGCAACCAAGATGGTCAGTGAGGAGCGGGCCTCCAGGTGTAAGTGGGTGCCCATGGTTTGCCTGCTGGACAGGGCAATGTGCATTCTGATGGAAGTGGGGGAGGCAGCCCTGAGCCAGGTGGAGCAGGAGCAGTTGGCAGCACAGTCCAGCTCACAGGAGGGCTTACTGATAGTGGAGGAGGAGGAGTTGGAGGTCCCTAACCTGAATGTGGAGGAGGAGGAGAAGGAGGAGCAGTGCGCCGCTGCTGTTGTAAGGGGATGGCGGCATCAGGAGGGGGACATGGCACAGGAAGAGGACAGGCATGTCCAATTAGTTGATGATGACGAAGAGGTGTTTGCCAATGCCCACGTGTTCCCCATGGCTGTGCACATGTTGCGCTGCCTTCGTAGGGATCCCCTGGTGATCCAGATGCGTCAAAGGGAGGACATCTGGATCACCTTGATGCTGGACCTGCACCTGAAAGGGAAGTTGGGAAAGTTCATGACGCCATCCACCACCGAGCAACGCACAAGGAAGTTGCAGGAGGCCCTTGTGTGCAGACTACTGGAAGCATTCCCCCAGCCTTCCACCCCCACAGCTGCTGTTCTGCCAACCCAGCAACAGGTGCCGGAGACCGCCACCAGCCGCACCAGCAGCAGCCGGCGCCCTGGAGACCTGAGGAGCTTAAGCAAGAGCCTGTATGCAGTGCAGATGCTCAGAAAAGAGGTGCCAGCAGACACAGCATCCTCCTCCAACCAGCAACAGCGACTGACCAGCATGGTGACAGACTACATGGGGTCCTTCAGCGGGCTTGACACTGGCGACAGCCCCGTGGACCCCATGGAGTCAAGAGACTAGACATCTGGAGTGAGCTTGCCCAGTACGCCCAGGAAGTCCTGTCCTGCTCCCCTTCCAGTGTCCTCTCCGAGAGATGCTTCAGTGTGGTCGGTGGCATGGTCTTAGAGAAGCGCTCTCGGCTGTCCCACGCTTCTGTGGATAAACTCATCTACCTCAAAATCAACCAGGCTTGGGTGGAAGGTGAGTTCCTGGCCCCTATTGTCGGCAACAGGGGGACATGAAGTGGCTGCTGCAATTTAACCATGCCTGCCTTTCCAAAACAAGCTAGAATCTGCCTGCCTTGGTTAATTTTTGTGGCTGTGGTACTACCAGTGAGTTGCCATGGTCCTTTTGTGCGGCCACACTGACCGGCCGCTTAGTCCTCCTGACTCAGTCGCTACTAAAGTCTGCATTCCCACTGCCAGGGTCCACGGATGCATATAATTTTTTGGGCAGCACTATCAAACTATGGTACTACCAGTGAGGTGCAATGGTTGTTCTGTGCTGCTGCACCGACCGCTTAGTCCTCCTGACTCAGTTGCTACTAAAGTCTGTGTCCCCACTGTCCAGGTCCACGGATGCATATCATTTTTTTGGGCAGCACTATCAAACTGTGGTACTACCAGTGAGGTGCAATGGTCATTCTGTGCTGCCGCACTGACCGCTTAGTCCTCCTGAAAACGCTACTAAAGTCTGCGTTCTCAGGGTCCAACAGGGTGACAACTCTGCTGCCATGTCATTGCTATCGCTGCAAGGAAGAAAAAAAATCGACAAAAACCTCTGAGTTTATTTTGTGGCGTCACCCACTTGTCTCATCCTCCTTCCTCCAGTGGTACCGCCACTGCCAGGTGCCATTGGGAACCACCATCACCTGCTTAAAATGTATTTCCCTGTTTAAAAACAAGTATGACCAATTAATAGCCGCATTTCAAGTGTTGATTTCACTTTAAAATCCATTTAGATCTAAAGTTCTTTTAGATTTTTTTTAAGTTTTAGCCCCTTATCACCTTTATAATGCATGCAAATTTGGGGATTGTAGCAAGTATGGGGGCTTTGCTATAAACGTTAAAAGAAAATCCATGTCCGGACGTGAATCCGGCCGTGATTGACTCATTCACAGCTAAAGTCCGGCCGAATTCGTGGATCAGTTTCAAATCCGGAAAGCAATCACGACGGTTCTGGATGGTTTTTTTAATCACGGCCGTGGTTTCGAATCCGTGGATAGGGGAAATCCGAGCATCACTAGGCGCCACCAGCGGAGTCGTTAGCTTTAAGTACCACCAGGGGAGGGTTCTGTTAGAGAATAGGGTTGGGTTAAGCTGTATTCAGGGCCGGCGCTACCATTAAGGCAAAGGAGGCAGCTGCCCCAGGGCCCCAGAGCTTGTAGGGGCCCCCAGTGGCTACAAGAGGAAAACATTTTTTTTCAAATCGGCCTTATAGTCTTTGAGAAAATCGATTTTAAAGTTTCAAAGGAAAAAAAAACACATTTAAAAACCTGCCGACTTTAATGGTTAATAGCAAATCCACCTTAAATGCTAGAAACCCTAAATTTGCAGGATATGTTAAGGAGATCATTAGGAATAAGAGGAAAAAACAATTTTTCAAAAAGACCGTATAGTTTTTGATAAAATCGATTTTAAAGTTTAGAAGGAAAAAAGTATAATTTTAAATGTAACTTTTAGTAGCAAACCTAACGGTAGTGTAATTTTACATGCATCAAATGAAAGCGCAATAAATTTCCTGACGGGGTTTTCAGGGGGTCTATACGCAGCCGCAGCAATTTGGCCAGGGATCGCTATACAGCCGCAATATGGCTGTATGAAGATCCCTGGCATTTTTTCCTATTTTCCCAATTTTTTTTATGTTTAGAGTGTGGGAATTTAAAAAAAAAAAAATTATGTGGGGTCCCTTCTCCTGAAACTTTTTAACCCCTTGTCTCCCATGCAGGCTAGGATAGCCAGAATGTGGAGATCCGACGGATTGGGACTTCACACCCTGACTATACCAGCTGCAAAAAAGGTCCCCTAATGCCGATTTTTGTTCCGGGGTATATGTTGGGGGGGGGGCCCCCAGGTTTATTTTGCCCTGGGGCCCCATTGTTGCTTAAACCGGCCCTGGCTGTATTGTTGAATTGTGTAATGATTTTTAACGTTAATATCTTTTCGTTATTATTTCCTGTCTGTTTTTAAAACTGTATTTATTGTTAACCAAGTTTGACAATGATATTTAACGTTATTAAGATTTCGTTATCCACCGGCTGTCCTTCAACTGCTGTCTTAGCTCTTCATTAGTGCTACTGTATGTTGGTACGGATTATGTTTGTATGTGCTTTTAAAATGTACCTGTATTAAAAAAAATTGCCTAAAATGGGTATTTATCTAGGTAGAGGAAAGCCCCTGAATAATCTAGAGGCTTCTCTGTCCCCTTCCCCCTTTAACATCCCAGCGCTGGGACGCCTGAAGCTTGTCCATAGAGCATGGCCTCACTGCGCAGGTGCAGACAGCTTGCACCTGTGCAGTAACGTGGTATTGAATGGGCTCTGCTTTTTCTGCTGCCTTGCTACTGCACAGGCATGAGCTGTCCTTGTAGAAGTTGAAGGTCCACACCACTTCCGAATAAAAATCAGCTTTATTGAAGAGCCATAAAATGCTGTGTAGCAGCTACAACCCGCTGTTTCAGGTTAAGTGCCCTGTTACAAGATAGCTCAGCTGAGACGTCATTCAGGAAGTGAACTATTTCACCCGGAAATGAATAAATACAATGGGCTTGATTCACAAAACTGTTATCACGGCTGTGAAAAACACGAATTTTCGCGTGTTAACGTTTACGTTCGCGCGATAACGCAAATTTATTGCGCGAACACAAAACGTTAACGCGTGAAAAGGTTGCGTTACCATGCGAATTGTTGCTTGCGATAATCGTTTTCATGCTAAATTTCGCGCGAAGCACTTTTCACAGAGTGATAACAGTTATCACTGCTTTGAGAATCAAGTCCGATGTATTTATTCATGAAAGCGCTGGGGAAATCGTTATACAAAGCGTTTTTTCAAGCGCTTTGCGATTTCCCTATACCTTCCGTTGAGACAAATCACCCCGAAAATGGCACAGGCAGCGATTTGGTGAGCAGATCAGACCGCTCAGATGCGAACACTCTCAAAGGGAATCATTGCACATGCGCTTTTAGGGCGATTTTGCAAATTGTCGGCGCTTAAAAAATAGGTGTATGTGTGTGACATTTGGTTCTTTCTTTTTTTTCAATTAGCAGTACATATCCTCAAATATGTCAAATTACTACACAGGTTAAATGGGTTGACTGATAACATTTTGTCCCCTGATCTAGCTCACTATTCCATGTTTTTACCTGATTTATATGATCTATATTAAGCTTTTAACCATAAAACAAAACAAAAATTAAACAAAACTAAAACTGAAGTGGAAAAAGTAATAGCCAAGTTAAACTAACCAGGAACAACGTGTTATCTATAAAATAATAACTAGCAAGCTTTTTCTAAGATCAATCAAAAAAGTTTTTTTCATTTATTAACTTAACTTCAGTATTACATTTATCACAATTTTTATTTTTTATATTAATTTTATAATTGAAAATTGCGCTAAAGGTGGATCAGCGCAACACCAGGCTGCCTCCGAATGGCCTCCATCAGAGATGCGCTGAGCCCCCCCAGCTGCTCCCACTTAACAGCCATGCTTTTGGTGTATATGCAGAGCTTCTGTTTGGGTTCAAGGTGCGTTTGTAGTTCCTGGGGGGGCTCAGCGCATCTCTGATGGAGGCCATTCGGAGGCGGCCTGGTGTTGCGCTGATCCACCTTTAGCGCAATTTTCAATTTTATTTGATTAGCCGCACCCAGGCTATGCATATACATAGGTTAGGATTTAGTTAGTGTTAGGCCCCTCCCATGGAGGATTGACTTCTTCGCAGTGGGAGGGACGAGTACTTAATAGGTTGCATGCAAGCTGTTAATGGAAACCAACATCCTCCTCTAGTGGTAGACGGGTCATGTGTATGCTCGGTGTGTATTCGACCCTACAAGTGGGGCTTGCACTCTTTTGCAGGTAGGCACTAGTCTGTTTTTAAGTAGCGCTGCTCATTTCCTTGCTATGTACTAATATATTAATTTTATGTATTTATTTTTTTTTGTTTGGTACTTTTCACAGGTGAGATAAAAGAAAGAATAGGAATAGATACATTAATTAATTTTGCCAAAATTAGGGAAGTTTAGGGAAACAAGCCTCTTTAAAGAGACACTGAAGCGAAAAAAAAAAATTATGACATAGTGATTTGTATGTGTAGCACAGCTAAGAAATAAAACATTAGGAGCAGAGACATGAGTCTAATATTGTTTCCAGTACAGGAAGAATTAAAAAACTCCAGTTGTTATCTATGCAAAAGAGCCATTGAGCACCATGACTTTCAACGTGGCAGAGAGCTCTGTCTTCTGAAGCTTATTATCTCAACTGTCAGTCAATGTATTGTTTTTTATTCTGCTGAGGACAGTTCAAAAGATCACTAGCCTGCTCTGTAAAATAATTTAGAATGCTGAGTAGTGTGTATACTGCAAATATAAGAGAATGATGCAATGTTATTAAAAAAAACTATATAACGGTAATAAAAATATCAGAATATTTTCTTTGCTACTAATGTTCTAGTAATTATCTGTACTACACAACCAACTCAATGGGCTTGATTCACAAAAGAGTGCTAACTGTTAGCACGGCCGTTTTTGCGCAAATTTTTGCATTTTTGCAAACGATAACGTTTTCGCGCGCAAACGCAATTTTTCCCGCTAAATCGATATCGTTTTTGCATGAAAATTCGCGATCGCGCGCAATGCGAAAATTCACGCGAAAACGGCCGTGCTAACAGTTAGCACTCTTTTGTGAATCAAGCCCATTATATCATAATTTTTTATCCGCTTCGATGTCTCTTTAAAGGTTGAAGTGCCCTTTTATATATGTCTAGCCAATAGAGGACAACCTTTACATTCTCCATTCCTTTAAGTGCTGCTGTAAAAACTCCTGTCAATATTTGATCAATTCATCTCTATTTGTTTTGTCGTCTTGATAGCAATAAACGCTGATTTAATCGATTTCTGAGCAATGGATCTTGATGGGACCTCAGAGGTTGTCATAGTAGTGAGGTGAGTTGTCGTTTGTGGTGCTATGTAGAAATCATTACTGAAGCAAGTCTTTTATGGGGCAGCAGGTCAGGTGACTAGAGGTTATGTCTTCTATTCTACAGTAAACCAGATCTCTAAGCCTCCTGCCCTGTGTTGTTTGCAATTTTTCGGCAAAGTAATTTTTGCATTGAAAATGGCATTTAAGATATCAAGAAAATGTTCACGAAAATACATTATATTTTTGCAATATGGCTAATATTCGTGAAAACGTGAAACATCTTTATTTTCACTGAGAATGTCAGAACTGACAGGTTTTTGACTAGTCCTTTTACTCATAGGGGTTTTTCAGTATTTTATTTATTCTTTACAAAAGCACTTCCTGAAAACAATCTATAGAAAGATGTAGCCCCCATCCCCACCTCCTGTTTGCACATAATTCTGGCAGTTGGACTGAGCAACTACTGTTCACTAAGTGGTTTTGTAAAATAAAGGAAATCCTGAGATTCCCCATGTAGAGATGGGCTTGTCCAAAACCTGTCAGTTCTGTCAGATTTCTACTACCTACTGTAAGGGACATCAACATAGGGGGAAAAGCAATTTATAGCACATTTTCCTCTGGGAGAAACACATTTTTTATTTGTATGTATTTACGTGTATTTTATATTTTACAATTTTTCCCAATAGTGGTCCTTTAATTGACCTGAGGTTGTGCTCTCTTGGTTATGCCTCCGTATTTCTGCATTGATTAAAACATTTGGGTGCTGCTGGCTGTGATAAGATTTAATGAAATGTTACGAGTTTAGTTATTATAAGGCAACAATAAATGAATGCCCTGAGTACCAAAATCTTAATAATAGAAATGACTTGCATGGCTTTTCAAGTGCTACTGCTAACCAATGTTTCAGTGTTTTTTGTTGTTTTTTAAGCCTTCTGGATGTAACCGCACTGAATTATGAGTAACTCGGATGCATAGAAAATTGATAATTCAATTTACTTGTCTGCAGTTGGTCTTTAAAAGATAAGTGTATTTATGAAATGCATTTATCCTATCAGCTGCCCATTTTTCTTATATCTCTCTCCCGCACACAAAGGCCTCCTGGCACCGGCTCCAACCTGTCCTCGCCCACAGGTTCCAGAGTCTTGGTACACTCTACAACTAGGCAGTTCACACAAATAGACAGAAACAGGGCTGTGGAGTCGGTCCAAAAATTCACCGACTCCGACTCCTCAGTTTAGGATTCCACCGACTCCGACTCCGACTCCTCGACTCCGACTCCTCTAATTTGCATATTACAATTTTGTTGATTAAAAGTATGTAACGTGAAATTCGTCTCTTAACTGCCAACGCTTAGGAATTTTACAAGACAACTGAAGTGAGAAGGATATGTAGACTACTATATTTATTCCCTTTAGACTAAAACTAGTCCTTGGTAAGAGTACTTGTAAAAGGTACAAACCGGAACAAAGAACATCTATCAGGCCCTAGGCAATGTAACTGTGGGAACATGTAAGAATGATGTGCAGGTGGAGGGGCGTGACCGGAAGTTGGGATGTGAGGACGCTTTCCCGGAGAGCTCCCGTGCAGGACACTCAAAATCCTGAAATATTCCTCTAAATCTCTCCTCTACCTGGTAAAACATCCTGGATTTGCACTCCGCTCGCCCCGCTGAACAAATTGATACCAAGATGTCACGGATACGCAACACCGAGGCCGCCTCCAAGCTTCAAAAATTTAAGCACGGCCAAGACAGTGAAGATTCCTCGGAAGAGGAGCCGCCCATGCCTTCCCTCCGGCAAATAATGGAGGCCATCACGGGTTGCCAAACTACCCTCGCTAAAATAAATACTAAACTGGAGGAGGTAAGGACCGATGTGTCTCTCCTAAGACAAGATATGTCCACCCTTCGTACCCGCGTGACGGACACGGAAGACCGCATTGGGAAGCTGGAAGATGAGGTAAAACCTATCCCCTCTGCTATACGTACTATACAGCAAGACGCCAAGATGGCAAGCACTAGACAGGAGGACTTTGAAAACCGTAACCGTCGATCCAATATACGTATAGTCGGGCTGCCAGAGAAAGCAGAGGGAACGGCACCGGAAGAATTTACCGAAAAGCTCCTAATAGATACATTTGGACGTGACTGTTTCTCCGCGGTGTTCGTCGTGGAACGGGCCCATCGCATTTCACCAAGAGTACCGGCTCCCGGCCTACCTCCACGAACTTTTATATTCAAAGTTCTGAATTACCGTGACCGGGATGCTAAAAGCAGCAAGAATGAAGGGCGACATTACTTACCAAAATACCAGGATTTCCTTTTACCCGGATTATTCAACTGAAGTTCAGAAGCGGCGTGCGCAGTTTGCCTCTGTGAAGCGTTCTCTAAGTGATTCCTCCATCTCTTACGCCATGTTGTTTCCCGCCAAGCTGCGTATAGAAGTGGAAGGTAAAACGCACTTCTTTGAGCACCCTAAAGACGTTTCCAAATGGCTGGAAGCACAACCCAAGGCTCGCCGCTCTCCAACCAGGGAAGAAGACTGATGCATCCTCCATACTTGAACACTAATCGTGAGTTTTCACCCGTGCCTGAGTATCTGAAAAGGCCTTGTAGGCCGTGCAGCGTATCCACGTGTTATCGCCCCAGCCCTCCCCCACTTGTTCTATAGAGGGACCCCCCCCCCTCCACACCCGTGGAACTACCAAGTCAGCATCCCTTTCTATACCTATCTACACATGGGATGTCCACCCCACACTCCCAAGGCGCTGTGTTCTCCGAACTGCCCCCGTAAATGCGCCATGTGACTTTCAAATATGTGTTAAGAAATGCGAGGTTCTCATAGATCCGCATACTCCACTATAAACACAGCACGAAAATGCTCCCAGGATGTACAAATGACAGTGGACACGATCTGTGACGCTTTTCTGCATTTAATCCCTGCAAAGCTATATAACATACACTACGTGGCAGGTGATGGGGGGGGGAGGGAAAGTACAGTGGCGTGTACACAGCACATAATCGGCAACAAGAACGCTGCAGGTCCCGTGCTCTGTTCGTGGATGGAGGGGGAGCGGGGTGATGGAGTTTGCTGCTGTGACACTACTATTACTCAGGATATTGGGCTGACCTTGCAATAATGTCGAAATATGTTCTAAATACTACAATGGGAAACTATACATGATAACTCTGTTGTATAAGGTACATTATAATAATCCTATGCTATTTACCCTATGTCGAACCTCCATGTTCCCTATCCATTTGTCTACACCGCAGAGATCTTGTAATCTCTTGCCGTCACTGGACTCCTTTTTCCCTCTTCCCTTTTGTTTCATTTAGACTCATGCTACCATCTGAATGTATCCCAGGTTAAAGGTTGAAATAATATAATTAATGATTCATGTACTATAATATGTGTCCTGCACCGGTAGACATGTGCTTCTGCATTCTCCATTTCCTCGCTTGTTAATGCAAAAAGGAGATGTGGCTGCCACACATCGACCGGTTCCCCAGCAGGTGTACGTAGGTGTGCCTTTGCACCTGTTCCTAGCTGTATTTCGGTTCTGTTTGGGTTTTGGGTTCAAGCTCGGCCTAGTTTTGTGGCTGAGCAGGGTGGGTACTGTTCGGGCTAAACTGTATTTGAATGCAATAATACAAGGCAAGAAGCATCAGAACACAAATCACTGCAGTTTAAATGGGATAGCATGGACACAGTGGGATCTGTCACTACTACCTCAACAAATAGGCAAAAATGCAGTCACTTAGCGTAATCAATTGGAACGTACGTGGGCTCAATGACAAAATCAAGAGAAATATTGTATTGCAATACTTAAAAGGGCATAAACCTGATATTATTACCCTTACTGAAACTCACCTTACAGGCACTAAACTACTAGCCCTACGCCGAGGCTGGATTGGTTGGTCTTTCCATGCTCCTTATTCACAGTATTCACGTGGGGTATCGATTCTTATTGGGAGACATCTCCTATTCAGGGCACTGGAAGTGGTGACGGATCCCATGGGTCGTTATATATTTATTCACTGTACTATAGCCAGCGAGTCTATTTTGCTTTTGGCAATATATATACCTCCCCCATACAGCTCCCAAGTATTGAAAGAAGGTCTAAACTTTATGCTCAAGCACTCAGGTGTGTCCGCAATATGGATGGGAGATTTTAACAATGTCTGCAATACAGCTCTAGATAGATCTCCCCCACAGGCTAACAAACAGACTCAATTCTCCCAGTTTTTAAAAGAAATAGATCTAACTGACATTTGGAGGATCAAGCATCCGCAAAATCCTGGCTATACATGTGAATCTAGCACCTACAACTCCTTCTCCCGCCTAGATATGTTCCTACTTACCAGATTTCTCCCTCCCCTGGTGATTGATATCTCCATCTTGCCGCGCCTGGTGTCGGACCACTCCCCGTTATGCCTCAAGATGCAATGGGGCATTTCGCCCCCCTTTAAATTTTGGAAATTCAATCCTTTTTGGCTTGATCTACTACCTAATGATAACCCGCTTATAAAGCAAATCACAGAATTCTTTTTTATCCATAGAGATGAAGAAAATCGAGCCCTGGTATGGGATACCTTTAAGGCATTCCTGAGGGGTGCTCTGATACAGGCAGTGGCTGGATGCAAGGGCGACACCAAAGCTAGATTGAACTCCTTGGCCATTCAGGCCACCCAAGCGGAAACCATATATCACAATGACAGCTCCCCCCTTAACAAAAAGGCATGGAAAGCTGCCCAGTGTGCCCATAAGGAACTAATTGAAGAACTAACCTTAAGTAAAATGTTCTTTAATAAGCAAAGGTTCTATGAACAAGGTGAAAAGGCAGGTACATTACTAGCCAAAATGGCCAAAACCTACTCCTCCCCACCAGTTATCCCTCAAATTACCTCTAGCCAAGGTATCTTAGTTAGTACCCCTCAAGAGGTGAACTCCACATTTGCGGATTACTATCAACACTTATACACTAGTCATACTTTAGCCTCTCAAGCAGACTCAGAAATATATTTGGCTGAAATCAATCTCCCTAGATTATCAGAAGCCCAGCGCACTCAATTAGACCTTCCTATTACTTTAGAAGAAATAGAAGCGGCCATAGCTAGTTTCCCTTCAAAAAAGGCCCCGGGATTGGACGGCATTCCTATAGATCTGTATAAAAAATATTCAGAAATACTAGCCCAGCCCATCCTAGAGGTATTCACAGAAGCCTTTGAGAAGCTGAGTCTCCCCTCCTCTATGAACGAGGCCTTAATAGTCGTACTACCTAAACCTGGCAAGGACCCGCTTCACTGTGATTCCTACAGACCAATTTCACTTCTACCTACAGACGTTAAGATACTAGCAAAAGTACTCTCTATAAGGCTTAATGAGGTAATTTTGACCCTTGTGCATGAAGACCAAACAGGCTTCATGCCGGGGAAAAACACGGCAATAAACATCAGACGGGTATTCACCAATATACAAGCCAATCATATGAATAAAGGGGCACGAGTTATTGCCTCATTAGATATGGCCAAAGCCTTCGATACAGTTGAATGGTCGTTTCTCTCAGCGGTCCTTGCCAGGTTTGCTATAGGTGAAAACTTCCAGAGATGGGTTCGTATTCTTTATTCAAATCCCTCAGCTAGAGTCAGTACTAATGGTTGGATTTCCAGATCCTTCCCCCTGGGTAGGGGCACGAGACAGGGATGCCCCCTGTCTCCACTACTATATGCTCTAGTGGCGGAACCCTTGGCCTGTCGTATCCGAGCATCACCTGATATTATTGGATTTAAGACTAAATGCACGGAGGATAAAATTAGTATGCTGATGACACTATTTTATTCCTGGCAGATGGGGCTTCATCCCTGTCTCGTGCCCTTGAAATCTTAGAGGAATCCAGCTACTACTCCGGGCTACGGGTCAATGTCTCTAAGTCAGTCCTACTTCCATTAGACCCCTGGTCTCCTTCCAACTCAAATACCCCACCGCCTCTCCAAATAGTCACTGATTTTAAATACCTAGGTGTGCAAATCCACATTGATCCACTACAATACTTAAAGCAAGAAGTATATAACCTGCTACCCCTTGTGCACTCCAGATGCAACACCTGGGCAAAACTGCCTCTAACTGTGATGGGCAGGAATAGCTTAATAAAAATGATTCTACTCCCCAAAATACTGTATATAATACATCACTCCCCTATATACATCCCAAGCGTATTCTTTAAAAAATTGAAATCAGCACTTCTGAGCTTTTTATGGGGCAAGGGCAGGGCTAAACTTAAGAATGCATTATTGCAAAACCCAACGAACCTAGGAGGAATTGCATTTCCAGTATTTCAAAAATACTACTTTGCATCACAACTGCAACATATTTCGGCTTGGTTTACAGTCCCTTCAACCACCAATGTAGAACCACTTGGATACCCCTTAGACCCTGCTCTGGAGAGCCCTGCAATGGACACTCTGAGATGCTATATACCCCAAGAAAAAAAGCGAAACACTATTATACTACAGGCTGCCCGAGTATGGAAAGCTATTACCAAAATATACAGCACCAAAGGTATAGGAAAGCACACCCCCTTATGGAATAACCCTAACCTCCCAGAATTTAAAACCATTCCCGATCCCTCTTTTTGGATAACTAAAGGGATAGTATTCCTTGAAAATATTACGACTAAAGGCCAGATAGTATCCTTTACCTACTTAATCTCCACCTATTCTATCCCCGCTAATCAAGAATTTAGATACTGGCAGTTCAAGCACGCCTTCTGCAAGCAATTCCCTAAAACACCCATTACATTATATGGCTCCCCTATTACAGAAATGCTTAAAAATGGACCAACCAGACATATGATAGGAGAGCTATACAAAACACTTCTAGAATTTGGTGCTGAGGAGCTCACCATCGAATCACGCAACAGATGGGTTACATGTGGTCTAGATATCACAGATGAAGACTGGGATGATGCCCTGTTTGCCCCTAAAAAAGTATCCCCATGTATCCGAGAACGTATCACACAAATATATATACTTCACCAGGCCTACCTAACCCCTAAACAGCTCTGTAAATATAACCCACAATTCTCAAATAACTGCCCCAAATGCCAAGAACCATCTCCCACATTCTACCACCTTATCTGGAGTTGCCCAGCTGTGGCATCCTTCTGGGCCCAAATTGTTAAATTCTTGTATGATAAGATGGGCTGTCCCATAAGTTATGATCCCCTACTGTGTCTTCTTGGAGTTATCCAGGATGAAGCATTGTAAAGTACACTTAAATCATTTCTGACAGAAGTGCTATTCATAGGAAGACAAGAGGTGGCGTGCAGATGGCTTGCGCCCACGCCACCCTCCTACGACAATTGGATCAAACGTATCAGCACTGCAATACCCTACAAAAAACTGGTACACATTCACAGGGGATCACAAAAGAAACTCCACTTGATATGGGACAGGTGGAAAAACCGGTGATTTAAGATGGTAGGGAAAGCTCTATGTTGAAACCCCTTGAACCATATTGTTTCGGTTAGGCTACAAGATGGGTCCACATTTCACCTATGTAGAAGCTAGGATAACCTATACACTGACTTCGCTATATATGTCTATTTGATTTCTGTGTGCAGATCCCTCCTGCTTATCCATGTGAATACCTATGTACTACAACTGCTAAAATTACACCATGACTGTAATACTGTAATCTATTTGTGCCTTGTATATGACATGCAATGTTTTCAATAAACCTTTATTTTGGTTTAAAAAAAAAAAAAGAATGATGTGCAGGTACTCTGCAGGGGAATAAGGAGATTGTAAACACACAACTCTGTGTTCAATGTGCACAGCATTCTCAGTGGATTCCCTGCAGCTCTGTGGTGAGTGCATATGTAGAGTATAGTACTACTGTGTAACAAAGTAAACTTGAGACTGATGAAATTAAAGTTTTATACATACCTGGGGCTTCCTCCAGCCGCCTTCAGGATAATCAGTCCCTCGTTGTCCTCCTCCACCACCTGGATCTTCTGCTATGAGTCCAGGTACTTGAGCCAGTCGGGCGTAGTGCGCATGCACACACTCCGCTGCCGGGAGCGTAATACACCTGTGCAGCACTATTGCGCAGGTGCAGAATGTTCCTGGCTGTGGGAGCGGCATGCGGCCGGACAGCGCTGACTGGCTGAATTACCAGGACTCATAGCAGAAGATCCGGGTGGTGGAGGACAGCGAGGGACTGGTTAGCCTGAAGGGGGCTGGAGGAAGCCCCAGGTATGTATAAAACTTTAATTTCATCAGTCTCAGGTTTACTTTGTTACACAGTAGTACTATACTCTACATATGCACTCACCACAGAGCTGCAGGGAATCCACTGAGAATGCTGTGCACATTGAACACAGAGTTGTTGTGTGTTTACAATCTCCTTATTTTCATCCATCTCAGTTACCCTTTAATTTGTAGTCACCAAACCAAATTTTAACAACATATCAAATTATTTGATTTCATCAGCAAAGGGAGTGCATACATTTGCATAAATCAGCATCAATGCAGAATTATTTCCATCTCATTGACCATCTCTATTAGTGACACAGCTACACATCAGGCTTTATACTTACAGCATAGATGTTATTTAGTATATATAAGAGATTCCTGTGTACACATCATATATACAGTCACAATCAGATATGTATATCTGACCTTAGAAATACGGGGACTGCTTTATTGAAGCAGCACAAGTAACTAATTTTGATTGGTTTATTTCATTTTTGTGGACTAAGCACAGCTATTACTATATATATACTGTATATATACATTATTTTTAATGACTATTATCTGAGAAATAGAACATTTTATCATATTTTCTATTTTAATTACAGTTACAAATTCATTAGGCGTCGGAGTCGGTGCATTTTTTCCCGACTCCGACTCCAGGCACCCAAAATTGCCCGACTCCACGATTCCGACTCCACGACTCCGACTCCACAGCCCTGGACAGAAAGGCGCTCATTGTTTGCTAGACAGCCATAGCAGTTAAGGCACCTGTTTTTTCACCGACCTGAGAAAGCCGACAGGCTCCCGCGAAACGTGTTGTGAATTTTATGTGCTCGAATAAAAGACCTTTTTACAATAAACTGGTCTAAATTTTTTAAAGGTATACTTAAGTCTGCAAAACAAAAATGACTTTTACTCACCCGAGGCTCCCCTCAGCCTCCTGCAGCTGAACGGTTCCCTCGCCGTGTCCCTCCGATACACCTGGACTTGCCGGCGGCCACTTCCGGCTTGGCCGTCACCGGCCGACAGGCTGGGAACGCGGCTGATTATCCGCGTCCCCAGCCGCAATAGCGCCCTCTATAATAACTGTTGGCCGGTAACGCCCAAACCGGAAGTGGCCGCCGGCGAGTCCAGGTGTATCGGAGGGACACGGCGAGGGCACCGTTCAGCTGCAGGAGGCTGAGGGGAGCCTCGGGTGAGTAAAAGTCATTTTTTTTAGCAGACTTAAGGTTCCCTTTAAGAGAAGTAAGATTACCTCTCTGTTTATAAGATTAACAGCTTATTAGCCTATCTGAGAATATAACAAAAAATGCTGTTGACCATAAAATTGTTGCTTTTGAACTGTGAATGTGGAGAAAACTACTGAGAGTTCCCTGGGCTGCTAGAAGATCTAACCAGTCAATACATAAAGAAATAAGGCCAGAGGATTCACTAGAAGGGCTGATATTAAAACTCAAATACTTTGGTCATATAGCCATTAATTCATCAAACAGCAGTTATATTACAATGTATGAACAGTGCACAACAATGTTGCCATTACTCTAGGAAGGAAACAGCAGGAAACTATTCGCTCAATGGAGCGCACTGGGGACAGTACGGTGGCTGTATGGGATGGCGGGGATGGCGTGGTGATGATGTCACTTATGTGGTGACGTGTTGGTGCTGCAGGGATGGGACATTGTTAGTGAGGCCTGGTCACGCCTTGCCCACAGAGTACATTTATGCGGGGTGGAATGCATTTACGTGGGGTGGAACGCATTTACGTGGGGTGGAACGCAAGGGGAAAAGGGAGGAAGCAGAAGTAGGGGGAGGCCTTACAGGTTATTTAACTGTTATAAACGCAACAGGCTCCGAACCCATAATGGGTCATACATGACGAAACATGTTGGCAGAGCCTGGACGCGGAACTGAGAGCAAATGGAAGCATGGGAACCCCCAACGGCATCCTGACCACATCGGTTTCTGTTGTGCACACTGACCCACCAGCAGAAAGGACTACAAGAGCCAGCCGGTGCCCTGCATAAGGCGGGAGAGCCCATAACCAAACTCTACGCTGTTTTTTGATGAAAGGAGGTTGTGAGTGCAATCATTTTTAGATTCCAATAAATGTATTACGTTTTTACGCTATGTGAGGCCTTTCCTTTGAGATATGAAATATCTGGAAGCTGGAGAAAAGATTATTGCATGTAGGGAAGATATTTAATGCTTATCCCGTGTGTAAACCTTAGAGGTGAGGGATGGCCCAAGGTGTCCCAATGTGCGCTTAGACCTGAGTGGAGGTCTTACGGTTTGTAAGTTTAAGCTCATAGGGTGAGTTGGTGGTGCTATCCTTGTGTGTAGATCGTGGAGAGGACCATACTCTGAGTGATGCAAAAACTTGAAAACCTACAATAAAGAGACTACCAAGGTGTTATAAGGACCTTTGATGATCTGTTGCTCTTGTGGACTTCATAAGCTTTGTTGTGCTACCTTCTAATTGATTGATTTATGATTATTTGAAGGGGAAGCTCCAACCTACAGAATGTGTTTTAAGATACTATTCGTGGATGTAGTGTTATCCTCCAAAAAGTTTAAGACCCAGATAAGTATAAATATTTTTGTATTGATCTCAGGTACTTAAAGCAAACAATGCATGCAAGATTCAGGTTGCCTTTGGTAATTTTGTGTGTGTGTTTTATTCCATTTTCTTCTATTTGCAGATGATAATTTGGCCAGGGATTGAGTCTTTCCTCTCGGAGCAGTACCAGTATAGACCTAATCTGCTCCCGTGATCAGCCTGCTGTCCCTGGACAACTGCAGAGTGTGGACTGTGCAGTATATCTGTGTTCCCAGATGGCTCTCGTGTCCTACTATGGCTGATTGATGACACATGGCACGCTCTTGTTTGCTAAACCGTTAATTGGCCTATTTACATGCACTGTGTGATCATGCACTGCTCATTTACTGACTGGAAACTGCTGGTTTGGTCTTTATGGCAACTGCTTTGATAACCGATAACATGAAGATTCCTAGTGAGATGCAACTTGCAAATGGGAGGACTCCAGGGAAAACTGATGTGGCAGAAGGTTTTAAAGCCTTTTTGCAGTTTTGTTTTAGCATTGAAAAGTGTGGAAAGGGGTTTTCAGGAATTATGTTTCTCCACTTCCTGTCCTACGGACACCCTTGGAGCTTTGCGGTTGTGCTATGACAGCTGGCATTCTCAGAAACAGGAAATGTGGGACAATAATAAACACTAGTCGGAGAATTGGGGGTTGACCCATAAATCTTTTCAATGACCTCACCTTACTTATACACAATATAAAGGAAGGTGTCTTCCCTTATATTGGTGAGTTGAAGGCACTGTCATACGGGAGACATGATGAATGTACTTGTTATATGGGAGGCATGATGTTACTTGCTGGAATGCAATGATGTGTCAGCTTGTTAATTTGTACAGAGCCATAATAATCCAACATGCATGTATGCATGTTGGATTATTATGGCTCTGTACAAATTAACAAGCTGACACATCATTGCATTCCAGCGGTTCTGGAGGTGTGTTTAGCTTCTAAGGGCAACAATGGTTAATTTGCATGTATTCAGCAGCAGGGCCAGCCTTAGGTTTCAAAGCGCCCTGAGCAGAACCAGATTTTGGTGCCCCCCCCCCCAAATTCATCCTCTTCGCGTGTGAGCGCACCACACACATACACTAATTGGGGGGGGGGGGGGGGATCTGCTGCCTAAATACACTAAAAGGGGATCTGCGACTGTAAGACTAGTAGCCTAAGCCTATATACACTAAAGGGGGGATCTGCCTACAGTAAAGGTTAGATAGGTAGCTGCCACCAGTATAGATTAGATAGGTAGCTGCCCCCAGTATAGATTAGATAGGTAGCTGCTGCCCCCAGTGTAGATTAGATAGGTAGCTGCCCCCCCAGTATAGGTTAGATAGGTAGCTGCCCCCAGTATAGATTAGATAGGTAGCTGCCCCCAGTATAGATTAGATAGGTAGCTGCTGCCCCCAGTATAGATTAGATAGGTAGCTGCTGCCCCCAGTATAGATTAGATAGGTAGCTGCTGCCCCCAGTATAGATTAGATAGGTAGCTGCCCCCCCAGTATAGATTAGATAGGTAGCTGCCCCCCCAGTATAGGTTAGATAGGTAGCTGCCCCCCAGTATACGTTAGATAGGTAGGTTCCCCCAGTATAGTATAGATAGGCAGCTGCCCCCAGTATAGGTTAGATAGGTAGCTGCCCCCAGTATAGGTTAGATAGGTAGCTGCCCCCCCAGTATAGGTTAGATAGGTAGGTGCCCCCAGTATAGATTAGATAGGTAGCTGCCCCCCCCCCCCAGTATAGGTTAGGTAGGTAGGTGCCCCCAGTATAGATTAGATAGGTAGCTGCCCCCCCAGTATAGGTTAGATAGGTAGGTGCCCCCAGTATAGATTAGATAGGTAGCTGCCCCCCCAGTACAGGTTAGATAGGTAGCTGCCCCCCCCCCCCCCCCAGTATAGGTTAGATAGGTAGCTGCCCCCCCCCCCCAGTATAGGTTAGATAGATAGGTGCCCCCAGTATAGATTAGATAGGTAGGTGCCCCCAGTATATATTAGATAGGTAGCTGCCCCCCCCAGTATAGGCTAGATAGGTAGGTGCCCCCAGTATAGATTAGATAGGTAGGTGCCCCCAGTATAGATTAGATAGGTAGCTGCCCCCAGTATAGATTAGATAGGTAGCTGCCCCCCCAGTATAGGCTAGATAGGTAGGTGCCCCCAGTATAGATTAGGTAGGTAGGTGCCCCCCCTCCCCTCATAGTGGAGGGGGAGCCGCGGGGAGGGCAGCCCGACCTCTCCCTCCCTTCCTCTCCGGCCCACCCTCCGTGCTCCCTCCTCCGATGCAGACTGCAGCATAGCCAGAGAGAACATCTCACCTCCCTGGTTCCGATCGCCGGCGCCTCTCACGGTGTATCACTTGCCGCTGGTCTCCTCTTGTACATTGTCACTGATACACAGTAAACTTCCTGCTAAGCAGGAAGTTTAGTGTGCATCAGTGACAATGTACAAGAGGAGACCAGCGGCAAGTGAGAGGCGCCGGCGATCGGAACCAGGGAGGTGAGTTGTTCTCACTGCTGCAGTCTGCACTCTGCAGGGGGGAGCACGGAGAGCGCCCGGAGAGGAGGGAGGGAGAGGACGGGCTGCTCTCCCCGCGGCTCCCCCCTCCATCACGGTGGGCATCATTCATGTTTGCCCCTTATCACCTCCAGCAGCGGCAGGGGGGGGGGGCGGAGCGGAGCGAGACGGACACAGCCGGGGCGCAGCTTGCCAGCTTGAAGCTTCCAAATTAAAACACGTGCGGCCAGGCGGCAGGAGCGCCCCCTGGAAGCCGGCGCCCTGAGCGATCGCACAGGTCGCTCAGGTCAAAGGCCGGCCCTGTTCAGCAGTGATGCACTGGGAGACATCTCAAGCTCACGCCAACCTGAATTATCGCAAATTCTTTCTGGTTTAAGAAAGCAAACTTTTGTTTTCCTTATTATATAAAGTGATAAAGTAAATATAATAAAGGAACATACTGTATTTTGGGACTATAAGATGCTCCGGACCATAAGAATCACCTAGGTTTAGAAGACAAACCAGGGGAAAAAATATACTTAATCTGGTGATTCCATGTGGCGGGGGAGTTTTTTGGGCATTTTCACCCCAAAACTGTCTCTAAGCTACTCTATCTAAGCTACACTGCCTAGCTACCCTACACTAACCCCTGCTGCCTCCCCAGTTACACTGCACTACACTACACTGCACTACAATACACTACACCAAACCCTGCTGCCCAACCAGCTAAGCTACATTGCACTACACTTCACTGTCCCATGCTGCCTCTCCAGTTACACTGCACTGCTCTACACTGCACCACACCAACCCTTGCTGCCTAACCAGCTAAGCTACACTACACTACACTCAGTGGCGGCGCCAAGGGGGGTGCTTTGGGTGCTGAAGCACCCCCTAAAATTCTCCAAGCACCCCCAAAGCACCCCCCAGCGTAAACTGACTTTCGGCGTCAGTTCACCGCAACAGCAGCCGGCAGCTCCGGCAGCGGCAGAGCAGGGCTACGGTAAAAAGGCCGAAGCCCTGCTCTGGAGACTTTGAGTCTGCAGTGCAGGGCTTCGGGCGCCATTTTCCCGTAGCCCTGCTCTCAGCGCGGGAGTTTCAGTTGCTGGCTACAGGGGATCATGGGAGCTGCGCGCCGGACGAAGGCCGGGACAGGAGCACTGCTTCAGGTGAGTAAATGTTTTTTTTATGTATATTAGCAGCCAGGTGTATCATGTATTCGCGTATGTTCTGGCCAGATCTGCTACATGACTGAAGTGTTTTCTGGCCAGGTCTGCTACATGACTGAAGTGTTTTCTGGCCAGGTCTGCCACATGATTGCCTGTATTTTCTGGTGAAATCTTCCACATGATTGCACGTATTTTCTGGTGAAATCTTTTACATGATTGCATGTATTTTCTGGTCAAATCTGCAACATGATTGCATGTATTTTCTGGTCAAATTTTCCACATGATTGCATGTATTTTCTGGTCAAATCTGCTACATTATTGCATGTATTTTCTGGTCAAATCTTCCACATGATTGCATGTATTTTCTGGTCAAATCTTGCACATGATTGCATGTATTTTCTGGTCAAATCTGCTACATGATTGCATGTATTTTCTGGGCAAATCTGCCGACATGATTGCACGTATTTTCTAGTCAAATCTGCTGACATGATTGAACGTATTTTCTGGTCAAATCTGCTACATGATTGCATGTATTTTCTGGGCAAATCTGCCACATGATTTCACCTATTTTCTGGTCAAATCTGCCACATGATTGCACGTATTTTCTGGTCAAATCTGCCACATGATTGCACATATTTTCTGTTCAAATCTGCCACATGATTGCACGTATTTTCTGTTCAAATCTGCCACATGATTGCACGTATTTTCTGGGCAAATCTGCTCACATTACGTGTATTTTCTTGAGAAAACCTGCACAATTATGTGAATTTTCTGGGCAAAGGGTCACCAAAACTTGAGCCCACTGTCTTTGCGTTGCACTTTTAAAGGGAACCCGAGGTGAGAATAATATTGAGGCTGCCATATTTATCTCCTTTTAAGCAATACCAGTTGCCAATGCCTGGCTGCCGTGCTGGTCCTCTGCCTCTAATTCTTTCAACCATAGACCCTGAACAAGCATGCAGCAGGTCAGGGTTTTCTGACAATATTGTCAGAACTGACAAGATTAGCTGCATGCTTGTTTCTGGTGTAATTCAGTTCACTACTGCAGCCAAATAGATCAGCAGGGCTGCCAGGCAACTAGTATTGTTTAAAAGGAAATAAATATGGCAGCCTCTATATTACTCTAATCCCGGGTTCACTTTAAATTACAGTTAGTTCCGCCCTCATCCGGTCATGGCCACGCCCTTTTTGCCGCGGCGCGCGAAGTTCCCCCGGAAATTGGTCCAGCACCTGCGTAGCACCCCCCCCCCCCAAAATGGAGCCGCCACTGACTACACTGCACTGCACACTACACTACACTAACCCCTGCTGCCCAACCAGCTAAGCTACAGTGCACTACACTACACACTACACTAAACTAATCCCCCCTGCTAAGCTACACTACACTACTCTACCACTTCAGTGTAAGCTCTCACCTGATCCAGTCAGTGCCCTCCTCTCCCCCTCGCTTTAGTCCTGCCGCTGTACACGCAGTCTTCTTCTCCTCCATCTCCACCTGCTGCTATACACTGTGGCCGCCTGTTGGTATACACGCTCTGGTCCTCATACTTCCTGGTGAACTACATACTTCCTGATTAGAGGTTCCCTGTTACTGCGTGAACCCAGCGGCACACATTCCCCAACACGTCATGCGTGACCCAGGCACGTGTAAGAGGGATCCACTAACAGGAAGTATGGAGCCCACCAGGAAGTAGGGGGACTAAAGGGTGTATAATGACAGGTGGTCGTGGTGTATATCGGTAGCTGGAGACAAAGGAGACGAAAAGCATGTGTACAGAGCCAGGACCGGAGTGAGGGGGAGAGGAGCATGGCAGCTGGATGCATTTAGTGCTTCCCTGCGCACTCTGCACCACTTTTTACCATATATTTATGTTATTTATGTTAGAAGACACACCCATTTCCACCTCCACCCCTAGTTTTGTGGAAGAAAAGGTGCGTCTTATAGTCAGAAAAATACAGTAATGGCAGCACATATATATGGCCAGATAGTTAAGAGCCTGAGGAAGGACCATTACAACACTGAGGACTTCCAGGACCCAGGGACATAACTACACCAAGGACATCACCTGGGTGGAGTGCATGACTAGAGTGATATCAATAAAAACTAGTGGATGGGGGTACCCAAAAGCATAGGAACCAATATAAAAATAGGAAAAGTCATATTGTGTGTGTGTGTGTGTGTGTGTGTGTGTGTGTGTGTGTGTGTGTGTGTGTGTGTGTGTGTGTGTGTGTGTGTGTGTGTGTGTGTGTGTGTGTGTGTGTGTGTGTGTGTGTGTGTGTGTGTGTGTGTGTGTGTGTTTACTAAATGTCTCTGGCAAAGGAATCTAAACAAAAGATGTTATCACCTCTTGGGATGCGGCCAGAAGCTGCCCACTGAAGCAAGGAGCTTTCCATGGAAGAGCGAAATGCTGTGATTAACTCTTTGAATTCTGCTCTGCTACAATTTTTTGTGTGTTAGTGGTAATGGGTTTAAGGCTGTAAATAGTTTTTAGAGCAAAGAAGAAATGCTGAGTTTCAGACCACTTTAAGTATTTTATATTTTTTGGGTACATCCTTTAACCGGTTTTTACTGTTACACCTCTTTTGGGAGGTGGTATTTTAGTAAGTCTCTAGAGACAGCTTTAAATTTCCCAGGAGTGCGGCCTCTGAGGACCCTCGCCAACCCGACTGGAGGCAGAGATTCCTCTGTAGGCCTTATTGGTGGTTGAAGATTTTTTGCAACCTCAATAGTTTGAGTAATTTACTGATAGTTACACAGGGCTGGCGCTACCATTAAGGCAAAGGAGGCAGCTGCCCCAGGGCCCCAGAGCTTGTAGGGGCCCCCAGTGGCTACAAGAGGAAACATTTTTTTTTTAAAATCGGCCTTATAGTTTTTGAGAAAATCGATTTTAACGTTTCAAAGGAAAAAAAAATACACATTTAAAAACCTGCCGACTTTAATGGTTAATAGAAAATCCACCTTAAATGCTAGAAATCCTAAATTTGCAGGATATGTTAACGAGATCATTGGGAATAAGAGGAAAAAACATTTTTTCAAAATGACTTTACAGTTTTTGAGAAAATCGATTTTAAAGTTTAGAAGGAAAAAAGTATACTTTTAAATGCGGTAAATGTCACTTTTAGTAGCAAACCTAACGGTAGTGTAATTTTACATGCATCAAATAAAAGCGCAATAAATTTCCTGACGGGGTTTCCAGGGGGTCTATACGCAGCTGCAGCGCTTTGGCCAGGGATCGCTATACAGCCGCAATATGGCTGTATGAAGATCCCTGGCATTTTTTCCTATTTTCCCAATTTTTTTTATGTTTAGAGTGTGGGTTTTTTTTTTTTTTTTTAAATTATGTGGGGTCCCCCCTCCTGAAACTTTTTAACCCCTTGTCCCCCATGCAGGCTGGGATAGCCAGAATGTGGAGCTCCGACCGATTGGGACTTCACACCCTGACTATACCAGCTGCAAAAAAGGTCCCCTAATGCCGATTTTTGTTCCGGGGTATATGTTGGGGGGGCCCCCCAGGTTTATTTTGCCCTGGGGCTCCATTGTTGCTTAAACCGGCCCTGCAGTTACATATTGCATTACTGGCTCTGGCTTTCTGTCTCTTTCTGTTTTTCTAGTCCTGGAATCTCCTGATTCCCCATCTAACAGGGTGGTACCTGTGCTCTCTTGCTTGAGGCACCTAAATGGTCACCTAAACCCAGTGCTGGGCCGAAATTACGCATTAGCGTAATTACGCATCGTAATTCACTACAAATGCACCGTAAGCGTTACGTGTAATGTTACGGTATTATGCGTAATTAATTACGCGTAGACCGTAGGTTACGTTATTACGCGTAACAAATTACACGTAAGACAGTAAACTCCCATTGAAATTACACAGTCTGCCGTAATTGCGTAATATTACGCTCCCGTATAATATAAAAAAGCCGCCGACTTTAAGGGTTAATTGCAAAGCCCCCTTAAGTGCTAAGAGCCTCAAATTTGGAGAATATATTAGGGAGATCAGAAGGAATAAGAGGAAATTTTTTTTTTTCAAAAAGACCTTATAGTTTTTGAGAAAATCGATGTTAAAGTTTCAAAGGAAAAATATATACATTTAAAAACCCGCCGACTTTAACGGTTAATAGCAAAGCCTGCTTAAAATTTAGGAACACCAAATTCACAGGATATATTAAGTGGATCAGTGGGAATAAGAGGAATTTTTTTTTTTCAAAAAGACCTTATAGTTTTTGAGAAAATCGATTTTTAAGTTTCAAGGGCAAAAATGTCTTTTAAATGCGGAAGATGTCAATTTTTTTTGCACAGGTAACAATAGTGTTTTATTTTCATAGATTCCCCCAAGTGGGAAGAGTTTTACTTACTTCGTTCTGAGTGTGGGAAATATTAAAAAAAAACGACGTGGGGTCCCCCCTCCCAGACCTCTTTAACCCCTTGTCCCCCATGCAGACTGGGATAGCCAGAATGCGGAGCACCGGCCGCGTGGGGCTCCGCACCCTGACTATACCAGCCCGCATGGTCCATGGATTGGGGGGTCTCGGAAGGGGAGGGGCAGCCAAGCTTTCCCCTCCCCCTCCGAGCCCTTGTCCAATCCAAGGACAAGGGGCTCTTCTCCACCTCCGATGGGCGGTGGAGGTGGAGGCCGCGATTTCCTGGGGGGGGGGTTCATGGTGGCATGTGGGAGTCCCCTTTAAAAAGGGGTCCCCCAGATGCCCACCCCCCCTTATTCCTCTTATTCCCACTGATCCACTTAATATATCCTGTGAATTTGGTGTTCCTAAATTTTAAGCAGGCTTTGCTATTAACCGTTAAAGTCGGCGGGTTTTTAAATGTATATATTTTTCCTTTGAAACTTTAACATCGATTTTCTCAAAAACTATAAGGTCTTTTTGAAAAAAATTTTTTTCCTCTTATTCCTTCTGATCTCCTTAATATATTCTCCAAATTTGAGGCTCTTAGCAATTAAGGGGGCTTTGCAATTAACCCTTAAAGTCGGCGGCTTTTTTATATTATACGGGAGCGTAATATTACGCAATTACGGCAGACTGTGTAATTTCAATGGGAGTTTACTGTCTTACGTGTAATTTGTTACGCGTAATAACGTAACCTACGGTCTACGCGTAATTAATTACGCATAATACCGTAACATTACACGTAACGCTTACGGTGCATTTGTAGTGAATTACGATGCGTAATTACGCTAATGCGTAATTTCGGCCCAGCACTGGGTTTAGGTGACCATTTAGGTGCCTCAAGCAAGAGAGCATTAACACTTTTAACACTATTAACACTTAAAGTCGGCGGCTACCTAACATTGATCCATGCGTCAACTTTTCCGCTTGGCAGCATGACCTTACGCATTAATTGCTAGTAGGATTTTACGCGTAAGCCTATAACGTAACAATCTGAATTACGGTATTCTTACGCATAATTGCGTAAGGTCTATGCGTAATTACAGACATGTACCGTAATTGAATGTCTACGCCGTAAGCGTAATTTCGTAATGCGTAATAGCGTAAAATTACGCGTAATGATCCGTAAGCGTAGCTTTTTCCATTACACCCAGCACTGCCTAAACCTCCCTGAAGATATCTTGTATTGGTCACATATAAGCATTTCTACCACATGTCTTCTCCCCATCACTGAAATGTTAGTCGCGAGGCAGCACAGCCTTTCAATGAACAAGACTCGCTCTACAGAAATAGTTAACTGAAAGGTGTATTTCCCAGGCACGATCTCATTTACACAAAAGATGCTGACGAGCCTTATGGAGGAAGAGAATCTAGCGTAACAGCAGACACCAAGATTTACAAGCCCCCCTCCGTAAAACGCAGCCTTATCCGGCTCATGCACTGTCGGCGTGGAGAATGCACGGCATTACCGATGTGGATTTCTAAGCTGAGCTCTGGAGAACCCAGAACGTCTCAGCAGATTTGTCCCATCCTCCCGGCAGGGGAGGACTGATCCTCAATCAGGGCTATTTAGGCTCCCCTCTCATGCTGGAGACATAAAAGCATCACCTTCCTGGATGTAAGATGTGCCTCCAGAATCCTGCTTTGCCGGTGTGGATCCGTATCCCGTGGGGAGGGGAAATCGGGGAGTCAGTTCAGGTTCGCCCCTCTCTAATGGAGAGTGGAAAATGTTTGATTTCAAAAAGAACAGTTGGGAGCTGATTTTCACTTGTTCCTTTCTCACTCTCGGACCTGGCTGCCTGGCTTTAAATAACATTGTTAATGTGCGCTGTGAGAGTGATCGTGAAAGAAAAATCTTACCTATAGAGCAGAAATATTGAAGACGTGAAGGCTTAAAGCAAACCCAAAGTGAGAAAACTTGCTTAGGTTTGATACTTACCTATGGAGAGGCAGGGCTGGTTCTAGCTACAATGGGGCCCTGGAACAAAAGTAACTTTGGGGGCACTCTGATCCTCTCCTTCCAACCAAATCACCACCAGGGCCCAATCACACAATTAGGCTCCGCGCTACCATAGAGGCAAAGGGGGCACTTGCCCAAGAGTCTGTAGGGGCCCCCACAGTGTCTTTCCCCCCATCTTTACTGTTGCTCCCCGGGGCCTCAGAGTCTTTGGCATAGTAGAGTCTCACCTGTGCTGGTGGGCAGGTGAGATGCTGCACTGCCAAAGGCTCCGCAGGGTCCCCAGGGAAGTTGGGAGGTGATTGAGAGGGAGGGTCAGCACCCGGCTCAGGGTCTCAGGAGGGAAATTTGGCTGCAACAATGGGCCCCTAATGCTGATTTTTGGTCGGGGTGTCTGTTGGGGGCCTTCCAGGTTAATTTTGTTACTAGAACAATATCATTAGGTGTCCATTATATGTCCCCTAAAAAGCATTTTTGAGGTTCCCAGTATTCATTTTCCTTTCCTATACAGAGTAAACACACAGAACCCTTACTGTTATGGGTCACCATAGCTAGAGGGGAGAAGGGGCACCTGGGGCCCTGGGGCAATTGTCCCCTTTGCCTCTATGGAAGTGCTGGCCTTGTGGAGAGGGAAGGCTCTAGATAACATTGAGCCTTCCCGGTCCTCTCTCTGTTCTGTTGTTCCACTGCTGTTTCCTGTTCAAAATTCACCCCGACTGTGTATTCTGCCCTCCTCGGGCAGGGTCCGGACATATTAGGGTTCCCGAGTGCTTCCAAAGATAAGTAACTCCGGACTGAGCATGCACGAGTCCACTCTTATGCATGCACAGTACAGAGCCACTTGTCTTCAGAAGTACCCAAGAACTTGCAGGTCGAATAACATTTCTGGGGGAACAGCGGTTGAATGAGACATGGCAAGAGGACCAGGAAGGCTCTTTAAGGTCCTAAGCCTTCTCTCTGCATTAAGTAAATATCTAACCAGGCCTGGATTTACCTCACAGGAGCCTGTATGCACAGATGTCCTGGCACCCTAGACTTCACCCTCCATGAACCTACAAACCCCTGCTGAATCGCACCGCAAGTGTGCTGGCTGCCCCAGCTGTCACTTCTCCCTTACTTGGCTTGCCCATCATAGGTAAGCTACAGGTGCCCCTTAGTATTAGGTGGCCAAAGTACTCTCAGTATTAAATAGCTAGAGGTGCCCCCAAGTATTAGGTATCTAGAGGAACATCATTATTAAGATACTAGAGGTGTCCCTGACTGAAGGGAGATCCTGTCAGTGGAATGCTGAGAGCTGGTTGAGTAACCTCTCCTTTATTACAATCTCATCAGGACTCTGCATAGGGAAGGAGGGAGGTGCCCGGGGGGAGGGGAGTAAGCCGCCTTTCCATCATCAGACGCCTATAGGCACGTGCCTACAGTGCCTTATGGTAAATCCGGCCCTGTATCTAATGCTTCTTTTTTCAGTTCAGGTTTAATTTAAGTGTGCTAAGGCCCCTTAGGTTGCCCAACACAATCTTTCAGTCACCTTTTCAAAGTGTTTATAGGTGTCTCCTGATGTCCCCGGCATCTCGTTACTGATTATGCATGTGAAAAGAAGCAGAGCTACGAATTGTATCCTACATGGGGCATAACTATGGTTCTTCTGGCCTCCCAACAAAAATATTGCGGTAGACCCTGCCCAGGTGGTAGCGGCTTCCAATTGCCCCCCATCCACGACAAGTGACTGTATTTTCCAATTACCTCTCTAAAAGTCACAGAGTGAAGTGTTGTTGCTTCTCACCACCCACCCATTAGGCAGAACAGCGCCATGCAGCCAATCAGCATGCGGCTCTTGATGCAAGTCATCAAGAGTCACATGCTGATAAGCTGCACGGTGTACCAATGAGCTACACTGAGGACGAGTGTGGAGGATCTGTTCTGTCACCAGGAGCAGGTAATGCCGCTTCTTCTCTCCCAGTCGGGATCTGCTTCTCTCCCCAGTCGGGGATATTTTTATACCTCTGGTATCATCGCATAACCATTTTGTATTGCATTAAATGGAGTGAAGTGCAAAAATAAAAGATGCAAAAGATTCCTCCTGACACAGGAGACCAGGGTTCTGGCAGCACCTATTCAGTAAGGAGACCTTGGGCAATACTCTCTAACACTGCTACTGCCAACTGAGCACGCCCTAGTGGCTGCAGCTCTGGTGCTTTGAGTCTGCTAGGAGAAAAGTGCAATATAAATGTTTCTACTGATTCTTCTCTTGAATTCAAAATAATCACAAAAGCATTTTTAATTAAACTGGTTCGATGTTGGATACAGAGAATGACTGAGCATGTGGCTGTCAGTAAAGTACAGAGGAGACCCCCAGCGCTGGAGCAGGTAAACACTGCTACCTGTTCTACTCTACAGGAGTAGGAGCTTCTCCCTATAGTGCCCCTCCCCCTTTCCCACAGTGAGGTGTAGTAACACTGAAAGTACAATTAAGGAAAATAATTCTTCTGCGCGTGTGGCGTGGGGAACACCCGTCCCACACTCTGGCTATGGAGGAAATCTCTCTCTTGGCAGTCGCTCTCTCTAAACAAAAAGTAGATCTGGGCCAGAGGCCCATCCTTCCAAAGGAGGGTAATAAGCTCTTAGACAAACTGGATGAGAGGCGCCCTGAGTTCTGTCACACATTACTTCCGGCACATTATTGACCTGAGGAAGTGAGCATTTGACTCACGAAACTCGTTGTGTGAATTGTGCAAAAAATTAGTTTTCTTTCAACATAAAGTCTAGATACCTTATTGAGGTAGGTCACCTCTTTTATTCCTATTATTGTGATATCCATATCAATTATACACGAACCTGGTGCCTCTCATTCAGTTTCTCTACAAATTTACTAAGCCATAAAGCCATGACTATTGGAGCTACCCTCACACCTTTTGTCACTGAAGACTGTTGATGAGAATATTACGCATTAGACCATTCCGTGGTACGAAGAATGAAACGTTCTCACTGTTTCGGAAAGAAAAATCACAGATTCACTTGTGTCAGGACATTGCTAATAGGCAGGCATTTCAATTGTCTGCAGTTTGAGATATATATATATATAGCACAAGCTGAGTAAAATAAGTAATTCTATATATCTGACTTAATGGGTCAATTATGAATGCTGATAAATGGAGTGGAGGAGGATTTCTGTAGTCACTCTTTGTATTTTGTTATTACATTCTGAAGGTTGGCGAGCCAGCTGAAATGTCAAGGCTGTACCAGTAAAGTAAACACTCTCTTTGAAACCTTCTCTATAGGAACCTTTGTGTGTTTTTTTCCCATTCACCCTCCCTCTGTATTTCCAATGAAGTTCTGTCTAAATGTGACACGTTTTGAACTGTTTTATTCCCCCCCCACCTTATACATCGGAAAATACATCCCACGGCCCACGACAAAACCGTCGTCTGAATGACCGTGTCAGAAAGCCAAGAGGAGGATGCTCGGCTGTTCTCTTTCACAGTCCTCAGAATCTGATCCGCCTGGCTGTTTTGTACTGCTTCATACAAAAGAATTCCCTCGTATCACTCATGGATGAACTTAATCTGCTACGAACCTACAAAAAGGTGGTTTTCGAAAGGGATCAAATAGATAACCCAAACACTTTGCCGAATTTGAAACTTCCTCCTTACTGACAAAAGCCTCAATGCACTAGGGGGCTGTTCAGTAAACAAAAAATAGGATGGTAAAATACTGACTTTTTTTCTGAATTAACAAAAAAAATTCAACAAATGTGGTAATAGTTTGGTAATTAACCAGAAATTTGTTTCTATTCACTTACACCTGCTTGGTAAAATGTAGAATTCTAACCAGCTGTGGAGAACGTCTTGGTAGCAAGCTGTGTTCTGCTACAGTGATATTCTCTCACTTCTGGCAAGAATTGTAAAGATTCGTCAAGTATCGGTGGTCTACCTAAAAGCCCTTCTTGCTTCTGTCCTGTGACAGCTTACAAGAGTAAAAGTCCTCCCTGGCATCCCTTTAGATGCATATGCATGCCACTAGAGGTCCCTTTTCTGTTTATCAGTCTATAGATCTGCATGTCTAAAGGGATACAAGAACTCTTCTACGGATGTGCCCTGCTCCTGCATCTCATGTTTTTTTCTTACTTCCTAATGTCCCACCTTGCAGTACATCGGATCAAATGGAGTGAGTAGTAGGATGGGGTGGCTCTTCATATTGGCCATCTCCTTTGCCTGTCACCCCCAGCTCCAGGCTGGTCTTAAAATACCAAGTGTCTCACTTGTTTTACCGAATACAGAAAGGGCGCTTAGGAATTGACACTGATTGAGGTTATTACCGCATAAATCGGTTATTTACCCCACTAGACGGTATTTTTACTCTTCAATGTGGTAAAAGACTTAGTGAATTGACATTTGTCAAGATATTTGGCAGGGCAGTTTCTAGGCTAAATTGCACCCAGGGCAAGGATGTAAAAATCGCCCAGACCCCCCCCCCTCCAAGGAACATGCTCCCAGTATAGCCAGGCAGCTGCTCCCAGTATAGGTAGCTAGGCAGCGGCGGCGGAGAGCGAGTATAGCACTTAACAACTCACCTTCGATGCACGCTTCCTCAATCTCCTTCCTTCCAGGCATCCATCACGACGTTGATAACAACGCCCCCTGTGATGACATGCGGTTACGCCATAACAGGGGGCGCTGTTACCAAAGCGACAGAGGCCTGGGAGTAAGAAGATTGAAAAATCATGAATTGCTGAAGGCGAGTTGTTAAACTCTATGCCCGCTGTCCCCTGCCGCTGGACTCCCCAGCTGCTCCGCCATGGTCTGCACAGCCCTGAAAATGGGCCTGATATTTGGTAAAATCAGCTGTTTTCTGTATTACCGAATGCAGTAATGCTTAGTGAACTCGGCCCAAAATAGCTGTAGCTATAGCTGTAGCTGATTGGTTTTGATTTTCCAGCACTGGATTTAAGAGCATGATATTGGGGCTCATTTTTAAACCTTGATATCCTAAAAATACGCCAAATCCCCCACTCACTAGACTGCCCTAACCCAGTGGGTCATTTCTGACACTGAGTGGAGTAGCATTAGCCAAGGATTACACTATATGAAACAATGAATATCTTCAAGACATCACGAGGCAAGGGAGTATATTATTGTGTCCTGTACTAGAGCGCAGGCCTTTTACCTGAATGGACTGTGCCCAGAAACAGCCTTGCCCTGACCAATCCCCATCCTACACCATCACTTGTTACTGGCTTTTTCTTGAGATTAGATGTCCCTGCCCTCCTCTGCGTAAAGAAAGGTGGCCATACACATCATCAAGCCAAGACCCAATGCATGTTGACAAAATAAGCCTGACATTAGTATAAGTGAGGCGAGAGCTGGCACCAGGAGGAGTGACGACAACCAGACAATCTTCTACGGTATGCCCAGGATAAGGGGGTACCACTAGACTGCCAGGGAATTCTTAGAGGGAAAAAGGGACCCACTGGACTACCAGGAAATCCTTAAAGGAGACAGAGGTACCACTAGACTATCAGTAAAGGGTTACCACTAGACTTCCAGGGAATGCCTTAAAGGGGAAGGGGAGAACCACTGAACTATAAAAGAAAGCTGTTGGGGTGAAGAGGGAGTCCTCTAGACTTCCAGGGAGAACTGTAGAAAGGATAAGGGCCACTAGACTACCAGCAAATACCTTAAAGGGACAGAGGGGACCACTACACTACATGGGAACAATATATGAAGTGGAGGGGGGCCACTAGACCTCACGGAAATCTTCATTACATCCCAGGGAAATCAATACATTCAAGGGGTACCACTAGATCACCAGGGCAAGTTAGAGTAAAAAGAGGGGGCTTTTACTACGGAAATGCTGTTTAGAATTAGACACATCCTATAACCTCCGCCATTTTTTAAATCACACCCCTTGCACAACAAAGCAACTAATTACATTTTCTTCAAAGCCCCTTTTACACTACAACGCTTTCATTGCATTGCGTTACCCATTCTCCACGCGGGGTAATGCAACAGCAGTGTAAGTCTTATGGGGCCTCACACACTTATTCCATCGCGTTGCGCCAAGCTAACACAAAGTCAGCAGCGCATTACCATCAGACTTCCGTGGTGAGTGACGGAATGCATGTAAGTCAATGGGAGTTGCAGAAAATGTAAATGCGCTGCCGGCCGCAATGCGGATGTGCGGAACGACGCCAATATGATGCGGAACCCGTGGATCCCAGTGCCATACTTCCTGTCCAACAGCGAGTACGTCATTGGGTGAGGGGCAGCGAAAGGTGTGCAGGGGGGTGCGCGAGGGGTGTGCAGGGGGGTGTTATGCCACAGGGTCATATGAATGCTGAGATGCGGGCGCAGCATCACTCTGCAAATATAAGGGCCTGGTGTACCTCTATATGTGCCTTGAATAGTGGCAATCAAAACAATCTCTTCCCCTCCATGCTCACACCTCTCTCAGACTGTGGATATCCATGACAGGGTTGGGGTTCCATATCAAGAGTTATGTAAAGAGTGTTGGAGGGGGCCCCATGTAAAACTCACAGTGGAACGCATAGCTACTTAGCTACACCACTGCATGGGGAGAACATGCAAACTCCACGCAGACAGTGTCCTAATATACACACAGCAAGTGAGCGAAAGCCTGACAATAGATGCTTGCTGGCAATGTAGACCTGCGGCTATGATATACGTGCTTCAACACGTACACACCAGAGAAACATTAATTGCTTAAAGAGACTCTGTAACAAAATTTTCATCATTATTTCTTCTATCCTATAAGTACTATACCTTTTCTAATGTGGTCTGTCTAACTGCAGCCTTTCCTAGTTGCACAGTGACTGTATTATCTCTGTTATATGATCTAATCTTCTCTCCTCTGTCGGGTCTGTCGGGCTGAGGCAGTCAAGCTGGAATATGCTGTGCTGCTTGTGATTGGATAGAAGCTATACACACCCTCTCCAGGCCCCCTGCACACTCTGTATGACTCACACACTGAGCTACTCTCAGCCTATCACTTGCTATGTCTTTTGTTTGTAAACACTGCATAAAAATGGCAATTACAAGCCAGGATTGCAGCAGAGAGTGGCAGAAACAGCACAGAGGGGCCCAGGAGAACATAATGAATAGAATGGTATGCTTTTTATTGTAAGAATTTTACAGTACAGATTCTCTTTAAAGAAAGCGTGGCACTGTGTCTAAAAATGCACCTTTATTCAAACAGCGGGTACAGATAAGTGGTGTGCAGTGGAGGTGAGGGGATCCTGGCAGCTGTTTTGGGGGTAATCCGCTTCTTTAGAAACTGCTCCCCTCACCCCCACTGCACACCACTTATCTGTACCCGCTGTTTGAATAAAGGTGCATTTTTAGACACAGTGCCACGCTTTCTCTCGTTAATGCATTGAGTGTCCTGGTCCACATGTGAACTGGGGGCCCAGCGCTGTAGTCAAGAGTGCTATACTACACTTTACTAATGTAGCCTTCCCACCATATTGGTTATTATTATTCATGAGCATGAATTTTGCATAATCATAATTTTGCATCGTAATTCGCAATTATGATGCAAAATCATAGTGCAAAATTTTGAGGAAAATCGTAATTAATGTCATGCTATTATAATTTCGCATTTCAGTGTAATTTTTGCATAATTTTGTGACCACATCAGGGGTTAATACCAAAGCCCCATCCATACTATCATTACCAATTTCTACACACAGTATGTTAAAGAGAATGGTGAGAACAAGGTCAAAAAGACCTTGTAGTTTTTGAAAAAATCAATTTTAAAAATGGAAAGGAAAAATCATTGTTAAACTAATTTAGCTCAGTTAAAAAAAAACACTTTTTTTGCATTCTTAAAATCTGTTTAAAAAAATAGAAAAACTTACAAGGTATTTTTGAAAAAATATTTTTTTGACTTGTTGCCACTATTCCTCCTTATTACATAGCAACTTTGGTGACAACAGTGCCTATGGGGGCTTTGCTATGAACTGCTAAAGTTGGCACTAAATGAAGCACAAATTATGCAAATTACTAGTGGATAACGCAGAATCAATTGAATATCCAAATCGCAATGACATATGGCCGTAGTTGCTAAAATGTATGGGGAAATTTTGCATTATTGTAATTAGCAGATTACAATCATCTGGCAGAGTGTGGTTATACCTTCAGTGGTACACCCCAGTCAGCGATGTAAGTATAGTCTCTCTCTCTCCCCAATCCTTGTGCAGCCCCCTCTTCAATGTGTATCATCCATGTACTGCAGCCCCTCTCTTTCATGCACAGTTTCCTTTGAACATCAGTGCCCCTTTTTCATGTGTTGTCCTCCATTTTCAGCCTCCTCTTTCATATGTAGCAACCCCTTTTTCATGTCCATGTGCCCTATTTGGCTAAAGCCGCCCAAGGCCCAGCCCTTCGTGGCCTTTTCAGAAATCTGGCCCTGGATAGTGGGGGTTATGGGGGCCATTGTGATGCCCCTGATCCCATTATTATGCTTCCTGCCCCTGTAATTATTCCCAGGACCTGCACTGTAACACATGCTACACTGGTCTGCTCTGCTGTGTTTCCTATGGAGTAAGTCGAAGCGTTCAGATTTACATTACCTGGGCCATCTCCGCTGCTCTAACAAGTAGTGACATTCTGCTGAAAGTGCTTTTATAAGTCATGCCTAGGCAGAAGACACAGCAGAGGAATAATCAATGAATTAGATGAATACATAAATAATTCCCCCTTAGTGCAGCCGGAGAGCACTGTTGTCATGTATTAGTTGGTTTTAGAGCAGCGTTTGAAGGACACGGATCTGCATCTGGAAACACAAATTATTATTTAATAACTTTTCCCCTGATTGGCATGCCACACATGCTTTATTATGCTAATATCCTGCAGTGATGTATTGCAGAAGCACTTTAACGGCACTGCTCTTCATACTATGATGTTTTATGTTATCGATGGGGTTACTTATAAGTTTATTAGTGTCCTCCTCCACATGGCTGTAGATTTGAGGCTGACTTGTTTCAGGCGTAGGCAACACATTGGGGTTTGATTCACTATAACAAATAGCATGCCTTATCAGAGTGAACACACCTTATCAGAGTGAACATGCCTTATTCGAGTAGCATAGCAAGCGCTACAAACGTATGCCTGCTAATTGGCAATGATGAGAGCTCCACTCGTCCTGCCCTGAGCCCCTGCGGGTCCAATCACTTTAAAGGACATTATCCCTGCACTTTGATTGGCCTAGTGACAGGCAGCCTATTGGGCCAATCAAAGTGCGGGGATAATGTCCTTTAAAGGGGAACTGAAGAGAGAGGTATATGGAGGCTGCCATGTTTATTTCCTTTTAAGCAATACCAGTTGCCTGGCAGCCCTGCTGATCCTCTGCCTCTAATACTATTAGCCATAGCCCCTGAACAAGCATGCAGCAGATCAGGTGTTTCAGACTTTGAAGTCAGATCTGACAAGACTAGCTGCATGCTTGTTTCTGGTGTTATTCAGATACTACTGCAGAAAAATAGACCAGCAGGCCTGCCAGGCAATTGGTATTGATTAAAAGGAAATAAATATGGCAGCCTCTGTATACCTCTTACTTCAGTTCCCCTTTAACCACTTGCCGACCGCCCACTCATAACGTGCGTCGGCAAAGTGGTAGCTGCAGGACCAGCGACACACATCTGCGTCGCCGGCTGCAGGCTAATTAATCAGGAAACGCTTCCTGTCAATTCACGGTGGGGGGCTCCGTGAATAGCCTGCGGGCTGCCGATCGCGGCTCGCAGGCTAAATGTAAACACAATAATAATCTGCTTTGTTTACATTTTTACAACGCTGCTAACAGTAGCAGCGTTGTACTAAATCAGCGATCCCCGGCCAATCAGCGGCCGGGGATCGCTGTCACATGACAGGCAGGAGCCTGATAGAGGCTGCACAGGACAGATCCGTTCCTGTGCAGCCTCCGATCTCCGGGGCAGGGAGGGAGAAGAGGGAGAGGGGGAATCCTGCCATGGAGGGGGCTTTGAGGTGCCCCCCCCCAGCCACCCACACGCATGCAGGAGTGATCAGACTCCCCCCCAGCACATCATCCCCCTAGTGGGGGAAAAAGGGGGGCGATCAGGTCGCTCTGCCTGTTATTTGATCTGTGCTGGGGGCTGTAGAGCCCACCCAGCACAGATCTTAGAAATCAGCGCTGGTCCTTAAGGGGGGGGGGGGAGGGGGGTAAAGGCTGAGTCCTGAAGTGGTTAAAGTGATTTGACCCGCAGGTGCTCAGGGCAGGACGAGTGGAGCTCTCATTATTGCCAATTAGCAGGCATAAGTTTGTAGCACTCACTATGCTACTCTGATAAGGTGTGATAACTCTGATAAGGCACGCTATTTGTTATAGTGAATCAACCCCATTGTATGATCGTAGTGCTTTGGTTTGTGTATGTGTGCTGTCTTTTGCTTTACTAATGTTGTGTGCTTATTTAGTATGAAGCCTTCTGAGATCCAGGACCCCTAGGGGCCTCGAAATCCCACCCCATTCAGCATCACTATTGGGTGTGGAACACACTGGGCATCACCATGAGAAGGGTTACACCTGGGGTGCTAAAGCGGGATTGTCAGCCATAAAATCAAATCCCATTTACCTACTGCTCTGTTTATTATGCAGCCTGCAACTTGACCCTGTATTCCAAGCATTCCAATCTAATCAGAAAAGTTTCTGCTCTGATAAATCTTATCTCAGTCGGCCTGGCTCTATTTGGTACATTGCTGAGAAGAAGGAAGCTTGTCCGCACCCCTCCCACATTCCTGCTCCTCACTGACTGGCTGAGGGCTGTTCAATGAGCTGTTGAAATATAATCTATGCCAGGGGTGCCCATTAGGTAGATTGCGATCTACCGGTAGATTGTAAAGGACTTCATGGTAGATCCCGACCCCACTACATTTTCCATTCTGTATATACAAGTGTGCGCCTAAAATTGTACATAGGTAGATCATTTTGACTTGCTAATTTTTTAAAGTACCTCACAAGCCAAAAATGTGTGAGCACTTTTGATTTATGCAGTGCTCATCAGGGCCGCCTTCAGGGCATCACAGCAGGGACTAGAGTATGGGGCCCGAGAGAGTCTGGGGCCCAATGAACAGTACAACACAAGGGCTCCAGCTGCTGTGCATTTGTGTGTCCAGGGCGTGGCTGCCCTTTGCCCTTTCACTGTTGGCCAGCGTTTGCGTGCAGTGGGGCCCCGTTCTGGCCAGAGTGGTGCAGTTGCAGCCTGGCCCTGACCCTGGGATAATATGGCTGTTCCTCCTGCTTAATGCAAAGTGCACAGTGGAGTCTTATATCTCACTTGTTTCGGCTGATGCATTGCTCCTTCCTTCCTCAGCGCTTTCTCCCATCCAAAGCTGACAGGGATTTAGAGTTTCACAAAGGTTGATGCCTTCCTCCTTGGTTGATGTTTTGGGCATTGTTCGACCAATAAAATGAAAATTGATCAAAAAGGTATTTTGTTAAGTTTTTATCAATGGCCACCAAGGAATACTAAGGTTTGGTCCCCTCCCAATTATCACTTCTGTCGCACCACCTTCCCCATCCCGCACTGTTGTGGACCCCCGCATTGGTAGCGGGCCCATAAGACAAGGGCGATATAACAAATGTGACCACCCTGACCCCATAACAGCACAGTTGGGGCCGTGTATTGAAGGGATAGAGACTAGTTGGTACCCCCTATGACCATGGGCCCCCTGCAGTGCCCCCCCCCCATAAGTTACAACTTATAAAGTGTATGTCTTGCATCAGTGGCATAGCAATAGAGGGCTTGGCTTCAGTTTCTGTATTAAGGTCCGTACACACCGCCGGACTGGAGGCAACTACGGGTCCGTCGTTGCCTCCAGTCCGGCGTGTGTACGGACCTTTAGCTCTGTATTGGTGCTATAGTGGTAATGACCAACTCTCTATGTGCCTTGAATAGTAGTAGTCATTAATCACTTTCCTCTCCTTACAACTTTTTAAAAAAGCAGTTGTCTTCGGAGAGCTGGTTTTGATCATTTGATCATCTTTATTATGAATGTTAATATATATAAAGTGCTGGGGAGGGGGGTTAATATATATAAAGTGCTGGGGAGGGGGAGGGAACAGCCCCGGGGCCCATGGCTCTGTAGCTATCACATTAATGTAAAGCAATTAAAGAGACTATTCGACTATTCATTGGAAATAACACATTTGATAGATTATCTTGTAATAAAAAAATTACTGGATGGATCTTGTTCCTTCAACTCACTCCCCGAGCCCTGTGTATGCCAGCTTCAGGCGCATAGCCCTGTCTCTTGCAGGGAAGGCTCTCGGCACTATGGAGCTTCTGGGGCACTATCCATCTCAGATAGTGAGAGTGCCATAGCACTCTTCTGCAATGGGGAGGGGACTCAGAGCTTGGGGAGTGATTAGAAGGAACAAGATCTGGCAAGTAATTACCGTATTTTTCTGATTATAAGACGCTTCTGACCATAACACGCACCTAAGTTTAGAGGACAAAAACAAGGGGAAAAAAATAAACCTGGTGCATCCATGGTGAAAGGGCATCTTGTGGATTAAACCCCCTTGTACCTCTTGTGTCTCCTTGTGTCCTCCTCTGTTCCCCTTGTGTCATCCTGTGTCCCCCATGTGTCCGTCTCTGTCCTTGTCTCCTCCTTTGTGCCCCTTTGTGTCCCCCTTGGGTCCTCCTCTATGCCCCTTTGTGTCCCCCTGTGTCCTTTTGTCCCTCTGTGTCCTCCTCTGCATGGGCACAGTACAGGGGGCCAGATTTATCAAAGCATTACCGACAGTTTTTTCTTCTTAAACTGTCCTTACCAGCAGGGGGGAGTGTTCTGCACGTTTGTAAGAAGCTCCCCAATGCTTTCTTAAGTGAAGGGAGATTGCGGCAGTTCTGAGAGTTTTCCTTAGATTAAGAACAGTGCAGAACTGTCCCTGAATAAGAAGTGGCTAATACCACTTCTTAACCCCGCAGAGAAGGTTTACGCTGACATCTCATAGCTTCCTTTTTAATTTACTGTCATCTACCCACACTCATTTGTTACTGAGGTGAACTCCCCTTCACCCTGGTGATATTTATTTGTTTAAGAGAAGGAGGGGAATTGCAGATGAGTGTGTGGAGAATTGACTGCTTAGAGCATGTTAAAAATGTGTGTAAAAGAAAGAGCAGACATCGGGATTATTTGAGAATAAAAGTTTAGGAGAGAAATTACAGCCTGGGCTGCTTTTGTCCCAGATGGATAAACAAACAGTCATATACTGTTGTGTTAGTTTGTCTGAGACACTGTTCTAGCTCCTCCTCACTTAGAACAGTTTAAGAAGGAAACAGCACCATCTAGTGGCTTCTTTTGGCGCCTGAGACAGTTCTGCACTGTGATCTACAAACCTACCAGTGTTTTGTCTCAGATACTCTTGATAAATCTGGCCCAGGGAGTCCCCAACATTGTGGCGGGTTGGAGGTTCGTGTTGGTAGGTGTTCACAAGTTAGCAACTCGTTGCAGTTGGACTATAAGAAGCAGTGAATTTTTTCCCCTACTTTTTTTTTTGGGGGGGGGGGGGGGGGAGAGAGTGAGTCTTATAGTCCAAAAATACAGTATGACTTTCTGTTACAAGAGGATCCATCGTTAACTAGTAGTTAACTAAAATTCAAAAATGTCATATATATTTCCAGTAATTACTAGCAAATAGCCATGCAAAAGCTTTTTTTCATCATTTTATGTAAGGAAAATATGACATTTACAGAGAACAGTTTTCACCGTGTGCATTATTATGGAGCACTGTGTTTAGCACATCCAGCATACAGAAACAATCTTCACTGGCTGTAATACTGTGACTGGAATCTCTTCAGAATGATATAAAGCAAAAATATAGCTTCAAATGTGTGTAAATAATTAAAAGCTGCAGCTCTGTGTGCCTGATCCTGTGTCTCTCTCTGCCTCGCAGTGTAAAGTACACAGCTTACAGCCCAGGAGATCTCATTCTGAATGGGGGGGGGGGGGCATCCAAGTAAGGAAAAAATACAGGTCCTTTTCAGTCCTTCTCTGTATCAAAACATCTTCTCATATGATCTGTGAGCAAGCAGGCAGGGCAGAAACAAGCAGTAGATTCCTCCTATGTAAATAGTGACAGAGAAGAGGAACCTAGCCGCATGGTTTATCTCTGCCTCCCCCCCAGCCCCCCCCCCCCCCCCCCCCCACAAATTGTTACAAACAGCATTTTTTCACACAGGCGGTGATGAGAGACTTCTGAAAAGCTTTCTAGTGTTGCTGGCTAAAAGCTTTACAGGTATGTGGGGTTTAAAGCAAAACAGTTTCTTTGATAGTTGTTCTATAAGCAAGAGTACCTGTCAGCAGAGATTAATTGTTTTTCACATATCTTTAGATATATAAGAAACTTGTAGACATTGACAACGCTTTTCTGCTACCTCTACTCTTTTATCTGTCCAGATCCCAATTTTATTGGAATCAGTTTTTGTATCCCTTTTTGCCATTTCTGAGGTCTACTAAACTCTTGCAAAGAACAGAAGGAAAACATAAAGAAATTACCCCTTTATGTATTAAGAGAGTTTAGCCTGTCTAATTCCCCCTCATCTGTGACTAATCACCCCTGTAATTTCATCTCTCAGCTGTGTCCGCTGGCTGCCTTGGCAGAGCAGCTGGTTTGCAAACACTGCATGTTAACCCTCTGTCTGCTTCCATGAAAGCAGGAAGTAGACTCACTGCAGATTTATGGCAGAATTTGTATCAGCTGTAACAAAGAAATATTTTTCTTTAAAGGTTTTTATGCTGTTGCTTATCTTTTACGACAGAGAGGAAGTTCTGAGTTCAGGTCCGCTTTAACTTTAAATTTCCAGGCCTTGCTGCAAACTGATCTCCTTCCAGCTATAGCTCCTTTATTCGGCCATCATTGCATTGCGGTGCCCATTATGCCGCTCTGCATATTATTACCTTCCTCGTATCAATTGCTATGCACATTGCTATGCGCTTTCTCCGCATCTCATTATATTGCTATGCACAGCTGCTGCTCTTTATGTGATCTCTCTCTCCCCCCACACCCATCAGTAAACCACAGCATGCCGTTATTATATATGTATGTCGATACGTCCCTCTGTATATCATTACAATGCTCAGCACATTATTGGATCCCCTTACAAGTCATTACATTGTTATGCACATTACCCCATTGCTTTGCCTGCCATGTATCTGCGCATGCAGAGGCATCACGTTACATGTCTTGACATCTCCCTTTGCGCGCGTTACACGGCTCCGTGTGGCTCTACATTTCGCGGCGTGTCATAATATCTCACTGCAGATTATTACATCGGAGCTGCATGTCATTTGTCATTATCACATCCAGTTACGTGTCGTGTCATCCCTTCTGAACGGCGGCGCGCGCAGGCCTAATGTGATGCGGCTCCCGGTGCCTTGTCTGAGTTCCCCAGCTCGCTCTTGCAGTTAATAAATTCTAATATGGAGTGATCTTGCACCTTTGTAGCCCGCTGTTCCGTGATTGCGAGGGAAACAGATGATATACAGCCTTGAGAACAAATAACCGCCGGATAATGTGTCGCTGTAAAAACTGTCATACGCAGCGTGTCCCCTGTAGGTGTGGGACAACGCAGGTGAAGCTGAGCTTATTACACTTGCTGGTAATTTACTGCTCAGCCAGAGGCAGGAGGTACCCGCGTACGTCGTACCAGCAGCCCCTGAGAACTTTCCTGTACTTATCTAACTTTCTAAATTAATCTATCCTGCTGTAGAGATGTCTGTTAACCATATTGGAGCCTCTACGGGCTCAGTTCATGAAGAATGGTGGTGTTTGGAATGATAGCAGCATTTTTTTTTATCAGCATAGCAGAGACTTGCAGCCCAGTTCAATAAACCACTTGACCACTGATGGGTTTTCCCCTTATGGACCAGAGCAATGTTTATAATTCGGCGCTCCTCCCTTTCATTTGCCAATAGCTTTACCATTACTTATCACAACAAAATGGTCTACATCTTGTTTTTTTCGCCACCAATAAGGCTTTCTTTGGGTGGGACATTTTTGCGAAGAATGATTTTATTCTAAATGTATTTTAACGAGAATAATAAAAAAAAAAAAATGGGAACAAAATCATTATTTTCTCAGTTTGCAGCTACTATAGTTTTTAAAATAAAACATGCTTCTGTGGATAAAACCCACACATTTTATTTGCCCATTTGTCCTGGTTATTACAACGTTTAAAATACGTCCCTAGAAAAATATATGGTGACAAAATCTTATTTGGAAATAAAAGTTTTTTTTCCGTTTTGCGTCCATCACTAATTACAAACACTTATTTGCAAAAATAACAGTAATATACCCTTAGGAAATGCATGTTAAAAAAAGTTGAGTCCCTAAGGTAACTATTTATCTTTTTTTTTTTTAAATGTAACTTATTTTTTATACAAGTGTTTTATTTTGGTAACTATGGGAGGGGAGGTTAATTAAGGGGTTCATTAATGGAGTATTTAAATATATACTGTATATATATTTACCCGGCTCCACAGCTCAGCATCCAGCAAGTGGCCCAGGGTCCCCTCCTCTGCAGTACAATCCAGAATAGATGACGTGAGCGAGACCCCGAGCGGTGCTCGCGCAGGCACAGTAGATGCCGACCTGGTGAGGTCGGCATCTGCACCAGAGGGAACCCCCACGTCACCGGCTGGATGCGAAGCTGCCGCAAGCGCACAGGACGGCTGCCAGGGGCTGGAGGAAGCCACGGGTAAGTAATTTTTTTGTTTTTAATCTTCTCACACCTTCCCTTTAAGGGTCCATTTACACATACCGCATTATGTCACTGTGCGGTAGGCTCCCCCTCCCAAGGGCAATGGAAGTCTATGGAGACTTTCATACTTACGCAATTCGTCAGGCTTCACTGGAAGTAGTTAATTTGCTGCAAACCCACCGCAAATTCATCCGTGCGTTACTGCATGATCCATGCCCATCGCACAGATTATACAGTAATGCAAGTCTATGATGCAGTAAGTGTAAATGATGGAGCACAGTGCATCTGTCCCGAAGACCCTGCATCACCCCACTTCCTTCGCCTGGCCAGTCTCCCCTCCCTACCCGGAGAAAAACACCAATCGGGGGGGGGGGGGGGGGGGTGAGGCGAGGCCAAGCTCCAGAAGTGGGGTGATGCAGAGTCTTCAGGAGGGCTTTGCGGACAAGGCTTCTCAGGTAAATATAACCTTTTTTCACTAGCAGGCTGCAGGATTTTTGTCTGCATTCTGGAGGTCCACTTTAAGCAAAAAGTTGAAGCTCCAATAATGTTTTATTTTTTGCAGAAAACCAATGGAACAGACACCCGATCCAGAGCTGAGAGAGAGAGAGAGTATGATGGGGATGAATAAATAAGAATTCTGTGAATTCAAAAGTTGAGGCCAGAGGTCAATGATTTAACAATGGGCAAAAACGGACTAAAATATTTATAACTGATTAAATACATAAAATAAAATTTAAGTTGCATTCAGTCAAGTTTCTCTTTCACTGCTCCTCCTCTCTACAGGATTTTTTTTTAAATTATTTGTTGTCGTCTTAGTTCCTGTTAGAGGAGCTCGCTCACTTCCTGAAAGACATTTCCCCCCTGATTGAAACAAGGACAATAGAAACCAAGGGTAACTAGAGGGGAGGAGCATCTGCAATCACAGGGGGCAACTATTAACCTTCCCTTCCTCCAATACAGGGGACTATACCTCAGATCAGGTGTTTTTGTGGCTACACTTGTTATGAGTGTGAAGATGATGATGGCCACACTTGTGTTATGACCCTTGTGAGATGGGCCCCAAGGCCATGAAGGGCACCAAGGGGAGGCAAGGGAAGGGGTGTGAACATTGGGGGGTCCCATCAAAGTTTTGATAAGGTGCCCCATAAATTGTAGTTACACCACTTATAAAAACCAAAAAGATACTTGAAGCCATTTCCACGCCATCCAGAGGTTGCAGAGAATCTTTTTTTTTCACCTGGATTTCAGCTTTAAAAAGGCCTGAATACCAATTAGTACATTTGTATTACAGCTGACAGTTGACAGCTGAAAAAATAAAAAAAATAAAAATGATAAAACTTCCCATAATGTTTTATTATTCTGTCGGAAATCAATGGAACAGACACCCGATCCCGAGCTGAGAGAGAGAGTATGATAGGGATGAATAAGAGACATAAGAATTCTATGAATACAAAAGTTGAGGCCAGAGATGAAATGACTGAGCTGCGTTAGAACTGCTAAGAACAGGCCGGGCACATCTAAGCGTTTGAAACCTTTTTCGGAACAAAGCCTTCTATTCACTGCACCTCCTGAACACAGGGCTATCAAAGGCAAACACAAAATACTCAGTAGGGCCATTTTGACTAAGCTGTGCTCTTGTACTTGTATGGGAAACGGCAAAAGATTACCCACACCTCAATAGACAAATGTGGCACTGAGGCAAGCCATAATTATCCATTCACCCGCTAATACCCCAGTCCACATTTAATAATTGTGAGGGCAATGGGAGGCGAAGAAGACAAGTTGAAAAAAAAAACCTCCCTAGTTATTGATTGTCGCACGTGGGTCCGTCTAGTACGGTTGCCATGGCGATCTCCCTGGCATTACGAGTGACCTCTCCATAGAGCCCAGAAGTTTAGCTGTAAATGTATGCATGGATGTGTATGATGAGGAGAGAGCATTGACCTATTTAGCCTTGGCAGATATTTAAAGCTCGTGATTATACAGGCTGAGCACAGTTCGCTGGCTAACCGGCTGTGGGACCCTCTGATAGGTTAACTGATTAGTGACCTGAGTAAGGATGAGCGAATCAGTCCTCCGAGGTCAACATTTGGGCGAATGCACTTGTTGAAGGTTCTGTGGTATTTTCGTACAATGGTGACACCTTGTGATCTCTCATGGCTTCCCAGTAGTCTGCATTAGTATTCACTGTACTTTGCCAGTGCCACCCTTCTTATTATGATGGTTGGGTTTATAAACAAAATGGAGCTTGGGGTAAAATTTAATAGGACTCCCTTATTAAACATAAGCCATAAGGTATATGTTTAAAACACCACTTTAGAGAGGAACTTTAGCGGAAAAAAAAAAAACGGATTATAGCTATTATTATTAAAACTATTACAGCTTAAAGTGAACCACAGCCAAAGCTCGGGTTCAAAACAAGATCTTACCCTGAACAGAGGCAAGCCTCATGATTGTCTGAAACCACCTGTTGCAGAGCGACAGGTGGCCACACAGCTCCTCTTCCTTATTCATGGCAGTGCTGTAGCCGCACGAGCTCGGCAGCTCATGCGCAGTAGCAGGTAGCCCCGCGGGCCCGACTAACTGCGCATGCGCGGGCAAGCTCAGTCAGCTATTGCCAGAGCTGGGACAAGTTCCTCCAGCACCCAAGGCTGAGACAGCAAAGTGCACCCTTCCACCCCCCTCCCACCCCAGCTGTCACACACTGATTGCTATTAGAGTAAGAGGCACCCCAGGGACCCAAACCCGCCCCCAACACCTTAATCTCTAGTTATCTAGCTTGCAGTCACTGCCATGTATCCCCTTTTATTATTTCTGCTTGCATCAAACACAATACGGGAATGATAGCTGAGTGGGTTGTGCGCCCCCTCCTACACTGCTCCCTGAGGCTGGAGCCTCTCTCATCTTTGCCTCGGCCCGGCCCTGCCTATTGTGCAGCCATGAATAAGGAAGAGGATGTCAGAATCCGCTCTGCTGGGCTTGATTTCCTGGACTGTTTTGTTTCCTATGCAGGTTGCATAGTTCAGTCCAGGGAAAAGAGGCCTTTTTTGTCAGTTTGCAATGCTGACTGATTTGCATCTACTTATCTTGCAATTTGCTTGTCTGGTTCCTTTGAAGGTTTCCAGTATAAATGTCACTTCCTCCCAGAATTCCATGCTCGTCATAGGTTTTGTTTGGTGAAGACTAACTTTAGAGCCTCAGCCTCTTTGTACCTTATTGCGAATGTTCTAGTGTAGTTAATTCTTGGGGAGTGCATTTTGCACTCCTCCTAGTGCAGTCAGGTTGTATATTATTTGTACTGCCTAAGTCTTGTTTTGTCTTGTCCTGTTCTTGCGATTGAACTATCTCCTGCGGTGGCAGATAGTAAATCGTCCTATCCTGTTCCTAGATCCCATTCGCCCTAGCGTTAGAGGCGGTGGATCTCCCTTGTCTTAATCTTGGAGTATAACCTTAGCTGCGGTTGTTACTGGTTACTCCTTCAGTCTGTTTTGTCTGGAACGAACGCTTGCTGTTGTCTAGTGTAAGACAACCGATTAGCAAGCTTTCCCGTTATCTGTTTGTCTTTGTTCTCCGTTTTAGTCAGGGTTGGTACGTTTTGTTACTGTTGCGCTTAACGTGCGGTGACCGTACTATTAACGCGCTTGTCACTGTTGTGCATTTGTTATTTTCCTTGGCGTTCAGATTGTAGTTATTTGCTGTGTCTTCCTTACTCAATTCATGCTCTGTCTTTGCTCAGTCTTGTGTTGCTGATAGCAATCGCCTCTCTTGCGATTAGCTTTCTTACTCTGGTCTGTTCTGGTGTGATATGTCTACCATCGCTGGGTGGCAGACATTCACATACTCTGGCTCTGTTCTTGCTTTTTTCTGAGTTGCTACTTTGTTTGTATCTCCCAGTGTTGCTTAAATCGTGCAATTTCAATCTGGCATCTGTGGCTGTACAGAGGACTTGTTCCTCTGTACTCCACAGCTCCACCTGCTGGTTGGAATTCTCCTCTACAAATATATACTGGGTGCTCTGCTTCAGTGATTGTGGCGATTTCCTTCTCAGGGCCGGTTTAAGCAACAATGGGGTCCCAGGGCAAAACAAACCTAGGGGTCCCCCAACAGATACTCCGGGACAAAAATCAGCATTAAGGGACCTTTTTTGCAGCTGGTATAGTCAGGGTGTGAAGCCCCAATCGATCGGAGCTCCACATTCTGGCTACCCCAGCCTGCATGGAGGTCAAGGGGTTAAAAAGTTTCAGGAAGGGGGATGCCACATACTTTTTTAAAATAAAATTCCCACACTCTAAACTTGAAAACAAAATGGGAAAATAGGGAAAAATGACAGGGATCTTCATACAGCCATATTGCAGCTGTATAGCGATCCCTGGCCAAAGCGCTGCGGCTGCGTATGGACCCCCTGGAAACCCCGTCAGGAAATTCATTGCTTTTTCTTTTGATACATGTAAAATTACACTACAGTTTGCTACTAAAAGTGACATTTACCGCATTTAAAATTATACTTTTTTCCTTCAAAACTTTAAAATCGATTTTCTCAAAAACTATAAGGTCTTTTTGAAAAATTGTTTTTTCCTCTTATTCCCAATGATCTCCTTCACATATCCTGCAGATTTAGGGTTTCTAGCATTTAAGGTGGATTTGCTATTAACCATTAAAGTCGTCAGGTTTTTAAATGAGTATTTTTTTTCCTTTGAAACATGAAAATCGATTTTCTCAAAAACTATAAGGTCGATTTGAAATTTTTTTTCCTCTTGTAGCCACTGGGGGCCCCTACAAGCTCTGGGGCCCTGGGGCAATTGCCCCCTTTGCCTCTATGGTAGCGCTGGCCCTGTTCCTTCTGCTTCAGCGCACATGGTGTGCGCTGACTGGAAATCGCCCCCAGATCATTACAAAGGAGCTGCGTGTCCCTGATCTGATTAGCAACAATGCCTTGTTGATAATCTTCTGGGGGGCTGTGCTCAGCAACGGGGGACATTGGAATAGAGAGGGGAGACTCAGTAGGATCCTAAGTTTTCCCTCTTTTTAGGTAAGTATCTAATTTTGTACCCGAGCTTCGGCTCGGGTACTCTTAAATAAGCTCATGAACACAACCTGCCATTCATTGTTAAGTTATTCAGGCAACCTTGGTCACGATAATAAGTAGTGTGCATTTAGGTGTTAAAACTACCAATGGAACTATCTGCTAATAGCAGCTCCTTGGTGCCCCTCAAGCAGCTGTTACCCCAGGCATATGGCTGGTTTGTCTATGCCTAGAAATGGCCCTGGTTCACATGGGTTTTTGCATGCAAAGTGAAGGGCCTGTTCAGACTATCTGCGTATGAAGAATGCGTTTAAAATCAAAGAAACGCAAGTTGAAAAACGCATGCGTTTTTCTTGCGTTCTAATGCGTATTCTATTGCGTTTTGCACACACACGTGACCCATGGGAAAAAAATAATTATGGGAACCGCAGAGGAAAACGGACGCTAAAAACGCAATAGTACGCGTTTTTGATACGCGTCTATAGACTTTCATTGCGTCCGTTTCTATGCGTAACGCACAGAACTGCGTGCAGCAATGCGGATGAGAAACGTATGCGTCTCAGACGCATACATGTGAACTTGCCCATTCAAAAGCATTAGGAGCCGTTCCTATGCGTTTTTGGTACCCAGACACGTTCCCTGAAAACGTCTAGGAACGCGCATAGTCTGAACAGGCCCTCAGCATCAATAAAAGTATACCAGTTCTTTGTTGCCATGGTCAGCAGCATGCCACTCTTCTTTACTAAATAAGCACATGATCAGTTTTAGAAGCTGAATTGATTGAACTATCTTAATCATTCAGCAGTTTTCCTAATGGAAGTGCAAGAATGGTCCAGGGATAAAATCTGACCTACCACTCATGACAGTCTGAAGGCACACATTTGAGGCTTGTCATGCTTGTTTTTGTTCATTCACCATTCATTCGTGTCCAACTCTTTGCGACCCCATGGACCATAGCCCAGAGCTCCTCCATCCTTTCCTGCTTTTTGAAGCTTGTCTAAGCTCATGTTTGTTGCTTCCATGATACTATCGTAGCTAGTACGCCTCTACAATCTCCTTAGCTCAATTTCTTTGGTGGGGGGCGGTCTTTTTTCAGGCAGAGGTTTGGGCTTCGCCCAGTCCGAGCCAGGCACGCTCTCCAGTCCTTCACTGCTGTATCTAGTTTCTCTGGTGGGGCAGGGTGAAAGAGGCCGCAGGATAATTATTCATTCTGTGCATCATGGTAGAGAGGCTGCCAGCGGCAGCAGGCAGCCGCTGAGTGCCCCTAAACCACTGTGCCCGGGGACATATGTCCCCTCTTGCCCAGCCTTGGCTACACCCCTGGCCGAACACTCCTCCTTTAGCCCTCAACCCACGGGCCCTGCAACCAAGGCATCGCAGGGAGGCCCGGAGGCTTTGGGTGGGGCATGTAGGGACTCCTCCCTCTCCCCAACCACAAGTGCAGTCAATTAACAAAGTAACCTTTCCGTTTGCTCACAAAAATCGTCACTGCCACCTCATCTTGCCCTGCAGATTATCAAGTAGTGGGAGCGTCTGTAATTTTTTCCTTTTTCACAGCAGAAGACTCCCTGTTGCCATTTGCCGGCTCCCAATTGCATGACCCTCATGGGGTTTGGGGACCAAGGGGGCTATCATTTTTGCAGGGGGCCCTATTAAGTCTAGTTACGCCTGATGGGTCTTCTGCGCCCACGTCATTCGGAGCGTACCATGCCTGCAAATGCCTGCTCATGTGCAGAACATGCGAACCCCATCAGGGGTCGGGGATACTGCAGAGGCTGCAGGTGGGACCCGAAGAAGACCGGAGTTGCGATGAGGGACACACGTGACTTCTAGGGGCTGGAAGAAGCCCCAGGTAAGTAAAGTTAGATTTATTGAGACACCTCGTATGTCCTTTAACCACTTTTTCCACTGCTACAGTATATCTACGTCATATGTGGCATGGATATACTGATTCACCTTGCAGCCCTGTTGTGCACGATCGGGTGCACTTCAGAGCGCACCTCCCGGCACTGACAGCTGCAATACTAATTGGTGAAAGGGAACATGTTCCCTTGTAGCCAAATAGCGACCCCCGGCAGATGAACTATCACCGTTGTAGCAAACAGTGGTGATCCTTCATCTCTCCCTTCGGTGCACAGATCGGTTAAATAAATTGAGCAGCAAGTAGCCTCTCTCACCTTACCTCATTCCAGCGATGAGCCTGCAACCTGAGCCTCTGATCCCCGCTCTGAACTCAGCCGCGTAATGCCGAATATCCGGGTTCCGGCTTGATGCTTGCTGCTGAATTTATTAGCCGATTTGTGCACAAAGGGGGCTGTCTGGTGGTGGTGGGAGGGGGGGCTGTTATCTGGCCACTGGGGGGGAGGGGGGGGGCTGCTATCTGAGGCTTAAACAACTAGCAGGCATAAGGGTTAGGGGGGGGGGGTGGATCTGATGATGGGGGCACATCTGGTTAACCTAGGGGGATAAGCTAATACTGGGGCACATCTGGCTATAATGGGGACCATTTTATCCTGGGGAACATCTGACTGTAATAAGGGGTGCCAATCCTGGGGGTGCTACTGTCTCTATCCTGGGGGGGGGCAGCACATACAAGGGGCACATTTGACTATACTGGGGGACTGATATTGGGGACACATCTGGCTATACGGAGGGGGGGGGGATGCTACTCGGGACATATCTGACTATACTAGGGGGACATAAAACTGGCGGCATGGTTTTTTATCACAGTGGCGCTTTTTATTTTTAAACTGGAATTGGTAAAGACTGAGAAATAATGCATTTTTTATTTTTTCCTCTTTTTTACATGAAAAAAACAACAACATTTTGTTGGACTAAATACCCCCTATTGAAAGCCTAGTTTGTCTTGAAAAAAATGATATATAGATCATTTAGATGTAGTGAGTAGGGATAAAGTTATTGCTGATTAAACAGGGACATAGCTAAAGCATCAAAACAGCTCTGGTCCATAAAGGAAAAACAAGGTCTGGATGTGAAGTGGTTAAATACATCCCGCTAGAATGTGAGAGGCAGCTTTCCCTCCTCCAGTCTAGCATCTCCCCCTTCCCGCTGCTGTAATGAGAGAGCATGGAGCTTATTATGCATATAGCGGTATCTTGTCAAGTCACCGGGTCATGATGTGTGAGCGTAATGTACTATGTCACTTCCATCCATAATGCATAGCCAGTCACCTGCTTAGTCACCAAGTATTCCTGATAATTGTTCTCAGATCCTGGAAAGGAAGCCATACGTATTAACAGTTGTCTATACATCGATACAAATTGCCTGACTGTTAGCATAACTTTCACTGACATTCAGAGCGCAGCATTTCTTCTACAGCTCCAACCAGCTCAGGCAGAGGTTTGTATGCATTAATAAGCATTATTCTAGACAATCCATACGTTTAAGAATTATGGGGACCAGGTGCCGTTTTTGTGCAAAATAAGAAGTGCAGCACCAATTCATAGATCCTCAGCAATATCCAGATGCCTGCTCACTCCTTCCACTTGGATCTGAAGCTCCACCTCTGTTCCAGGGACAGACCAGTTATCAGGGAGGCATGGCCATAGCCGACAGAGCAATCACTCTCCCCCTGTATCCCAAATATAATTAAAGCCTGGTACACACACACACACACACACACACACACACACACACACACACACACACACACACACACACACACACACATCCAATTTTGATTGGCCAATTTTACCAATTCCATGTGGTAGAAGAGCTTACCTACACAGTCTGTTCATAGTATTCAGCATCTGTTGACCCTCCTGCTACCTGGAGGTGGTAAGATTGGCCAGTGATTGGCCAATTAGAATTGCATGTGTGCATACATCCACAGGCGAGTGGGTCTGAAGAAAAAACTGGGACTGAGCAGGCATGTTGCAGAGGAAGAGATAAGGATCATTGGGTAAAAGAGACACTGAAGCGGAAAAAAAAATGATGATATAATGAATTGTATGTGTAGTACGGATAATTACTAGAACATTAGTAGCAAAGAAAATATTCTCATATTTTTATTTTCAGTTATATAGTTTTTTTTTTATAACAATGCATCATTTTCTAATATTTTAAGTTTACACACTACTCAGCATTCTAAATTATTTTACAGAGCAGGCCAATGAACTATTGACCTGTCCTCTGGAGAGAAAAAGAAAATACAGTGACTGACAGTTGAGATAATAAGCTTCAGAAGACAAAGCTCTCTGCGACTTTGAAAGTCGTGGAGCTCAATGGCTCTTTTGCATAGATAACAACTGGAGTTTCTTAATTCTTCCTGTACTGGAAACAATATTAGACTTATGCTCTCACCAAAGTGGTCAATGACCTTGCCTTAGCTAAAGTTGAAGGTAAATACGCAATTCTCCTCCTCCTTGACCTTTCAGCAGCTTTTGACACAGTAGATCATCCCCTTACTCCTCCAGTCCCTCCAATCCATGGGCATTCACGATCTCGCCCTGACCTGGCTTTCATCCTACCTCTCCAACCACTCCTTCACGACCGCCTTCAATGAGTCCTCGTCCACCCCCAACCACCTCTCGGTGGGAGTCCCCCAAGGCTCGGTCCTTGGCCCCCTACTGTTCACCCTATACACATCCTCCATTGGCAAGGTTATCTCCTCCATGGGTTTTAACTATCATCTGTATGCAGATGACACCCAGATCTACCTCCACACCCCTGACATATCCACCATTACCATCAGGGCCGGCCCTAGACTTTTTGCCGCCTGAGGCAAAAAAATTATTGCTGCCGCCCCCCCCCCCCTTCCCCCCGTGGGGGGGGGGGGGCGCCGCCGCCGAGCTAGAGGGGTAGTGGGCAGGACGGGGGTATTGGGCCTAGTGGCGGGGAGGGGGGTCGGACCCCCCCCTCCCTCGCCTGGGTCCCCCATCCTCCGCTCCCCTCCTGCTTTAAGGAGTTGTCGCTGGCTGAATTGTAAGAGGCAACGGGCTGGGTCACTCACCTCTTCCTTGTTAAGCGTGCGCTCCACTGACGACACTTCCTGGGGGCCGCAGGAAGTGTCGTCAGTGGAGCGCACGCTTAACAAGGAAGAGGTGAGTGACCCCGCCCGTTGCCTCTTACAATTCAGCCAGCGACATAACTCCTTAAAGCAGGAGGGGAGCGGAGGATGGGGGACCCAGGCGAGGGAGGGGGGGGTCCGACCCCCCTCCCCGCCGCTAGGCCCAATACCCCCGTCCTGCCCGCTATCCCCTCCAGCTCGGGCGGCTCCCCCACACCCACGGGGCGGGTGCCGCCCCCCCAGAAGTGCCGCCTGAGGCAAATGTTTCACCCCGCCTCATGGGCGGGCCGGTCCATATTACCATGGACAAGGTCTCCTCCTGCCTATCAGCCATCTCCTCCTGGATGTCGGCTAGGTTCCTGAAACGAAATCTAAAAAAAATGGAATTTATGATGTTCCCACTCCGGCCATCCATGAACCTCTCAGATGTGCATGTCACTGTTAACCACACTACCATTCGCCCTACCACTCAAGCCTGCTGTCTGGGTGTCACCCTGGACTCCGCACTCTCCTTTACTTCCCACATCCAAAACCGCACAAAGTCCTGCAACTTCCACCTTCGTAACATCTGTAAGATTCACCCTTTCCTGACCTCTGCCACCACCAAACTCCTCATCCATGCCCTTATAATTTCCCGCCTTGACTACTGCAATGCCCTTCTGTCTGGTCTCCCTATGACCCGAACAGCCCCACTGCAGTCCATCATGAATGCGGCAGCCAGAATTATCCACTGCTCCCATCGCTCCACCACGGCAGATCCCCTCCTAGAATCCCTCCACTGGCTTCCTATCCAGTCCAGAATCAGATTCAAGATACTGTGTCTGACCTACAAATCTGTCCACAAAACCTGTCCAACCTATATTTCCGATCTTACTTAGAGGTACACACCTAGCCGCTCACTCCGCTCTTCCAATGAACTTCGCCTAACCGCCCCCCGCATCACCCAGTCCCATGCACGCCTCCAGGACTTCTCAAGAGCTGCTCCAACACTATGGAACTCCCTACCTCCACCCATTAGGGCAGCCTTGACATCTTCAAGAAAGTCCTCAAAACTCACCTTTTCACTCTGGCCTACTACCCCTCACAAGTGCTCTAAACCCGCAGCTGAACTCTGGTTCCCTAGCTTCCGTGTCCTTACCTCTCCCTCTAGATTGTAAGTCTTTGGTAGTGATGGGCGAACAGTGTTCGCCACTGTTCGGGTTCGCCCGGATTTTGGCCTGTTCGGGTTCGGTTCGGCACCCCCCGAACACCTCATGGTGTTCGGGAGGGTGCTCGGGCACGCTGCCTGAACCCGAACAGGCATTCTTTGTTCGGCCGAACACAGCCCCCTATAGGGTCCCAGCATAAAGGGAGAGCATGCCCCGAGCGCGGGGGGGGGGGGGGGGGGGTCGGAAATGCCCCCCACCCCTCCCCGCTAAGCTCTCCCTTCTGCCGGTACCCTATAATTAAATTTAAGTGCCCAAAAGTACCTGAGGAGGAGGAGGGCAGGAAGAGGGAAGCCGGAGTTCTTGGGCGCTAGTACCATCTGGTACTTCCGCCCTCTCTTGACGCACTTCCTGTTTACATTTGAAGTTGCATCAAGAGTGCACAGAAGTACCGCGATGACGCGTACGAGGGTACGTGTCATCATGTAGATGACGCGTACCCTCGTTCTCGTCATCGCGGTACTTCTGCGCCCTCTTGACGCGACTTCAAATGTAAACAGGAAGTGCGTCAAGAGAGGGCGGAAGCACCAGATGGTACCAGTGCCCAAGAACTCCGGCTTCCCTCTTCCTGCCCGCCTCTTCCTCAGGTACTTTTGGGCACTTAAATTTAATTATAGGGTACCGGCAGAAGGGAGAGCTTAGCGGGGAGGGGTGGGGGCATTTCCGACCCCCCCCCCCCCGCGCTTGGGGCATGCTCTCCTTTTATGCTGGGACCCTATAGGGGCCCCAAAGGGACATGTTCGGGTTGGGTTCGGGGTTCGGCTCGAACATGCCGAACATCAGGGGCATGTTCGGCCGAACCACACCGAACCCGAACATCCAGTTGTTCACCCAACACTAGCCTTTGGGCAGGGTCCTCCTCCTTTTGTGTCCTACCTGATCATGCACCTCCATTACTGTGAACCCATGCTATGCATTTGAGTGAACCTAACTTGCCTAATCTCCATGCTCCATCCAGTATCTAAGCATTACCTGGTACTCACACTGTGCTGTGTTATCTGGTTTTTCTCGTATTCAGGTATTGTCATTTTGCTGTATGTCACCCCTAAATATTGTCTGTAACCTAAACTAATGTCCAGCACTGCGTAATATGTTGGCGCTTTATAAATACAATAAATAAATAAAGGTCTCTGCTCCTAATGTTTTATTTCTTAGCTGTACTACACATGATACAAATCATTATATCATATATTTTTTTCCCGCTTCAGTGTCTCTTTAAGCCTGGTACACACTTTTAATTATGACTGGCCAATCACTGACCAATTTTACCACCTCATTGCAGCATGAGGGTTTACCTACACAATCTGCTCATAGTATTTAATATCTTTTGACCCTCATACTGCATGGAGGAGGTACAATACATGCCACTCCGCTTGAGGGGCGGGATGGCGGCCTACAGCCCGCTCATCTACATGCACAACGTTTACCACAGCAGTCTCCGCTTAGTAGTGACTCCTGTATAAGCCAAGACCCCACTTTTGGGCCAGTTTTTTTTTTGTCCCTAAAATTTTACTTTTACACAAGTATATACAGTACATATTTTTTGGGGGTAAACAAGACTTTCTTTGGGTGCACTTTTCCTCAGCAATTATTTTATTCCCAATGCATTTTAAAGGGAAAAAGAAGTAAAACAACAACAACAACAACAACAAAAAAAAACAACTATTTCTGTCTTCACCAATTAAAGTTTGAAAATCAACAGCGCCACTGCAGAAAAATACTTCATATTTTATTAATCTATGTATCCACTTTATAATAACACTTAAATTATGTTGCTGGTACAATGTATGGTGGAAATATTTTATTTTGAAATAAAGGTTGTTTTTTTTTTTTTTTCATGCGTATTTTTTTATACTTGTACTGTATTAATAATGAATAGTCCTTAATTGTTTAACCATCAGGAAAAATGCCAGAACTATTGACTTTTTTTTAAGTATACATGTAGGGCTATTCAATCATGTTTCATGAAAATGTCATGTATCATGTATCATGTAACCATTATTTTGAAAATGACTTTTTTTCAGTTCTATATTTAATTTGTCACTAATATTGTTTTATATGGCAGCAGCCTCAGCTTAAAAACACTCCAATATCTATTCTACCACTTGTCATGGCGAAAATGGTACCTCATATGCTATTTTTTTTCAAGAAAAACTAGACTTTCGTTGGGTAGTGTTTTTTCCCCAAGAACAATTTTGTTTTCTATGCGTTTTAGTGGATGAAATAAGACTGAAAGAGAAACATACATTAATTCTCTGTTTTTACCAATTACAGTTTAAAAATAAATAGTGGTACTGTAGATAAAAGAAAAACAAATTTTACTTGGCTACTTCTCCCGTTTATCACCAAATTATGTTCCTGTCACAATTTATGTTGATGGTATTTGATTCTCAAATAAAAGTGTATTTTTGCTACAGTGTGTACTTTTCATGCAGTATTATTCCACCCCCCACCCCGTATTGATAACCAGATTTGCCCTAGTATTAGCTCCCACCCAATATCGATAGCCAGATGTGCCCCAGTATTATCCCTACATCAGGTATCAATAGCCAGATGTGCCCCAGTATTAGTCCCCCCCCATATAGATAGCCAAATGTGCCCCAGTAATAGCTCCCCCAGTATGGATAGCCAGTTGTGCCCCTTAATTACCTCCCCTCCCATAGTTAGATGTTCCACTTTATTAGCTGCCACCTCCTCCCCACCAGTATAGATAGCCAGGTGTGCCCATAGATAGCCAGGTGTTCCCCCTAAAGGTATAAAGGTAGCCAGGTGTGCCCTTGTATTAGGTTAAAAGCCATAGACTTATATCCATGTTGTTGTATTTTCAGGGAGGTTCTGCAACAATGTGAATATACTGTGGCAGGCTGGGTAATAAAGTGGAATTACCCTCAAAATTAAGTTTTTGCCCTAACACATTGAGATAACAAAAAAATATGAAACACTATATGACTGCTCTGATGTCATTTCAATGCATATTTACAACTGACTGAAGCTAATTAACATCATTGTTGGCTGTAGGAAAAATGAACAGATTCCCTCCTAATTAAACTCTTGAGGCCCGTGGTCTTAAACCCCCTAGTGACCAGGCCATTTTTTACAAGATAGGCCACTGCAGCTTTAAGGCTTTGCTGCAGGGCCGTACAACTCAGCACACAAGTGATTTCCCCCCCCCCCTTTTCTGCCCACCAACAGAGCTCTCTGTTCGTGGGTTTTGATCGCTCGTGGAGTGTTTGTTGGTTTTTTCATAAATATTTATTTGTTTATTATTTATAAATATACCTTTTTTTTTTTTTTTAAACCCTCCCTCCCCTTGCCAGCCAATCAGTGCGATCGGCTGTCATAGGCTTCAGCTTATGACAGCAGATCGCTGTCTTGCCACCCAGGGGGACAGCCGTGTCACATGGCTGTCCCCAAAACTGCCTTAGATCGCAGCGCTCTGTACAGTGTTATTAGACAGCGAATGACAGTATTAACAGTCTCCTAGCACCTAGGAGGCTGATGACGGAGTGGAGCTCTGTCATTCATGCTGGGATGACCTGCTATCTCCGTCCCTAGCACTTCACGCCAACTGGCGTGGAGTGGTCCTGGGGTTCCACTCCGCTCATGCCAATTGACGTGGAGCGTTTGTTCAATTAATGACCAAATAAAGGAGAGAAGGCTCTCTGCTTTCCCCTGGATACAGCAGAATATTTTCTATCTTGTTCAAACAGTTTATTACACTTCCCAAAAAATTGATCGATTTTCAGCTAGAGTTTTCTAGTACCTTGAAAAAACAGGCTGTTTTAGCTGTTAATTTTATGCTGTGGTAAATGGCTGTTTTAGACCACAGGTGTCAAACTCAAGGCCTGTCTCGCCATTTTATGTGGCCCCTCTGAGAGCTTTAACCACTTCAACCTAAAAGGGCACACTTTAATAGCCGAGATTTTTGATTCGGAGGTGCAGTGGGGTTAGGATTAGCAGGGGGGGTCTTAGGGTTAGGCACCACTAGGGGGGTTTAGGCAGGGCCGGCCCGCTCATGAGGCGGGGTGAAACATTTGCCTCAGGCGGCACACTTCAAAGGGCGCCACCCGCCCGGGGGGGCCGGCCGCCGAGCCGGAGGGGTAGCGGGCAGGTCGGGGGTATTGGGCCTAGCGGTGGGGAGGGGGGTCGGACCCCCCCCTCCCTCGCCTGGGTCCCCCGATCTGCGCTCCCCTCCAGCCTGTAATTAGTAAGCTGCTGCCAGATCGTAAGAGGCACGGGCGGGGAGGACTCACCTTTTCCGCGTTCCAGCGAGCGCTCCACTGACGTCACTTCCTGCATCGCCGCCCACTGTATTGTAAGTGGACGGCGATGCAGGAAGTGACGTCAATGGAGCGCACGATGGAACGCGGAAAAGGTGAGTCCTCCCCGCCCGTGCCTCTTACGATCTGGCAGCAGCTTACTAATTACAGGCTGGAGGGGAGCGCAGATCGGGGGACCCAGGCGAGGGGGGGGGGGTCCGACCCCCCTCCCCACCGCTAGGCCCAATACCCCCGACCTGCCCGCTACCCCTCCGGCATTTGCCTCAGGCGGCAAAAAGTGACGGGCCGGCCCTGGGTTTAGGGTTAGGAACCACCTGGGGGGTCTTAGGTTTAGGCACCACCTAGGGGGTCTTAGGGTTAGGCACCACCAGGGGGATCTTAGGGTTAGGCACCACCAGGGGGGGGGGGGATAGGGTTAGGGGAGGGTTCTGTGTGAGAGTAGGGAGAAGTTAGGTCATAGTAATCACCAGGGGCTGTCTTAGGGTTAGGCAGGCACCACCAGGGAGGGGTTAGGGTTAGGCACCACCAGGGAGGGGTTAGGGTTAGGCACCACCAGGGGGGTTAGGGTTAAGCACCATCAGGGGAGGGTTCTTTGTGAGAGTAGGGAGAAGTTAGGTCATGGTAATCACTTTTCTAAGCTATATCTAGAGCCCTTTTATAGCCCAACAAATTTTGCCTATAACAGCATCCTTTTTTATTAACTAAAACTAGCTTTTTCAGCTACACCAGTAGCCCTTTGTAGCCTAATTTGGCATATATGGGCTACACCAGGTGTCCTTTGTATATTAATTTGGCATATATGGGCTACACCAGGCACCCTTTGTAGCCAAATTTGGAATATATGGGCTACACCAGGCACCCTTTGTAGCCAGCCGAAGTTGGTATATGGGCTACACCAGGCGCCCTTTTTGTAGCCGAATTTGGCATATATGGGCTACACCAGGCGCCCTTTTTTCCAGGCGCCCTTTACAAATAGACGCCTTTGTGATTATATCAGAGTGGTGCAGTGTTTTTCAAACCCCTCTTTTCTGTTTGTTTGGTAAGTACACTGCCTTCCCATCCAGAGGATCACACCAGTGACAGTTTGAGCAGGGGCACAGCCGCAACAACCTAAGGGACCCCCAACAAAATTGGCTTGGGGCCCCTCCTGGTATCCAAATTTCCAAATTCCCCATTTGTAAAAAAAAAAAAAAAAAAAAAAAAAAAAAGCCTAATAACATTTATACAGCTGCTTTGCAAAGAGCTCTGTAGCTTCAGGTGTGAAATAACATCTTTCATGATAGTAACAATAATATACTTAGTTTGGTTGAGAAAAGACATCCGCCCATCAAGTTCAACCAGAAAGGGAAAAAATACAGTGTCTTGAACTGTGAGGGCTGCTTCCCTATGCCACTAAGAGGCTCTATCTACAACAGGGCCCCTGAATCTGGGGGGCATAGAAGGGACCCTCCACCAGTTGCTGCATTAGTGCTTATTGGCGTTGTAGTGGTAATGATCACATCTATATGTGCTTTGAATAGCATCTGTTCCACGTTCAACCCTAGGAGAATGGAAGGTTAGTGGCTGTGGCGTAGCTAGAGATCATGATATGAGGCCCCATAGAAAAACTTTCATGGGGCCCTCAGATGTATTCATTTTTAAGCAATGCCACCTACTTCTACCCTATGGATATAAGTTTATTGGGCAATTTACATTCTCATCAACACTACACATAGTTCATGGGCACTAATATTCAGAGGGTGGAGGAACACAAGAAAATTATTGGTGGTGAATACCGTAGGTACCTCCTGGCCACCATGAACTCCCGGGCCCCACTGCAGCTGCTCTGGCTGCTATGGCTATTGCTACGCCTCTGGTTAGTGGCTGTCATAGCCATGCCTCCACTCAGGGTGGGATTTATCATAAGGCAGTGTAGGCACGTGCCTACAGGCACCTGATGATGGAAAGGCGGCTCACTTCCCTCCCCTCGTGCCTCCCTCCTCCCTATGCAGAGTCCCTAGCACAGTGTAAATGAGAAGTTACTCACCTGAGTCTCTGCATTCCACCGATGAGATCTCCCTTCAGTTGGGGACACCTCTAGCTACTTAATACTGGTGATAGCTGTGGCTACCTAATACAAAGACGCACCTGTAGCTACCTACAAGGGAAGTAAGGGAGAAGCTTACACTTGAGGTGCAGTTCAGAAGGCATTTGTAAGATCATGGATGGCGAAGTCTAGGGTGCCAGGACATCTGTGCCTATAGGCTCCTGTGAGGTAAATCCGGGCCTGCCTCCAATATAATATTAATATTGATTAATAAAGAGACAACATATTCCATGGCCCTGTACAAAGTAAGAAACAAACACAGGGTACATAATACTACAGACAGACAATGGTGTACACCAATATATATGCAATATAGAACTGATACAAAATACAGAATTGGCAATTGCAGCTACAAAAGTAACATGATGAAAAAATGTAAAACAAATTCCAAGACACAAAAGGGGAAAGAGTCCTGCCTGTGTGAGCTTACAATCTAAGGAAATAGGGTGGAACAAGAGGAGGGGTAGTTTACAATAAACATACCTAGAGCAGTGTGTTTTTAGGTTATCTAGCAAGGAATGCAACTTGACCTTAGGTCAAAGGGGGAATGGTCTAAGGTAGGCTTGTTGGGACAAGTGAGTGTTGAGGGAATGTTTAAAGATATCAAAGGCTGGAGAGTAAGGCGTGAAGCACGTGAGAAGTCCTGTAAATGTGAAAGTGAGGAGAAGAACAAAAGAAGGCCATGTGCAGATCTGAGATTGTGATTAAGTTAAGATTGTGATGCTTAAGGTAAAGGTAGCCATACACTGGTCGATTTGCCATCAGATTCGACCAACAGATAGGTATGGCTACCTTTACTGCAAACAGATTGTGAACCGATTTCAGCCTGAAACCGTTCACAATCTGTTGTGATGGTGGTGGTGCTGCTGCCGCCGCTCCCCCTCCCCCCCCCACCGCATACATTACCTGCTCCGCCGGCGCGACTGCCCCCGGTCACCGCTGCTCCGTCTCCGCTCTGGTCTCCAGGTCCGGCATGCTTTACTTCTTCCTGCCCCTTCTTCCTGCACAAGCTCTGTTTGTGGTGCATTGAACGCGGTATTTAGTCTGTCCGTGCATGATGCCCCCTTCACATTTCTGACTGTCCCCTTATATGTGCCTTTCTAGAGCCGGCCCTGATGTACTGTGCTTTCTGCCCTTTGGAGATTACGCTCACTGGCGTAACAATAGGGCCTGCAGCCCCTGCTCCCACGGGGGGGTCCGAGCCCCCCCTGGGTCCCACTCGGGGCCGTTTTGTGAGGGCTGGAAGGGTGGCAGCATGAGGAGAATGCCGTGGCCACAGTCGGCGGGGAGAGGGGAAGTTCCCCCCCTCTCCTTCACCTCGGGGCTCTCCCCTCTGCACTCCCTTCCAGCTTAATGTGTGTCTGTGGGCAGCGGCGGGCAGAAAACAGATACATATCGGAAAAAAGGGAAAAGCAAAATGTCCGTGCACCTTCCGTCTTGAAAAACAATTTGTATTTGCAAATACAAATTGCTCACAAAACAATTTTGTGGGAAGTGCCACACCATACACCCCCTTCTGACTTTATACAAGAGAACAGATACATACCTTCCGTGTGCTCCACCAGCCTGCGTTCCTCTTGCTAGCCTCTGACGCGACTTCCGGTATAACAGGAAGTCGCGTCAGAGGCTAGCAAGAGGAACGCAGGCTGAAGCGCACAGAAGGTATGTATCTGTTTGCTGCCCGCCGCTGCCCACGGACACAGATTTAAGCTGGAGGGGAGAACTTCCCCTCTCCCCACCGACTGTGGCCACGGCTTTCCCCTCATTCTGCCACCCCTCCAGCCCCCACAAAATGGCCCCGAGCGGGCCCCGGGGGGGGGCCCGCTCTGAAATTCTGCAGGGGGGCCCGGTGGGGCATAGTTACACCCCTGATTACGCCATAATTTTTGGTGAGACTCTTGCCATGGATCCCCCTCCAGGATGCCACGGTCCAGGTGTTAGGAGTCCCTTGAAATAACTTTTCCATCACTTTTGTGGCCCTTTAGGTTTTAAAATTTGCCTGCCCATTGAAGTCTATGGCGGTTCACCCGGTTCGCCCATTCACAAACTTTTGTGGAAAATTCCCGTTCGTGAAAATTTAATGTTCGCTACATCACTATCAATTAGGGATGCTCATTCGGATTCCGCGGAAATTACATTTACATTTTTCTGATTAGAAATAGGCATTTCCGAAAGGGAAACAGAAATCAGATTTCTGCGGAAATACCGCATTACTCCAACTCAGTCGTTTTAGCCCAATCACAGAACTCGGAAGCATTGGCCCAATCAGAGAATGCAGAGTCACCTCGGAAGCATTGGCCCAATCAGAGAATGCAGAGTCACCTCGGAAGCATTGGCCCAATCAGAGAATGCAGAGTCACCTCGGAAGTATTGGCCGATTCAGAGAATGCAGAGTCACCTCGGAAGCATTGGCCCAATCAGAGAATGCAGAGTCACCTCGGAAGCATTGGCCCAATCAGAGAATGCAGAGTCACCTCGGAAGTATTGGCCCAATCAGAGAATGCAGAGTCACCTCGGAAGCATTGGCCCAATCAGAGAATGCAGAGTCACCTCGGAAGCATTGGCCCAATCAGAGAATGCAGAGTCACCTCGGAAGTATTGGCCCAATCAGAGAATGCAGAGTCACCTCGGAAGTATTGGCCCAATCAGAGAATGCAGAGTCACCTCGGAAGTATTTCACCATTAAGGGAATGCAAAAAATGACCAAAAAAAGACAGATTTCCTTCCAAGAAGGAAATCGGAAATCCGCAAAATCAGTAATCAGCATTGCCAGAAATTGGATGCGGAGTAGGAAATCAGCATATCCGTCCATCCCTAGTGCCAATCTTCATGCCTGAATCTGCTGTGAGAGGCCGTGCTCAGGCCCGGATTTACCTCACAGGAGCCTATAGGCACCCTAAACTTCTCCCTCCATTAACCTACAATCCCCCACCAAACTGCACTGCAAGTGTGCTGGCCAGCCCAGCTAACCCTTTCCCATACTTCCCTTGCCTGTCATAGGTAGCTACAGGTGCCCCTTAGTATTAAGTAGCCAGAAGTACCCTCAGTATAAAGTAGCTAGAGGTGCCCCTGACTAAAGGGAGATCTTGTCACTGGAATGCTGAGAGCCGGGTGAGTAACCTCTCATTGACACTCTCATCAGGACTTTGCATAGGGAAGGAGGGAGGCACTCCTTTCCATCATCAGGCGCCTGTAGGCACATGCTTACAGTGCCTTATGGTAAATCCAGCCCTGGCCGTGCTGCTAAGACCCTCCACAAGAAATCAACGCTGCGGCCAAAAAAGTGACCACGTGACATCATCTTCAAGAGGAGCGAGTATGGGAGTATTCTATAGGAGCAGGAGATGCATACAAGAATGGGGGGTGACCCTGCAGAAGTGGCCGGGAAAAAAATACACAGACCACGTGCTATAAACCTGGTGTAACCCTTTAAAAAACACAATCACCTCCCCTTATTGCAGTAATTGTATTGCTGAATGCTTTCCCACAGCAGGAGATTCCCGCTGGATGTTCTATAATTAATATTTGTATAGGGAAATAAAGTGAGCTGTGTGTCTTTAAAAACCCCTCTACGCTCCGTGCCGGATAAAACCGCAGCAGTCTAGCAAATCCATTATCCTAATAACCTGCAGCAATTAAGAGTAATTGATTTGTTAAAAGCTAGTTAGCATGAACTGCAGAATTATGGGGGATTATGTCCTGCCGTTTCTACGTATTTAAAGGAGCGATACCTACGAGGAGCTGCGGCAAGGCAAGTTCAGCTTCAATAATTGTGAAAATGAAAATCGTAAGTTAAGAGCCGCACTGTGTGATTATGGAATGTGTAGAGAGAAGAATATGGAAGCTGACATCTTTATTCAAGATATCCTGAATAAAATACAGATAGTACAGTTACACCCCACTATAATGCACACAGGGCCGGATTTACAATAAGGCACTGTAGGCACATGCCTACAGGCGCCTGATGATGGAAAGGCGGCTCACTCCCATCCTCAAGTGTCTCCCTCCTACCCAGTGGCGTAGCTAAGGAGCTGTGGGCCCTGATGCAAGTTTTACAATGGGGCCCCCCCAAGCACTCCATACATAACAATTTATATGGCGCACCAAAATCTGCCAATGGCAACTACAGTGTCAGAGGTGCAAGAAGGGGATGGGGAACAGTTTGTTAATGATTACCACTATTCAAAGTATCTATAGAAGTGATTATTATAAGCACAGGACCAATACAGAGCTAATACTGTAGTTGAGGAAGGGCCCTTTGGGGCCCCTCTGGCCCAAGGGCCCCGATGCGGTCGCTACCTCTGCACCCCCTATTGCTACGCCCCTGCTCCTACCTTACCTTTGCAGAATTCCAAGTGGAGTGTAAATGTGAGGTTACTCAAACCGGTCTCTGCCTTCCACTGACCAGATCTACCTTCAGTTTGGGACCTCAGTATTAAGGGGCACCTGTAGCTACCTATGGCAGGCAAGGGAAGTAAGGAAGATGTGACAGCTGGGGCAGCGAGTGTTTGTAGGTTCACGGAGGGCAAAGTCTAGGGTGCCAGGACATCTGTGCCTAAAGGCTCCTGAGATGTAAATCCGGGCCTGAATGCACAATATGTATAAAAGTCCAAAACAAGCAACAGAGGATTTTAAAGGAACAATTTCTCTCTTTATTCTTCAAATCATGTCTTTTAGGTTGCAGACATTGGGCTCGATTCACAAAGCAGTGCTAACCCAGTTAGAGACTTTAGGCGTGATAACCATTGTACCACGCTGGTGAAAAGCCAGTTTAGGAGTGATAAGTTTAGGCGTGATAAGTTTAGGCATAAGTTTAGGCATGATAAGTTTAGATAAGTTTAGATCGCGCGCAAAGTCCCTCACGCAAAGCAGCGCCATTAAATTCTATGCAAAGTGCACCAGACTTTGCTAGCGCAAAACTTTTGATCAGCTGTGCACTGCGGTGCTAACCCAGTTGGTGCTTAAACCTATCATGCCTAAACTTATCACACCTAAACTTATCATGCCTAAATTTATCACACCTAAACTTATCATGCCTAAACTTATCACACCTAAACTTATCATGCCTAAACTGAGTTTAGGCCTGATAAAGGGCTTTTCACCAGCATGCTAACTGTTAGCACCGCATTGTGAATCAGGCCCTAACCCAGTTGGTGCTTAAACTTATCGGGCTCGATTCACAAAGCGGTGCTAACCCAGTTAGCATGCCTAAAAGACTTTAGGCATGATAACCATTGCACCATGCTGGTGAAAAGCCAGTTTAGGCGTGATAAGTTTAGGTGTGATAAGTTTAGGTGTGATAAGTTTAGGCATGCTAAGTTTAGATAAGTTTAGATCGCTTGCAAAGTCCCGCACGCAAAGCAGCGCCATTAAACTTTATACAAAGTGCACCAGTCTTTGCTAGCGTAAAACTTTTGATCAGCTGTGCACTGCGGTGCTAACGCAGTTGGCGCTTAAACTTAGCATGCCTAAACTTATCACACCTAAACTTATCATGCCTAAACTTATCACACCTAAACTTATCACTCCTAAACTTATCATGCCTAAACTGAGTTTAGGCATGATAAAGGGCTTTTCACCAGGGTGCTAACTGTTAGCACCGCTTTGTGAATCAAGCCCATCATGCCTAAACTTATCACACCTAAACTTATCATGCCTAAATTTATCACACCTAAACTTATCATGCCTAAACTTATCACACCTAAACTTATCATGCCTAAACTGAGTTTAGGCCTGATAAAGGGCTTTTCACCAGCATGCTAACTGTTAGCACCGCTTTGTGAATCAGGCCCATAGGGTGTAGACGTAATTCAGAAATCCAATTCACAAAACAATTGCCTGACACGTGTTTTACGGGCCAAAGCCGCTTCCTCAGAGGCACACAATGTACATGAGCATCTGTTAAAAACATGTCACATAACAATATATAAGTCCAACATACCCATATTGTGACGCATGCGCACATCGGGGTACAATGTCCAGTAAAAAAAAAAAACACATATCTGTCTTACAAGGTGTCGATCTTAGAAAAAATGATCAACTGCAATCTGTAAAGATCCAAATAAACTATAATGACCCAAGGCAACCAAAACAAAAGGGCAACAAACTCTGTATGTGTATGTATGTATGTATATATATATATATATATATATATATATATATATATATATATATATATATACACACACATACATATCGAAAAAATATATATACAGTATGGGCCAGTCTGAAGTGGTCCATAGTATAAACACATAGGGCTCGATTTACAAAGCGGTGCTAACAGTTAGCACCCTGGTGAAAAGCCCTTTATCATGCCTAAACTCAGTTTAGGCATGATAAGTTTAGGTGTGATAAGTTTAGGTGTGATAAGTTTAGGCATGATAAGTTTAAGCACCAACTGCGTTAGCACCGCAGTGCACAGCTGATCAAAAGTTTTACGCTAGCAAAGACTGGTGCACTTCGTATAAAGTTTAATGGCGCTGCTTTGCATGCGGGACTTTGCAAGCGATCTAAACTTATCTAAACTTAGCATGCCTAAACTTATCACACCTAAACTGGCTTTCACCAGAGTGGTGCAATGGTTATCATGCCTAAAGTCTCTAACTGGGTTAGCACCGCTTTGTGAATCGAGCCCATAGAGCCCAATTAAAGAGTGCTCCCAAAGATAGTGTATGTTCTCCAGTAACAGTCACATAGACATACATATCCGTGTACCCATACACCATATATACTCAATATATTGTATATAACTTTTTATGTATACCATGAAGAACATGTATCTTTGAGTGTGTACATGGTTTTGCTTTTAGTGTCTGTGAATTGTTTGGTGTAGTAGAATGCTTCCAGCCACAGATGCCCGATTGGGGGGCTGAGGCCAAGACAGCGCATGCACAGTGAAGCGGGACTGGGTAATTTACAGGAGCTGACTGCAGGACAACGGAGTGGCCGGGAGGACAGCAAGAGTGCCCGCAGCCTACAGGGGGCTGGAGGAGGCCCCAGGTAAGCATAAATACTTGTCTTTCTTTCTATCTCAGGCACACTTTAAGCAAAGTTCAGGGAATTGTTACAGAGCTGGAATTGTCATATGGTGCGACTTAAATGGCCAAATTAGGTTTCTGTCATCCCATTCCCATATCTCATATAAAGGTGATCTAGTGGCTGGTTAATTGAATTCAAGACTTGTAAAAGAAAAAGGATCAATTTAAATTGAGAATTCAAATTCAGCTTTTCACTGAAACTGCTATAAACATATATCAGTCAGTGCTGTGTGCAGGTTTATTTGTAATGTATTTCTAACCAGTGTGTCTGCATCTTATAGACATTTTTACTGTGGCGAGGCCAGACTGCCACAGCTTATACTCACAAACCTCCGTTCTTGACTGGTATAGACGGAGAAGGCATTTCATTCCAGCCTGACAGTTAGAAAATAACAGAGTGCCAGTTAGTCGTAAAACTGGAAGAAAAATAATGGAACTTGGTTGTACTAAATGACCACAAATAGTCATGCACAGTCAGTTATCTTTGGCACACAGGCAATGTAAACTTCAGTCCCCAGTGGCGAGCCTGGAGTATGCAATCCTATTTGGCAGACATTAGGTAATTCTGGCAGTCCCAGTGTACAAGTTGGCAAACCTCAGTCTGCTATGGTAATCCCACTCTAGACACTCTCATAAGCACAATGGCCTAATGCTTTCAATGGAAAGGCTCTCATGTACTAATGAGTCCTTCAACCTGATGCATAGGACAAATGGACAGCAAGAACATTTTTTTAGACTGCATGGGGAAACTAGGCAGTTGCCTAAGACACCACCTGACAACAGGGGAGAGACGGGGGGGAGTATGCAATTACTATTTACAGCTGTGGTAATATGATGGAAGAAATGGGTTGTATCTGTGATATAAGTATACAGTGGGTTGCAAAAGTATTCGTCCCCCTTGAAGTTTTCCACATTTTGTCATATTACTGCCACAAACATGATTAAATTTTATTGGAATTCCACATGAAAGACCAACACAAAGTGGTGTACACATGAGAAGTGGAACGAAAATCATACATGATTCCAAACATTTTTTACAAATAAATAACTGCAAAGTGGTGTGTGCTTAATTATTCAGCCCCCTGAGTCAATACTTTGTAGAACCACAAAGTGGGGGTTTTCTTCAAACAGCAAGAAAAGAAAAAAATGTGGCTAAAAGTAAAATATTCTGCTGAGAAAGGTATTATACTAGTTATGTAACTATTAACTATAAAGGAAGGAATTTTTACAGATAAATGAGAAAGGAAGGATTTAAATTTAATTAGAATTTCGAAGCAGTTGTAATGAAAACAGACTAGACAGAAGCGCCTAATAAGGAAGATAAGGACATTTGCGTCCGGGTTTTACTTTTTTACGTTTTGAAATATTTCATAAGTTTATAATCCAAGGTAAAATGCAGGTTTCTCTGCAACAAAGAGAACTTGGTAACTTGGCAACTTTATAGTACTTTACTTAATAGTGTAGTTGTAGGAAAGGTTGGGGCCATGAGTCTAGCAGCTCTACTGGTTGCAGTGGATCTCGGGAGAAGAGGGAGGCCCAGTTTTTCACTGCGTCCTTGCCAGACACTTGTAGTTACAGTAAATATCAGGCAGAAGAGCTTAAAGAGACTCTGAAGTGAACAAAAATTGCTATTTTTACCTGCTAGTTCGCTTCAGTAGTCTCATTAGATGTAAACCACCACATCCCCGCCGCAAAACAAGGGCTTTGGACCCCCCAAACCCTGGGACAAACATCCATGACCAACTAGGTCTTGGATTGTGCTGCCCTGAGAGGCAGAGCTTTCAGCTGCAGCTCTGCCTCTACTGATGTCAATCGCCCTGAAGGAAGACTGAGAGGGGCGGGGAGAGGCAGGGATCCATGGCGACTGACATCAGTAGGGGGGCAATCCGGCCGGTGCTTCCTGAAAGAGGCAGAGATTTCAGTTGCAGCTCTGCCTCTTTCAGGAAGCGCCGGCTAGATTGCCCCCCGGGGATTTGGGAGGTCTAAAGCCCTCGTTTTGCATCAGGGATGCGGCGGTTTACATCTAATGAGAGTACTGAAGCGAAATACAAGGTAAAAATAGCAAATTTTATTCGCTTCAGTCTCTCTTTAAGGGGAGCATGTTGGCTGTACAAAGTTGATTGTTCCAGTTCCAAGCTGCATAAATGTGAATAAGATTAACATAAAATTTAGATCAACTCAAAGTTACTTGTATCTCATTGACCATCTTTTCTGCACATGAAGAACTAGATACCTCCTTGTCCATGTTTTGTCAGCTCTTTACCTTCTACTGTACATTGCTGTGTCCACTAACACTCTCTGTTATATCCATGAGATAGTAGGGAAGGCCGGATCACTCAAGAAAGTTGGACCCTGAGGCCACCATCAGATTTATACTTTTACCGCCCCTAGACCATGTATGTTGGGGCTCCCCATCCATGTGCAGCAGCACTCCTCCCATTCCATGTGCCACCCCCTCTTCCATGTGTATCATCCATGTTTTCAGCTCCTCTCTTTCATGTACAGCTCCCTTGAGCAATGAACATCAGCTTCCTTCTTTTTCATGGGCTGCTCTCCATTTGCATCTTTTTCTTTCATGTGCAGCAACCCCTGTCCAGGTGCCCCCTTGGACAGTAGCTGCCCAAGGCCTGAGCCTTCATGGCCTTTCCAGAAATGCAGCCCTGGGGACCTATGATTTGTAGTTATGCCTATTCTTTCATAAAATCTATAGGGATAGACCGGAGTCATTGCTAGATCCAGACTCAGGCCTAGGCCTCCTATTTATCTGTGTACTATATGGCAAAAAGCACTAAGGCTGGTTGGATTGTTCCAGCATGTTCAATAGTTCTATACTGCTTGCAGGCAACAATACCTATATGTCATGCAGCCTATAGAAATATTTTTCTTCCTATGGTTTATTCCCTTTTGTTAATGCTCTATATCATTTAATTGTATGAGAAAACCTTTTGTATGAAGGGAGACAAACAAAGGTACTGAAGCCTTCCCTGGGACAATGAGAAACCTGGGATCTCACCTACCACGTAGCTAAGTACCATTTATACTCATGCTTCAGTATTATCTTGTAATCAAACTCAAATACAAAGTGGGCCAAAATTGTACACTGGGACCTAGTCGTGGGCCAACCTCAATGTCTACTGGCAACTAGTGTTGGGCGAACAGTGTTCGCCACTGTTCGGGTTCTGCAGAACATCACCCTGTTCGGGTGATGTTCGAGTTCGGCCGAACACCTGACGGTGCTCGGCCAAACCGTTCGGCCACATGGCCGAACTAAGAGCGCATGGCCGAACGTTCCCCGAACGTTCGGCTAGCGCTGTGATTGGCCGAACGGGTCACGTGGTTCGGACCCGAACGCGCTCTGATTGGCCGAACGGTCACGTGGTTCGGGTAAATAAATACCCGAACCACGTCATATCTCCGCCATTTGTCTGTGGGTTTAGCTTTGGGTAGGCAGGCAGGGTAGTTCGCGCTCCAGCCACGCTAGCCAGGGTCCCCCCTGTCATTGTGTCACTGCTGGGAACAGTAGTACACCGCTTGCTCAGCCACACTATATAGCATTCTGTTTACTGCCACTCTGTGTACCTCGCTCAGCCACACTATATAGCATTCTGTTTACTGCCACTCTGTGTCTGCTGGGAATAGTAGTACACCGCTTGCTCAGCCACACTATATAGCATTCTGTTTACTGCCACTCTGTGTACCTCGCTCAGCCACACTATATAGCATTCTGTTTACTGCCACTCTGTGTCTGCTGGGAATAGTGGTACACCGCTCGCTCAGCCACACTATATAGCATTCTGTTCACTGTTCTGTGTCTGTTTGGAATAGTGGTACACCGCTCGCTCAGCCACACTATATAGCATTCTGTTTACTGTTCTGTGTCTGCTGGGAATAGTGGTACACCGCTCGCTCAGCCACACTATATAGCATTCTGTTTACTGTTCTGTGTCTGCTGGGAATAGTGGTACACCGCTCGCTCAGCCACACTATATAGCATTCTGTTTACTGTTCTGTGTCTGCTGGGAACAGTAGTACACCGCTCGCTCAGCCAGAGTATATAGCATTGTGTTTACTGCCACTCTGTGTACACCGCTCAGCCAGACTATATACCATTGTTTACTGACACTCTGTGTACACCGCTCAGCCAGACTATATACCATTGTTTACTGACACTCTGTGTACACCGCTCAGCCAGACTATATACCATTGTTTACTGCCACTCTGATTCTGCTGGGAACAGTAGTACACCGCTCGCTCAGCCAGACTATATAGCATTGTGTTTACTGCCACTCTGTGTACACCGCTCAGCCAGACTATATACCATTGTTTACTGACACTCTGTGTACACCGCTCAGCCAGACTATATACCATTGTTTACTGAAACTCTGTGTACACCGCTCAGCCAGACTATATACCATTGTTTACTGCCACTCTGATTCTGCTGGGAACAGTAGTACACCGCTCGCTCAGCCAGACTATATACCATTGTTTACTGACACTATATAGCAGACTATATAGCATTGTGTGTACACCGCTCAGCCAGACTATATACCATTGTTTACTGACACTCTGTGTACACCGCTCAGCCAGACTATATACCATTGTTTACTGCCACTCTGATTCTGCTGGGAACAGTAGTACACCGCTCGCTCAGCCAGACTATATACCATTGTTTACTGACACTCTGTGTACACCGCTCAGCCAGACTATATACCATTGTTTACTGCCACTCTGATTCTGCTGGGAACAGTAGTACACCGCTCGCTCAGCCAGACTATATACCATTGTTTACTGCCACTCTGATTCTGCTGGGAACAGTAGTACACCGCTCGCTCAGCCAGACTATATACCATTGTTTACTGACACTCTGTGTACACCGCTCAGCCAGACTATATACCATTGTTTACTGCCACTCTGATTCTGCTGGGAACAGTAGTACACCGCTCGCTCAGCCAGACTATATAGCATTGTGTTTACTGCCACTCTGTGTACACCGCTCAGCCACACTATATAGCATTGCGTACTCTGCCAGTCAGTGTGTATATTGCTGGGATCAGTAATACTCCACTCACCGTCAACCACTATATGAGCTCAACATGAGTTCCCCAGAGACCTCCGCTGTGAGCAGCACTCCCAACAACAGCAACAGCCAACGCCCCACGCAAGCTATAACATCCACCCCAGCAGCCAGTGGTCAGCAGCAGCCCTCCCCGGAGGAGAACGTTGTGTCCATCAGTCCGTCGCCAGAGCGATTAATGAGGGCTGCCATTGAGGAGATGATGGGGCCTGATGTGGAGGAGGAGGTCTGGCTCAGGCCAGCATCCCAAGTTAATGTTGAGGACGATGAGGGGTCTGTGTCTGGGGATGTTGGGGTGGCAGAGGTGGTGGGTGGGTCAGACTCAGGAGAAGAGTTGTATGATGAGGATGATGATCGGGACCATCTGTATGTGCCTCAGAGTCCGACCCCGGAAAACATGTTGTATCGTGTGTTTAGGTACTAAAATCTGCGTTCCCTCCCAGTAGTGTTGGGCGAACAGTGTTTGCCACTGTTTGGGTTCTGCAGAACATCACCCTGTTCGGGGTGACTATATAGCAGACTATATAGCATTGTGTTTAATGCCACTCTGTGTACACGGCTCAGCCACACTATATAGCATTGTGTTTACTTCCACTCTGTGTCTGCTGGGAACAGTAGTACACCGCTCACCCGCCACTGTATAGCATTGTGCTCTGTGTCACTGCTGACAATAGTGGTACACCGCTCACCCACCACTGTATAGCATTTCTGTACTGCCACTGTACTGCTGCCAGTCAGCGTGTACTTTAAGGATAAGTGAAATGAGGAAGAAATCCGGTGAAAGAGGGAGGGGCAAGGGAAGAGGTGTTTCCCCTGACGGTTCACGTACAGGCCACAGGGGAGCACCCAAGAAAACCCACTCAATACTGCCCATGTTGTCCAGGACAACAACCCTCACAGATCCAAAAGAACAGGACCAGATAATTACTTGGATGACCTCTCAAGCGTCCAGCAGTGGGTTAAGCAGCACCAGCACATCACGCACGAGGTCCGAGTCCTCAGCCAGTTAAAGTCTGGGCTTTCTTTGAAGACTGCACTGAGGATGTTACCATGGCGATTTGCAAGGTGTGCAAGACCCGCCTGAGCAGGGGGAAAAGTATTAACAACCTCTCCACCACCAGCATGAGCCGCCACATTCTATCCAAACATCCCACTCTGTGGGCAAACGCGGCAGGACAGGGTACCACCAGCAACACTGCCTCCCTTGGGTTCACCAGACTCACCACCAGACCCGCCTCAGCAGCAGCAGTAGCCCAGCCATTGCGTGGTTCACAACATTCACAAACATCAGACGATGCTGACACTGTCACTTTCCGGACTAGTGCTCTTGAGGTCTCCCAGTGTTCATCAAACACAACAACCAACAGCCCTTCGGTGTGCAGCGCTACGGTTGAGTTGTCTGTCTCTGAGATGTTTGAGCACAAGAGGAAATTGCCAGCAAATGACCCCCGGGCCGTGGCAGTAACAGCCAGCCAGCATAGCCAAGCTTCTGGCCTGCGAAATGCTGCCATATCGAATGGTGGAGACAAACAGCTTCAAGGGCATGATGTCAGTGGCCATCCCACGTTACGTGGTTCCCAGCCGCTACCACTTTGCGCGCTCTGCAGTGCCTGAGTTGCATGAGCACGTGGTCAGCTAAATAACCCGAAGCTTGAAGAATGCCGTTGCCTGCAAGGTTCACCTCACCACTGACACCTGGACGAGTGCGTTCGGCCAGGGTCGATACATCTCCCTTACCGCGCACTGGGTGAACCTTGTGGAGCCTGGCAGCGATTCCTCACCTGCTACGGCGCGGGTGTTGCCCACGCCGCAAACAGCTGGATAACAACAGCAGCACCTACCTCTCTGACTCCTTCTCCTCCAACGCATCTCAAAGCTGTACCTCATCCGGAAATGCTAACCCAGCACCAGCAGCAGTAGGATCGTGGAAGCAGTGCAGCACAGCTGTTGGCATGCGTCAGCAAGCGTTGCTGAAGCTGATCTGCCTTGGGGATAAGCAGCACACAGGGGAGGAAATTTGGAGGGGAATAAAGGAACAGACGGATTTGTGGCTGGCACCGCTGGACCTGAAACCGGGCATGAAGCTAGACACCTGGCACGAACTGGCAATGTACGCAATAGAGGTGCTGGCTTGCCCGGCAGCCAGCGTTATGTCGGAACGCTGTTTCAGTGCTGCCGGAGGCATCATCACAGATCGGCGTATCCGCCTCTCCACAGAAAATGCAGACCGTCTGACTCAAATTAAAATGAATCAATCCTGGATTGGAAACGACTACGCAACACTCCTGGACCCCAACCAAGTAACATGACCGATGAACATCTGGGATGGTTTAGCGTTTCCGGTCCCTGTTTATTGAACCTCTCATCTGTATTACATTTATGACTGCATGGCGGCAAAAAGCATTGCTGCTATATCCGCACGCTTTTTGTCCTCATGCAAGGCCTGGGTTGTTGTGTCTCACAAAGCGTGGCCTTCTCCTCCTGCGCCTCCTCCTGTTCCATCACGTGTGCTGCTGCTGCTGCTGCTGGGTTACCGTTGCCGGTCCCTGTTTATGGAACCTCTTATCTTTATTACATTTATGACTACATGGCGGTACAAAGCATGCTATCCGCACGCTTTTTGTCCTCATGCAAGGCCTGGGTTGTTGTGTCTCACAAAGCGTGGCCTTCTCCTCCTGCGCCTCCTCCTGTTCCATCACGTGTGCTGCTGCTGCTGCTGCTGCTGCTGGGTTACCGTTGCCGGTCCCTGTTTATGGAACCTCTTATCTTTATTACATTTATGACTACATGGCGGTACAAAGCATGCTATCCGCACGCTTTTTGTCCTCATGCAAGGCCTGGGTTGTTGTGTCTCACAAAGCGTGGCCTTCTCCTCCTGCGCCTCCTCCTGTTCCATCACGTGTGCTGCTGCTGCTGCTGCTGCTGGGTTAGCGTTGCCGCGTGGTCCCTGTTTATTGAACCTCTTATCTTTATTACATTTATGACTACATGGCGGTACAAAGCATGCTATCCGCACGCTTTTTGTCCTCATGCAAGGCCTGGGTTGTTGTGTCTCACAAAGCGTGGCCTTCTCCTCCTGCGCCTCCTCCTGTTCCATCACGTGTGCTGCTGCTGGGTTAGCGTTGCCGCGTGGTCCCTGTTTATTGAACCACTTATCTTTATTACATTTATGACTGCATGGTGGTACAAAGCATGCTATCCGCACGCTTCTTGTCCTCATGCAAGGCCTGGGTTGTTGTGTCTCAAAGCGTGGCCTTCTCCTCCTGCGCCACCCTCCTCCTGTTCCATCACGTGTGCTGCTGCTGGGTTAGCATTACCGGTCCCTTTTCCTGGAACCTCTTATATGTATTACATTTATGACTGCATGCCGACAAAAAGCATGTTACCTGTGCAAAGAAAACAGACATTTCCCGCATTTAAAAGACAGTTTTCCCTTTGAAACTTTAAAATCGATTTTCTCAAAAACTATAAGCTCTTTTTGCTAAATTTTTTTTCCTCTTGTACCCACTCCCAAGGTGCACATACCCTGTAAATTTGGGGTATGTAGCATGTAAGGAGGCTTTACAAACCACAAAAGTTCGGGTCCCCATTGACTTCCATTATGTTCGGAGTTCGGGTCGAACACCCGAACATCGCGGCCATGTTCGGCCTGTTCGGCCCGAACCCGAACATCTAGATGTTCGCCCAACACTACTGGCAACCTTCCTCTGTTATAAAATCTCCAGGTGTCTAATGGTCCCCCTTCATCCCCTATACAGTTCCCTGTTGCCTAGTGGTCCTCCCTCCCCTATACAGTTCCTTGGTGTCTAGAGCCCCCCCCCCCCCTATACAGTCCCCTAGTGTATAGTTATTTCCCCCATATGGCTTCCCTGGTGGTCTAGAGTGGGACAAACAAAATGTAAAGTGGGGAAACCACTTAAGGGCCAAATTTAATGGCTCAGAGGGCCATATTTGGCCAGCAGGCCGGATTTTGACATGTATGGTCTAGAAGCTTAAAGAGAACCAACTAAACATAAGGATTTATACTTACTTGTGGCTTACCCCAGCTCACTGTAGGCTCCCTCGACATCCTCCTGGGCCGCTCCATTTTCCTGCAGTCAGCCCCGGTAGTCAGAGATTACTACACATGGGTGACTCTGGCTTCGCCTCCTTGGAGGCACTGTCATAACCGGGAGCTTGTAACTGCGCTGTCATAGAAAGCTTCTAACCATGAGAGTGTGACCAAGAGGCGCATCCTTGGTGACTGGGGCGGTGAGGGGATGAACGGACATTACCGGATAGACATCGAGGGTGCCCACAGCCTACAGGGGGCTGGAGAACATTTGCCCCAGCAATACACCATCTAATAGCGACAATTACTATAAACTAAATCTCCATCGTAAAATTGCTCTCACAGTGAATTACGGTGTATATAACTTAATAAATAAAATTGTTTAATTTATTTTACAATATTGATTTTAGGGATGCTCATTCGGATTTCGAGGAAATTATATTTCTACATTTCCAATCGGAAATCAGATTTCTGTGGAAATACCGAATTACCATATCTCTGTCATTTTAGCCCAATCACAGAACTCGAAAGCGTTGGACCAATCAGAGAAAGCAGAGTCAACTCTGAAGTATTTGGCCAATAAAAAAAATAAATTACCAAATGGAAATTGGAATCGGAAACCAGAAATCGGAAATCCGTGGAATCGGTAATCGGCATTGGCGGAAATCAGGATTTTCACGAAATCGGAAACCGTCATTTCCAACCATGCCTAATTGATTTATAAATAATTTGGCCCATTGTAAAATCCTACCTGACCCTGGTTTACATTCTTACATTTATCAGAGATGTCGACATCTTTACTATTGGCAAAGTGTCCACCCTCGATTTTCCTGCATGATTGACGAATCAATCTTATCATTTTATCAGATTGATGGAGAGTCGGTTATGTTCCATTCTGCTCCATTATGGAAATTAGCCGATATCTGGTCAAATCGAATGGGACAGAATGGACAACTTTGGTTGATCATAAAAGAATAGGCTACTGTTCACATGATTTTGAGTGACATAGAATCAATTTCGGTTTTCAGAGCATGAAGGTACAACATTGTTCAGATTGACAGTGAATCCCATAGGATATCATTTGTAGTGTGTGAGACACTAGTTGATTGACTTTCGATCAACCACACCGTAGTTGAACACCCAATAAAGTTGATCACTTAATCGATCAATGGAGAATCAAGTAATGCATGGGTAACCTAACAAATCCTTGCTTTAAGGGTGAAAAAGGCAAGCGCTCTGAAACCAAGCAGCACCTGACTTGCAGATGGCTGTAGGAAAGGGCTTCTCGGCCAATTAAGGGTCACATATTGTGCAATTACTTCTGCAGCACAAATACACAGGAGCTGAAAGCTGAATGTAACACAGACATCAGTTGCACATATTGAATTTGCAATACATCATGTTAGTTGGGAGGCTGCGTTTAGGCTATCTTGTATACCCACACTAACCGCTCAAGAGCATACCTCCTGACTTTTCGAGATAAGAAAGAGGGACACTTTAAGACACACCCCTGCCACACCCCTAACCACGCCCCCACTACCCCCCCTTTGCCATGCATATCACAAAGTGATATTAGTGAAATATAGAATCCATTTAAATTATGGGAATAAAGTTTAGAGCCAGTTAAACATTTTTCAGTAGAAAAATACAAATACAGTATCATACCTCCCAACTTTTTGAGATAAGAAAGAGGGATACTTAAGCCACGCCCCTGCCACACCCCTGATCACGCCCCCGGCACACTCCTAGTGATGAATACCATAAAGTTTTCATAGGAAAAATATGTTATTTTACAACTTTAATGACACTGGTCCTTTCTATCCTATTTCATTTTCCTTCATAGTAATATTTGAAAATTTGAAATATATCAATTTAAAATGAAGGGAATAAAGCTTAGAGTCAATCAAACACATTTTTGCAGTAGAGAAATACATATATTTACAGAGAAAGAGGGACAAAGTCCTGAAAAAGGGACAAATGAGGAAGAAAGAGGGACAGGGAGATTGGGTTCCCAAAGAGGGACTGTGCCTCCAAAAGAGGGACAGTTGGGAGCTATGCAGTATGTTAACAGATCTGTACATGAGTCCTAAAGAGGGACAACTTATGAAGAAAGAGGGACCCCCGTCCAAAGAGGGACTGTCCCTCCGAAAAACGGACAGTTGGGACTTGGGAGCTATGCTCTTCAGTGCTACCCAATATTGTGGGAACAAGTATGCAGTGTGATACAGGAGCTGGCTTACCTGCAGACTGCAGGAAAAAAATAAGTCATACACTATGATTACTGCATGAAGAGTAGAATGGACTTACAGATTCCCCACTCCCCCGTATACCATCATTCACCTGGGTCCCCGTCTTTGCAAGGTCACAGAAGATGAAATGGAGCCCTAGGCAAGGTAGTAGCCCTGGCTAGCCCTTATGGTTCTTTTGGTAATCTGAGGTGTGAGAATGAGTGTTAGCGAAAGGTGTGCACATGGCCATTGGCTTCCCAAAGAGGGACTGTGCCTCCAAAAGAGGGACAGTTGGGAGCTATGCAGTATGTTAACAGATCTGTACATGAGTCCTAAAGAGGGACAACTTATGAAGAAAGAGGGACCCCCGTCCAAAGAGGGGCTGTCCCTCCGAAAAACGGACAGTTGGGACTTGGGAGCTATGCTCTTCAGTGCTACCCAATATTGTGGGAACAAGTATGCAGTGTGATACAGGAGCTGGCTTACCTGCAGACTGCAGGAAAAAAATAAGTCATACACTATGATTACTGCATGAAGAGTAGAATGGACTTACAGATTCCCCACTCCCCCGTATACCATCATTCACCTGGGTCCCCGGCTTTGCAAGGTCACAGAAGATGAAATGGAGCCCTAGGCAAGGTAGTAGCCCTGGCTAGCCCTTATGGTTCTTTTGGTAATCTGAGGTGTGAGAATGAGTGTTAGCGAAAGGTGTGCACATGGCCATTGGCTTCCCAAAGAGGGACTGTGCCTCCAAAAGAGGGACAGTTGGGAGCTATGCAGTATGTTAACAGATCTGTACATGAGTCCTAAAGAGGGACAACTTATGAAGAAAGAGGGACCCCCGTCCAAAGAGGGGCTGTCCCTCCGAAAAACGGACAGTTGGGACTTGGGAGCTATGCTCTTCAGTGCTACCCAATATTGTGGGAACAAGTATGCAGTGTGATACAGGAGCTGGCTTACCTGCAGACTGCAGGAAAAAAATAAGTCATACACTATGATTACTGCATGAAGAGTAGAATGGACTTACAGATTCCCCACTCCCCCGTATACCATCATTCACCTGGGTCCCCGGCTTTGCAAGGTCACAGAAGATGAAATGGAGCCCTAGGCAAGGTAGTAGCCCTGGCTAGCCCTTATGGTTCTTTTGGTAATCTGAGGTGTGAGAATGAGTGTTAGCGAAAGGTGTGCACATGGCCATTGGCCAATCTTAACTGAGGAACAGTTCTTGCCCCTAGGAGTCAGAGGAACCATTTGTTGTGTACTCTGCTGAGGATAAAGGACTGTGCGTCCTTCAGGCAAAAAGCAGCATATGTTGGATATTATATCTGTGGTGTAGGGTGACCAATCACCCTAAAAAACCCCAGTATGTCACAAATTGGTTGATACGAATAGAAGGAAATTGTGGTGCTCACAAAGGAAGGTTGCATACCGGGAACCAACCACTGAAGGTAGGTGGAGATGTATAAACCCGACTCTGCTCGGTTGTCTAGCTGGAACTGGATGCGGTCGCACTCTTGGAAAAAACAAAAAAAGTCCTACTGGTAACACACCAATAGGTACCAAGGTACACCCCTCCACAGGAGGGTGAAAAGCACAAAGGGGTTAAGAGTGGCCCAATGGTAGATACAACTGGGTTAAAACAACTAAAAATAGAAAAAATAGGTAACCTCTATTCTTGGCTCATTACACACTTTTGGCACTTTATTTGGCCTGAGGAAGTGGTTATGTGTTTATTAAAATTCATATTTATATATATGTCCTTATTGAGGTAAGTCACCTTTTTATCTACCTTTTTTTAGTTTTATCTAACATTGGGTGCCTCTTAACCCCTTTGTGGCTATTATATCGAATGGTGGACACTGATTCTGTTCATGTCATCTCAAGATGCGATGCTATAAGTTCAAAACAGGTTTCCTCACAAAAGAAACTGGTGTATTACCTGAGGTCAATGAGAAGATGGCAGGTGGGTCCCTTCATGCCCACTAGACCCCAGGCACCTGCCTAGGTTGCCTTGCGGATGATCCCCACACCTCCTTCCATAAACGTGAAAAGAAGGAGTTTTGATTACCAGCCTCCCCAATACCCCAGTTACACAACCCATGCCTCTGTGTAGCCTCTCACCTGATATGAAGTCTGTCTGATATGAAGGCCCCCCCCCCCCCCCCCCCCCCGTTGGTACGCCCTCTCTCATAGCACAGAATGGGAGGAAGCTTGTGGTATGACAGTATATCGTCATTCAGCAGAATAAAGCCCTTGATATACTTTAGGGGTGATTTACTAGATCGGAGATGATCAGCACAGCGGTGCTCCCAATCACATCATTAACAGGAAACAAGTGCTCACGAGCCTGACTGCACAATGTCACATTACAGATTTACTATTAGTTTAACAGCCATGGCTCCGGTCTGATATGCCAGAGGCAATGGCTGCAGTGGTTGCCAGCTAATAGCAGGTGGTGCTGTTTAATAAGCCATCGGTTCTGGGGAGAACATTGAAGACAAATAATCACTGCATTTTATAATGAATTCTAAATATATTTGACTTTTTTTTAAATAAAAAAAAAATCAAAATCAAAGTGTACCTGAGATAAAGTATATGGATTTATACTTACCTGGGGTTTCCTCCACCACCCTGTAGTCCATCTGTTTGAACACCGTTCTCTTGATCCCTTCTTTTCTCCCACAGTGCAGAGGCATAGCTAGGGACAAAGACAGTTTTTGCGCCTACCCCCCACCCCCACCTGGACAAAATGGGCATGGCCACACATCAGTCTGTGGACGTGGTCGGCCACACATCAGACTGTGGACGTGGTCATGGGTGGAGTCAAATGTACAAATACTGTTTAGATAGCCAGATGTACTCCCATCCCCCCTAAAGATAGAAATATGTGCCCCTTCCCTTGTTCAGATAGCCAGTAGAGATGTGTTCGGGAACCGTTCGCCGGCAAACATCGCTGAATCCCTGGGGGGTTTACTACTTCTGGGTCGCTCTGACCTGGAGTAGTACGCCTGCGCTGCCTGGTGGAGTGCGTCCTAGATCGCGCTCCTGTTGCCGGGCACTTTCTGCGCATGTGCGTGACGTCATGAACCGACGCCACATCTCTAATAGCCAGCTGTGCCCCCTTTTAAATAGCCAGATGTGCCCCCCATCCCCCATTTAGACAGCCAGGTGTGCCCCCTATAGGTAGCCAGATGTGCCCCCCCCTTTAGATAGCCAGATGTGCCCTGCTTTTTCTACTGCTGTTAACGCTTCTGCACTCCTCTGCAGAGGTAGGGAGAGAAGCAGGGGCAGTTCGTGGCAGCCAGCGAGCAGCGAGGTGCAGCGGCTATGCTGGGCCCCCTTACAGTGCTGTACCCGGGGACATGTGTCCCCCCTTGCCCACCATAGCTACGCCTCTGCCACTGTGTAACCCGATAAATTCCCTGACTGGCCCAGTCGCGCTCCACCGTGCAGGCATGGTCTCAGGCTGGAGGAAGCCCCAGGTAAGTATAACCTGTATATTTACTTTACCTCAGGTCTCCTTTAACCTCTAGTCCGCCCCAGGACCGCCTAACACAGATCGGCGTAAGGTCCTGTGGGCCTGTGTTGCAGGAGATCGTGTGCGCATCCCTTCATCATCAGCCTCCCAGCGAGGATCGGCGCTAGGAGACTGTTAGACAGCGAAACCATCGTCTAATTAGTCTGTACAGCGCTGGCAGCGCTGTACTGGGGACAGCCGTGTGATAGAAGGATGAAGCTTATGACAGCCGGTCGCACTGATTGACTGTGGCTGTGGAAGGGATGGGAGATGAGTAAAATAATAAAAAAAAAAAAAAGGTTTATTTATTTAAAAAATAAAACAATAAATATTTATATAAAAAAATAAACATCCTGGGAGACATCATTGTCCAACAACAGAAAGCTGTGTTGGTGGACAGAAAAGTAGGGGAGGGGGCAAATCACTTGTGTGCTGAATTGTACAACCCTTAAAGCTGCAGTGGCCTATTTTGCAAAAAATGGCCTGATCGTTCGGGTGGTTTAAGCCTGTGGTCCTTAAGTGGTTAATCAAGCCCCCACCCCATACCACCTCAACACACTGTTACTGTTATACCCCAAAAGATTGTAACTAGCCCCTTATCCAGCTATGCATAAACGAGTTAACAGGAAAAGAGGTGAGTTAGTGTGCGGCCCACCCTTGCTAACTAGCCAGTCTATAAGGCATTTCTGGCCATCTTGGTAACCAAAGCAAAACAGCTGCATTTATTTTAGTATTTATATAGCTCCGACATATTATGCAGCAATGTACAGAATACATATAGTCTTGTCACTAACTGTCCCTCAAGGCTCACAATCTAGTCCCTACCATAGTCATATGTCTATGTATGTATACTGTAGTGCAGTGGTCCTCAAACTAAGGTCCGTGGGGCCAAATGCGGCCCCCTGAGCCTTTTTTACCGGCCATTCATCACGCAAAAAATGTATTACATATAGATGTGTCCCGCTGCATCTTTACATATTGGTGGCTGCATATAGAATAGCAGAGCTGGCACTACCCTTCCACATGGTAGGTATGCTTCACTGTCTGAAGCACAAAACACTTCATCAGGAATCGCATGGATGTGTGTGCCCATGTGTAGGGGTGGATATTTTGCAGTTCATGCAATTACTGGAGGTAGTTTGGGGGGAGAGAGGGGTGACATTATGGCTCACATATGACTTGCTATGCTAGGGTCACGATATCTGTACTTGCTGTGTTGGTGGCATAATAATAACTGCACGACCCTTGCGGTAGTGCATGTATCATAACCCAGGGACAATTTAGGGGAAGCCAATTAGTTTATCTGTATGCTTTTGGGGTGTGGGAGGAAACCTGAGTGCCCAGAGAAAACCCACACAGACACAGGGAGAACATACAAACTCCTTGCAGATGTTGACCTGGCTGGGATTCCAACCAGGGACCCAGTGCTGCAAGGCGAGAGCATTAACCACTATGCCACCATGCTGCATGCAGGAAAGTGTTGTGTATTCAGACATAGTGGAAAGTAGCCCTTATACATTTAACTGGATCTCATTTTTGGCTATAAAGAGGTGGAGAAAGACCTTTTGTAGCTCATCAGTGTGACATGGATGCTTTACAAAAAAAATTAGGAAATACACCCCCCTCCTTGCAAGGTAACCCCCACACAGGTACCCCCGCAGCGCGATCGTAAGCGCAAGCAGCAATGGAAACGGGCTCTTATTGTATTTTGTTAAAAAAAGAAAAAACACGTTAAAAACGCAAACACAAAATGCGCAAAAAACGCAGAGTGCCGAAAACTATGTGTTAATGCCTAGTGTGCTCCCAGCCTCAAGGAGGTTATACTGACCATCAGGGCAGCAAAGTGTCACAATTTTCACTATACTGGCCCTTTAAATTTCTCCTATACGATCTTCCCTACATACATATGTCAGTTTTCTGTAAAGGGCCACTGGCGAAAGCATTAAAGCACTGGAGAGAAAGAGAAAAGTCTCGACTCATTAATAATGACGATAATTTGTATCCTATAAGTATTTCCTGTAAGTAATTACAGGAGCGCTGCAGATGGCATGTCTAATGGCCGTCCTTGATGTAGCCGGGGAGTAAGAGCTATGCTCTCATCTTCCATGGGGGACGCAGGTAGGTCTCCAGCCCGACATACATTTCCTCCTATCTCGGCTGAGAATCACATCAAGAGTCTCGAAGGATGATAGCAATGAGCGCTACGCAAAATCCAATTACTGGAGACTTTCAGGGCGGCCCTTTAAGAAGCCAGCCGAGGCCATAATGGTGTCAGAGTGACAGGTTTATTTGATAGATTTTCCTTTCTTATTTTCAACAGGGTTAGCGCAGGATAGAGCGATGGGCACATCCATGTAAAACACGTAACTGCGTTGTGGTCGGTGCGCATAAATGACAACCTAGTTAACAGATTGCGAAAATATAGGGGCAAGTCTATCTTAAAGCACAATTGCAGTTTTAAAACCACACAAGCAGAAATAATGACCCTTTGAATTTTCCAGCAGTAAAACCTTATCCCAAGCTTTCTTTCACTGTTTCTTGGCTGTTGAAGTGCGTCAGAAAACAGGACTGTATTTGACCCGGTGGGTCACAGAGCTCAGAGAAGCTCTTTTGCATAGATAGCCACTGAAGTGTTTTAACTCTTCCTGTACTGGAAAAGAATATGAGACTCTTTTCTTTGCTACTGCTTTATTTCTTAGGTGTACTACATACACAATTCACTATCTCGTAAGTTTATTTTTCTTCAGGTTTGCTTTAAAGTGTACCTGAGCCGAAGCTCTGGGCAAAAATCAGATACTTACCTGAAGAGAGGGAAGCCTTAGGATCTTATTGAGGCTTTCCTCGGTGGTCTGCTGTCCCCCTTCGCTGAGCTTCTCCCCAAAAAAAATGAGCGACAAGGCATTGTGGCTAATCCTATCGGGGCCGTGCAGCTCCTCTTCCGCATTCATGGCCGCGCAGTAGACGACTGAGCCCGCCCACGCATGCGCAGTAAGCCGGAGCTGTGGGCTCTGTGTTACTGCGCATGCTGGGCTCGGGCTTCTAATGCGCGGCCACGATGCGGAGGGGGGCCACGCTCACCAACGCGGGACATCGGACCACCCAGGGAATCCTGAATAGAATCCTAAGCCTTCCCTCTCTTCATGGTAAGTATCTGTTTTTGAACCCAAGCTTTAGTTCGGGTTCACTTTAATGAGGAACTGCTGTGAAAATAAGGTAATGAAAAAAAGTGATTAAATCATTAATAAATATTTTTTGTAAAAATTAGTCAGTGTTTGCCCATTGTAAAATCTTTCCTCTTCCTAATTTACGTTCTGGCATTTATCACATGGCAACATTTTTACTGCTGGCAGCAGGTGATGTCTGTGGAAAGAGATTATGCATTTTTGGCAGCTTCCCACAATGCAACAAGGCTCCCACAGTGTGATGTCAGCACCATGGTTAATTCAAATCACAAACATGAACCAAACGTTGAACTCATTAGACCAAAACCAACCAAATAAACCAGTAAACTGCCCTTGAACCAAAACCTAGGCATTACACTAGTGTATTAAACACCAACAGTCCTCCTCACTCAAAGAGATGGGAAAACCAACCAAACAAGCCAGTAAACTGCCCTGGAACCAATGCTCAGGCATTACACTGGCGTATTAAACACCAACAGTCCCCCTCAATCACTGGCTATTAGAGATTGCTCGAACCTCCAATTTCTGGTTCGCGAACCTCGAACGCAAACCTCTGCAAAAAGTTCGGTTCTCGCTTACTTTACGAAGCGCAATAGACTTCAATGAATGAATTGAAAACTAGAAACATTTATGCTGGCCACAAAAGTGATCGAAAAGATGTTTCAAGGGGTCTAACATCTGAGTTTTTGCATGGCAGAGTGGGATACACGCCAAAAGTCCCAGGGAAAAATCTGGATTTGACGCACAGCAGCGTTTTAAGGGCAGAAATCACATTGCATGCTAAATTGGAGGCCTAAAGTGCTTTAAAACATCTTGCATGTGTATACATCAATCAGGTAGTATAATTAGAGTACTGCTTCACACTGACACACCAAACTCACTGTGTAACGCACCGCAAACAGCTGTTTGTGTAGTCATGGCCATGCTGGACTGATGCGCACCATAGCAAGAGTGCAGGTGAAGGCGGCTTTCCAGCCCATATGGTCGCCGGGATGAGGTAGCTCAATGACAGAACAACAGTGACTGTCCAGCTGATCAAATTTGGTCTGTCCACAATGAAGCGACGACCTTATTATCTCCACCCCCCCCCCCAGACACTCATATAGCCGGGGGTCATTGCTTCATTGTGCCACGCAAGCCCCTTCACCACGGAAAGGTAACGATCACGAAAGGGGTATTGATACATATATATGCCTTTTGTTTTGTTATTGCACCTGCAGTGCAGCCAGAAAAATTAGGCAGGCATGTACACGCACCAGAAAAATTATTACAGCGGCCTTAAAAATTTAAGAATCCGCCTGGAGTCCTGGACCCTGTTGGTGGTGGCGGAGAAGGCAGTCAAGCTGGGAGTGACTTAGTCTTCGGGCAGGCAGTCACACGGCGTGCAGGCAGAGATGCTGTGTGTGGGGACTGACTTAGTCTTCGGGTGGGCATTAGCCCTCCGGGATCCATGCCTCATTCATTTTGATAAAGGTGAGGTACTAAACACTTTTGGGACTTAGGTGACTTCTCTTCTCAGAGACAATGCCTCCAGCTGCGCTGAAGGTCCTTTCTAACAGGACGCTTGAGGCCGGGCAAGACAGAAGTTGGATGGCAAATTGTGACAGCTCTGGCCACAGGTCAAGCCTGTGCACCCAGTAGTCCAGGGGTTCATCGCTGCTCACAGTGTCTACATCCGCACTTAAGGCCAGGTAGTCGGCTACCTGCCGGTCCAGGTGTTGGTGAAGGGTGGATCCGGAAGGGCTAAGGCGAGACGTTGGACTAAAGAATGTCCGCATATCCGACATTACCATGAGATCGCTAGAGTGTCCTGTCCTTGCCTGCGTGGACATGAGAGAAGGATTACTGGCAGTGGTACCTTTATTCCGTTGTGCTGTGACATCACCCTTAAAGTGAACCTCCGGACTAAAAATCTACTCAGCAGAACTGAAAAGGCTTGGTGTTTCTTTAACAGTTTCACAGCATCAGAACTTTGTTTTTCTTACCAAAGCATCATTTTTATCTGCATTTTTAACTAAGCTCCGCCCATTAAAGAAAAAAAGCCCCGGCTTTTTTTCCCTGATTCTGTGCAGAGCATGATGGGATTTTCTATGTTGTTGTTCACGTTGCCTAGCAACTGGGAAAGGTGCTCAGGACACAGGACAGTTGGAACTGTGGCTCATGCTCCCTGTAACCTCATTTCAACCAAAAAGATGGCTGCCATCATGAAATCAAACATTTGCCTGTTCTTTTAAAACAGGGTGGGTAAGAGATTATATTACCTATCTATTTTAATTAACATAACTAATGTAACTTAATGACAGTATGTTTGTTTAGGCTGAAGTTCCTCTTTAAACGCACTGTAAAGCATACTTGCCAGCTTGTTCTGCAAGTGCTGCATCCTTTCTGCCTTCTGGTGATTTGGAAACATCTCCGCCACTTTGTGCCTATACCAAGGGTCTAATAGCGTGGCCACCCAGTACAGCTCATTCCCATCTCCCCAGAGCATGTCCTTTGACTGTAGTTGTAGAGATACTGTTTGACGGCTTTCTCCTGTTGTAGCAGGCGGTTGAACATCAGGAGCGTTGAATCCCAGCGAGTCGGGCTATTGCAAATCAAGCGTCTCACCGGCAATTTGTTTCTCCGCTGAATATCGGCAAAGCATGCCATGGTTGTGAAAGACTGCCTGAAATGCCCACACACCTTCTTGGACTGCTTCAGGACGTCCTGTAAGCCTGGGTACTTAGACACAAATCTCTGAATTATTAGATTCAGCACATGTGCCATGCAGGGTACATGTGTCAACTATCCCAAATTCAAAGCCGAAATGAGATTGCTGCCGTTGTCACACACCACATTGCCGATCTCCAGTTGGAGCGAGGTCAGTCACTGATCCACCTGTTTGTTCAGAGCAGCCAGGAGAGCTGCTCCAGTGTGACTTTCCACTTTGAGACAAGACATGTTTAAGATGGCGCGACACCGTCGTGCCTGGCATGCAGCATAGGCCCTGGTTAGCTGGGGCTTTGTAGCTGGAGAGGAGATCGCAGCACCAGTAGAGTTAAACTGCCACTCAGCCAAGGAGGAGGAGGACGACGACAGCGAAGAAGATGTAGCAGGAGGAGAGGAGGTGGCAGCAGGCCTGCCTGCAAGCCGTGGAGGTGTCACAACTAGGTCCACTGCATAGCCACGTACTCCCTGCTTGCATGCGGTCACCATGTTGACCCAGTGGGCTGTGTAAGTAATGTACCTTCACTGACCGTGCTTGGCAGACCAGGCATCCATGGTCAGATGGACCCTTGACTCAACGCTGTGTGCCAAAGATGACACCACTTGCCTTTCAACTTCACGGTACAGTTTGGGTATCGCCTTTTTGGAGAAATAATTGTGGCCTGGTATCTTCCACTGCGGTGTCCCAATGGCCACAAATTTTCAGAAGGCATCAGAGTCCACCAGCTGGTATGGCAACAGCTGGCGAGATAGCAGTTCCGCCAAGCCAGCGGAAGACGCCGGGCAAGGGGATGACTGGCAGACATTGGCTTCTTCCGCTCAAAGATTTCCCTAACGGACACCTGGCTGCTGCTGTGTGCAGAGGAGCAGGAACGGCTCAAGTTGAGAGGTAGAGTGGAGGAGGGTGGCTGTGATTGTGAAGGTGCAAGGGAGAAAGCGGCTGAAGATGATGCACCTGAAGGAGGAAGACGAGAAGGAGGGTGGCTTTTCTTTTGTGTGCTGCTTTTCCTCAGGTGGTCTTCCCATTGCAGTTTGTGCCTTTTCTCCTTGAGCCTTCATAAGGCAGTTGTCCCTACGCGGCTGTTAGCCTTTTCACTGCTCAATTTTTGGCGGCAGAGAGAACAGATGGCATTGCACTGATCTGAGGCAGACACACAAAAAAATTTCCACACCGCTGAGCCCCCCTGGGGGGATGGCACTATGGTGGCATCAGCAGCTGACGTTGAAGGGAATGTTGGCTGGCTGTCCATAGGTGGCGATACATGGCTCCAGACACTGCCACCAACTGTTTCTGATGATGAGCTCCCCCTGCTTCTTTCAGGAACTCGTCTCCTCCTACTCCTCTCTGACTCCCCCTCTGAACTGTCCACTTGGTCATCTTGTCTATTAGGATCCCACGTGGCATCCGTATCATCATAATCATCATAATCATCCTCCCCAGCTTCGATTGCATCAGACACCTCAAAAACTGCATCAACAGCAGGTACTTCATCATCCTCCTCCTCACACCTTACGTCCATAGAGTCACCTAACTCAGACATATGAGGTGGTGTAACTTGCTTAGCGCCTTCATCTTGCTGTAACAATAATGACTGTGAATCAGTGAATTCTCCACCAAATAACTCCTGCGAAGTGTCAAATGCAGCGGATGTGGTTCTTGTAGTAGCGCTGGTGGCTGCGGAGGATGAGGTGTTCTGTGTTAAATAGTCAACTACGTCCTGACAATCTTGGGAGTTGATGGGACGTGCCTTCTCCAGAGCACTATACTTTGGGCCAGGGCCGCACAAAATCACGTCAGCACAGCCTCGAACAGGCCTGCCGGGTGGCCTGCCTCTGGGTCTGCCTCTGACTCTGCCTCTGCCTGTTGTTTTGTCCATATCGGGGGGGGGGGGGGGGGTGAAGTGAAAGGTATGCACTGACTTGACTAATACAGTGTGCAGTCACACAGGTGCAGTGAAAGGTATGCAGTAACTGGTGTTACAATACAATGTGCAGCTGTCACACAGGTGCAGTTAACAGTTAAGCACGGACTGGTATATTACACAGCGTGTGGTCACACAGGTAATGTGAACAATTATGCAATGACTAGTATTACAAATGTGCAGCTGTCACACACACAGGTACCGTGAACAGGTGCAGTGACTGGTGGTATATAACACTGCGTGTGCTCACGTAGGTAGGTGCACTGAACAGGTAGGTATGCAGTGATTGGTATTAGAAATGTGCAGCTCTCACACACACAGGTACCGTGAACAGGTGCAGTGACTGGTGGTATATAACAATGCGTGCGCTCACGTAGGTAGGTGCACTGAACAGGTGGGTATGCAGTGATTGGTATGACAAATGTGCAGCTGTCACACCCACATGTACCATAAACAGGTGCAGCGACTGGTGATATATAACACTGCATGCGCTCACGTAGGTAGGTAGGTGCACTGAACAGGTGGGTATGCAGTGATTGATATTACAAATGTGCAGCTGTCACACACACAGGTACCATGAACAGGTGCAGCGAGTGAGTGGTATATAACACTGCGTGCGCTCACGTAGCTAGGTAGGTGCACTGAACAGGTGGGTATGCAGTGATTGGTATTACAAATGTGCAGCTGTCACACACAGGTAGTCACTGAATGTGCTGGGGCTGGCAGTGGCGCAGTAGGAATAACCAGGGGGCCAAGGTCCAGCAGCTGTGACTGACTGACAGGGCTGTATATGCAACACAAGTGTCTGTGGGACACACACACACACACACACACACACAAAAATAGATCACAAGAACAACATTAGCTCTCAAAAGAGCTGTTGAAGATGAGGAGTGCTTTCTAGCAATAAGTATCAGCAAGAAGGAGCAACCTAACAAGCCTAACACAAGTGCCTAACTAGGCTTTCCCTATGTCAGCAGGTTCTCTCCCTTCTCTGATTACTGCAGCCACACGAGTGAGTGAAAAGGCTGACGCTGCCTGCGTTTTATAAGGGGGGGAGCTCCAGGAGGGAGTGTAGCCTGATTGGCTACCCTGTGTCTGCTGACTGTGATGTAGAGGGTCAAAGTTGACCCTAGTGATGTAGTATAGGGGACGGGTCGAACTCGCATATAGTTTGAGGTTCAACGCGAACCACCGAAGTTTACGTGAATAAGTTCACGGTCGAACCGTTCAGGCAATCTCTACTGGCTATGTGGCTATCACTGGCTATGTCAGAAGAGGGGCACAAGAGAAGGCAGAAGTTTGGGTATTTGCTATGCTAGTTGGGTCACACTGTGGACAGGGGAGAGTACAGGAGAGCTTTGCAGGTATGGGCTTAGTACATTTGCTGACTGGGTCAGACTGTTGATAAAGGGAACCAGAGAGGATGAACTATACATACCTGCGGCTTCCTCCAGCCCTATACGCACGGATCGCTCCCACGCCGCCATCCTCCGCTGCCTGGATCTGCCGCCACCGGGTCCCGTCATGTATGGAGGGAGCCCCTGTGATGCGGACAATTTGCCGCGTCCGCCGGAAGTGACGGGCCCGGTACCGGCGGATCCAGGAAGCTGAGGACGGCGGCGTGGGAGCGATTCAGGCTTATGGGGCTGGAAGAAGCACCAGGTATGTATAAAATCCTTGCCTTTTTTCACCCCTCGTTCCTCTCTGGTTCCCTATAAGGAGAGTGTAGAAGTGTATTGTTGATATGGATCGGGTACACTCTTTGGTGGTTGATTCACACTTTGGGCAAAACAGAGTAGGGCAGTGTACTGCAGTGTGGGTTCTAGTTTTCGCTGGCTGGGTCACACTGTGGGCACAGTAGAGTACAGCAGTGTATTATAGGTTATGGGTTGGGTACACTTTTTGCTGGCTGGGTGAGACCATGGGAAAAAATATATGTATTGTGGGTATGAGTCATATGTGGGTATAAGTCATATGTGGATCTAAGTAGAGAAACCCAGGCATCTCAGGATACACAGAGCTAGGGCTGGCTGTTGATTTAAACAAGAATCTCCAGGAGACTGTGTGTTTTCCTGGGCCATAACACTATTGGTTTTGTGTTTATTGCATTCCACATCCAGGGCAGTAATTCCAGCTCAGGCAGAGGTGTTATTAACCTCATATTGCAGCCACAAACACACCACCACGCTGTCAATAACCGTGAAGGAGTGATATTGATAACGGAGTGGGAGCTCTCGCGCCACTCAGGCATGAAATAAAGCAGGTGACTGGCCGGGGCTCTCACATTCTGCAGGCTGCATTCAATTTGATTTTTATTTTCCTGCGCATAATAAAAAATTTGTATTTTGTGCCCTGGAAAAGCATCCTCTATGTGAGAGTGTATAAAGAGCTCTAGCTATTATTTCCAAACAAATAACCGTTCCCCATCCGCGTCTGACTTATCAGGGAATGAATATAAAGTGACGGCAATATATATTTATAAATACAGTATTAACCCCCTGTGGTAGAAAAGGGTTTGCAGGTGTTTATGTGCTATAAATCTACCAGGTGCCGCCCTGGGGTCAGACAGGAAATGAATGATGCGGGTCTAATTCTTGGGGCAGGACCTTGACGTGGCTACACAGAGCCATGGGCCCCAGTTCAATTTTATCTGGGATCCCCTCAGAACTGTATGCATAGTAATTGCATGACACAGACCACCAACAAAAAAATGAGTTTCGAGAAGTGTAAGCAGAGGAAAAGGAATGGTTTCTTAAAGGGACCTGAGCACCTTTAACCAGTTCAAGATCGTAGGCCTACACCCCCCTAGTGACAAGGCTATTTCTGAAATTTAGGCCACTGCAGCTTTAAGGGCTCGCTGCAGGGCCGTACAACTCAGCGCACAAGTGATTCCCCCCTCCCTTTTCTGCCCACCAACAGAGATTTCTGTTGGTGGGCTCTGATCGCTCCCAGGATGTTTATTTATTTTTTTGCAAATATTTATTTCCTTTGTTAAAAAATATATTTTACTATTTTCTTTTTTTTAAACCCTGCCCTCCCACCCCCGCCAGCCAATGACAGCAAACGGTTCTCATAGACATCAGCCTATGAGAGCCAATTGCTCTCCTGCCTCCCAGGGGGACAGCCGTGTCCCACGTAGATTGCAGCGCTGTGCATTACTACTACAACACTACTGTAAATAGACAGAGGTTTCGCCATCTAACAGTCTCCTAGCGGCGATTGCCGATGGGAGACTGATGATGGAGCAGAGATGCGCGCTCATCGGTGTGCGATCTCCTACAAAACCCTGCCCCAGGACTTGACGCCAATTGGCATTAGGCGATACTGGGGCTGCTGCCACATTCACGCCCATCAGCGTGACGCGGTTGTTAGGAAGTTAATGTAAAAATACTGAAAACGAACCTCCCCTGTAGGGACAAAGAGGAGAAGAGGCGCCCAAGGGTGAATAAAACTAGATTAAAAACACTAAAAATGAAAAAAGGGGGAGGCGGCTAACCTCAAGAATGACAGTTACGTATAACAATAACATTTATTAAGCACAGGCAATGCATTTCGTGGGTCTGAGCCCACATCCTCAGGCCACAGGGAGGCACTGTGAGAGAGGAGCTCATTACTTCGGATTCTTAACCCTTTGGCACTGTGATTGGCCTGAGAAAGTGGGCTCAGAACTACGAAATGTGTTGCTTGTGCTTAATAAACGTTATTGTCATATCTGGACTATCGCTTTTGAGGTAAGCCACCTCCCGTTTTTTTTAGTTTTTAGTGTCTTTAATCTAGTTTTATATACACTTGGGCCACGCTTCTCCCCATAGTGCTTATATACCTCCCCACCACCTATCTTGGGTTGGAGGGGTACTACTAGCCCCACATGGTTTATACCATTGTGTAGGCCAGTGTGCATTTTTTCATCAAGAGAGCGACCATATCCAGTCCAGTTCAGACACTCCAACTGGAGTTGGGTCAAACATCTCCACCTTCCTCAAGTGGTTAAAAACAAGGAACACCAAGAGCCCCAATAGTGTAATATGTACTGGTAAATGGTTACTAGTAAATATTAATACTCACAAACCAGGGTTACCATTAGGCAACCACTGTAAAGGCAGGTGGGGAGATTTTCCTGACCCCACTCAGGAATAAGAAGTCGCACTCTGTAGATGAGAAAAAAGGGGGTTCAACCCTCCACCCAGGGTGGACTCAATATTATGCAGGAGAACAGAGGCGCCAAAAGGATAAAAGGAAGCTAAATGAGCTTAAAAACCAAATTCTTGGTAAAGAGAGGAGGTAGTGGTGGACTTACCTCCTCCAAGTAGACACACAACGACTGTAGTAAAGACAGTCAATATATTTTATTTATGAACTCCAAATATGCAACACGTTTCGCAGGTTTGATCCCGCTTCATCAGGCAATAACAACGGAGCAATAGCATATGTGGTCAGTAGAAGAGCCAGGCACCTCTGTTAGAGGTGCGTGGCTCTTCTACTGACCACATATGCTATTGCTCCATTGTTATTGCCTGATGAAGCGGGATCAAACCTGCGAAACGCGTTGCATATTTACTTTACTACAGTCATTGTGTGTCTACTTGGAGGAGGTAAGTCCACCACTACCTCCTCTATTTACCAAGAATTTGGTTTTTAAGCTCATTTAGCTTCCTTTTATCCTTTTGGTGCCCCTTGTGCAATCCACCTTTCTGAGTAGTTACTTTACTTGCTACACTGCTCAATATTTTGTTCTATTATATATTGCGTATTGCGCTTTTTTTTTCAAGGTTAAGACACCCAACACTTTCACATCCCCCTTAGAGTGTTTGTAATTGATATGAGCTTTGTAGGGGGAGGGGGGGGGGCAAGAATTAAAATAATTTATCTACTGGGGGGGGGGGGTGCAACTACAAATCATGGGACAGAGGGACAGGGCTCCAAAAGAGGGACTGTCCCTTCAAAAGAACGACAGTTGGGAGCTATGTCTTTGGGGGATGTTCGTTTTCAGTTTTTTTTACATTAAAGGAGCTCAGGTCGCTTTGAGGGCTCCTCAGTTTCAGGGGTCCTAGTAAGTTGCAAACTCTACAGTCCCCATTTCTAGGGATGAGTGAAATAGTTGCTGGCAGTTTGGGGACAATTAGATACCTATAGAGTAAATAATGTCCTCTGTTACTATTTATGCATGATTGTAATGGGTGAAATCAGTAATTCCATGCAGACAGCCAGCAGTGTGTAAGAAGGAAGGATGAACACAATGAACATAGAAGCAAAACTATAAGGGGGAGGAGTTTCTGCAACCATAGTGGGGTCCCGGGTAGTAAGGGGCCCCTACTACCCTTTGGGCCCGTTTCCACTAACGCGAATTTGCATGTTTTTTATGCATGCAAATTTGCATGACAATACAAGTTAATGGGCCTGTTTCAATTACAGGCAAAATTTTCTTCCCCCGTAGACAAAAACAAAAAACATCCTCCTCTGTCACAATTTTCCGCCTGGTTTAAGCGTTTACGCGTATGTGTTTATGCATGTGGAAGTCAATAGTAATGAATGGCTATGGGAAAATTAAAAAAAATTTGGTACGTATGCAAATTAGCTTGAAAAAAACACTTGTAAAGGCATGCAAACTTGAAAACGTGTGCAAATCTGCAGGCGGTTTTTTCTATGCAGAATCGTAGGTATAGTGGAGACGGGACGTTTCTCCCCCCAACAGGGTTCCAGTTAGGGGCATAGCTATACTTTCTAGGACATGCAGCAAACTACAGTAATTGGCCTCCCTGCACCTCTCCCCCTCCCCCCCACCCACCCATTAAAGAGAATCTGTACTGTCCGATTTGTACAATAAGGGCTGGTTCAGAAGGACGCTTGCGGAGCGTTTACCGCAAGCGTTCGGACCGCCGCGGTAAACGCTCCCATTCAAGTAAATGGGAGCGTTTACACCGAGCTTTTGCACGCTTTTACCCGAACGTGGCGTTCGGGTCCCGATTTTCGCCAGCGTTCGGGCTGCCCCTGGAAGCAACATGTAGCTTCCAGGGAGCGGCCAACCGCGACGGCTAATGTTCCCCTACGGAAAAAAAGCGCGACCGCATCACGACACGACCGAAGGCTACTGAAAGCCTGACCGCGCAGCCGCCGCAACGCCCCCAGACGCAACGCTACGCAGACGTCCGTCTGAACCAGCCCTAAAAAACATACCAATCGAGTCACTGTGATCTCCTGGATCCCTCTGTGCCGTTTCCACCGCTCCCCGCCCTGATCCTGGCTTTTAATCGCCAGTTTTAGGCAGTGTTTACAAATAAAAAACATGGCTAACCAGGACGTGATGTATATATATATATATATATATATATATATATATATATATATATATATATATATGTATATGTATATGTATATATGTATATGTATATATATATATATATATATATATATATATATATATATATGTATATATATATATATATATATATATAATGTTACAGTATACTACAAGTTTTTAGTACATAGTGAATTTTCTGCACTCCATTAAGGGATTCTCACAGTTTCTCAGCATGGGCAGCACCCTCCGCCTTCAGACAAGCTGAAATTGAGAGCAGAGACCTGTCTGTGAGGGATAAACAAAGCACACACACAGAGCCTGCAGGAGGCGTGGAGGGGGTGTGCATAACCTCTCCCTATCACAGAAGAGGCAGTGCATTCCTCTCTGGGTCAACAAAGCTTGACAAAGAAAAGAAGATTAGATATATTACAGAGACAGTGCAACTAGAAAAGGCTGCAGTAATCCAGACCACATTAGAACAGGTATAGAAACTTATAGGAAAGAAGAAATAAGGCTGAAAATTTTGTTACAGAGTCTCTTTAAGCCAAAGGGCTATGGTGGGCCCGCTTATATGTTTACCTGCTCTCGTCGCATCACATCTCTTTCTCCTGGGAGCCACCAGCTCTGCTGCATGCCTGGCACCAGATGCGTGTCATGCATTTGGGAGCCAGAGTGGGGAAGCATAGAGAAAGTGGCAACCGGGAGGAAGAGCCAAAGAGGAGACCTAATGCAACGAGACCAGATAAATATATTTACACAGCTCTGCTGCGCTCTACTAGAGGGAAACGAGGAGATAAGTGCCCTCATATCCCCTAGCCCTCCATAACCACGGGTGTTGGGGGGGGGGGGATTGTTACACGCCTGGTTCCAACCTCCAAATGAAGTGCTATTGTGGCCACACTTGTTACAGTGGGATGCGAAAGTTTGGGCAACCTTGTTAATCGTCATGATTTTCCCGTATAAATCGTTGGTTGTTACCATAAAAAATGTTAGTTAAATATATCACATAGGAGACACACACAGTGATATTTGAGAAGTGAAATGAAGTTCATTAGATTTATAGAAAGCGTGCAATAATTGTTTGAACAAAATTAGGCAGGTGCATAAATTGATGCCAAAACCTTTAGAACTAATTATTTGAAATCAAATTGGCTTGATAAGCTCAGTGACCCCTGACCTACATAGACAGGTGAATCCAATCATGAGAAAGAATATTTAAGGGGGTCAATTGTAAGTTTCCTTCCTCTTTTAATTTTCTCTGAAGAGTAGCAACATGGGGTCTCAAAACAAATCTCAAATGACCTGAAGACAAAGATTGTTCACCATCATGGTTTAGGGGAAGGATACAGAAAGCTATCTCAGAGATTTCAGCTGTCTGTTTCCACAGTTAGGGACATATTGAGGAAATGGAAGACCACAGGATCAGTTCAAGTTAAAACTTGAAGTGGCAGACCAAGAAAAAACTTGGATAGACAAAAGCGATGAATAGTGAGAACAGTCAGAGTCAACCCACAGACCAGCACCAAAGACCTACAACATAATTTTGCTGCAGATGGACTCCCTGTGCATCGTTCAACCATTCGGCGCACTTTACACAAGGAGATGCTGTATGCGAGAGTGATGCAGAGGAAGCTTTTTCTCTGCCCACCGCACAAATAGAGCCGCTTGAGGTATGCTTAAAGAGAATCTGTATTGTTAAAATCGCACAAAAGTAAACATACCAGTGCGTTAGGGGACATCTCCTATTACCCTCTGTCACAATTTCGCCGCTCCTCGCCGCATTAAAAGTGGTTAAAAACAGTTTTTAAAAGTTTGTTTATAAACAAACAAAATGGCCACCAAAACAGGAAGTGGGTTGATGTACAGTATGTCCACACATAGAAAATACAACCATACACAAGCAGGCTGTACACACCCTTCCTTTTGAATCTCAAGAGTGTGTTTCTTTCCCCCTGCAGCTATCTTCCACTGAAGTGTCAGGCTGTTTCTTCCTGCAGAGTGCAGACAGCTTATTCCTCAGTATGTGAAAGCCCAGCCAGCTCAGAGGAGGATTTATCCAGCTTGTAAAAGATAAAAGAGAAGAGAGAAGCTGCCCTAATTTAAATAATAAACAGGCAGTGTACAGAGAGGGGCCTGAAGGGGGGAGATGCATCACAGAACCACAACACTGAAGAACTTGGCAGCCTTCCAGACACAGGCTGACAAGTCTGACAAGAGAGAGATAAGTTGATTTATTACAGAGATGGTGATAGTAGAACGTGCTGCAGTAAGCCAGAACACATTAGAATAGCTTTTGGAACTTGTAGGATGATAAAAAACAGGATGCAATTTTTGTTACGGAGTCTCTTTAAGCACATTTGGACAAGTCAGCTTCATTTTGGAATAAGGTGCTGCGGACTGATGAAACTAAAATTGAGTTATTTGGGCATAACAAGGGGCGTTATGCATGGAGGAAAAATAACACAGCATTCCAAGAAAAACACCTGCTACCTACAGTAAAATATGGTGGTGGTTCCATCATGCTGTGGGGCTGTGTGGTTAGTGCGGGGGCTGGAAATATTGTCAAAGTTGAGGGATGCATGGATTCCAGTCAGTATCAGCAGATTCTGGAGACCAATGTCCAGGAATCATTGACAAAGCTGAAGCTGCGCCAGGGCTGGATTTTTCAACAAGACACAACACCTATTTTCCCATTCATTTATAAGACAACAGGAAAAAATAACTCGACAAATATTTGCTCTGCGCTCAGCATCACTGTAAAGTAAAATTCAGAAAACCTTTATGACTTCCGAATGCCATTTCCAGATAAGACAGCGCAGTGCATTTACAGTAAATCAAGGTTGTGTGCCCCGTCAGTCTGGCATGCAGTGTTTTCTATATGTAGCCCCAATCCAGTGGCCCCCTTGGCCCTCCCTATTTCCCAGCATAGTGATTACCGTCAGCCGACAAGTGAGCTTCAAGTGCCTCTAATGTCGTGTGAATAAATCTGGATCCGGTGTTAGCGAATAAAACAAAAACGCCTGCTGCGGATTACCATTTCCATGACACCCAGCCTTCTGAAGAGCGCTTCCTTTATAGCAAATTTATTCACATTGTTTCCAATACATTAACTGTTTATCATGGGCTGTGTGCATTATTCAATGGGGCAAACCCTTGTATTACATAAATCCATATTAAATGAATGCGCTTGCACTGAGCGCCGCTGCGCGATGCGGAGCCGCGAGTTCAGAGGAAGGTTCGCAGTTTCTGCTTAACACACGGGGAATGTTAAAGGACAACTGTTAGGAAGGAATGGAAATAAACCAACATATGGTGAATGGGCATTATTGTTTGTTAGAACAGGAAGGTGCTACAGAGTGACAGCATAAGCGCTGCTTCCTGTAAATATAAACAATATGTGTGTGTGACTATGTAATAATAAGTGACTTCCCTTCTGTAAATCATATGCGAAATAGAAAAGAACAAAATGAGGGTTTAGGGACCCTGAGCAGTAAAAAAACCCCTGAAATGTGGACTTTTTTTTTTGCAGCTCCCTGTAGCCCGCAAGGTCCCCCGTCTTCTGCTCGCTCTTGGTTCAGCAGGCCGCCCCAGTTATTAATAACTTTGGGTGAAGTCGCACACTTTCACACTGAAAACTGGCGGTGCGACAGCCGCGCCACACCCCACTGCCAAAAATGGGCCTTCGGCAAAGCAAGAAGTGACGCATGCTTGCAGCCTTCTGTAGCCCGCGAGGTCCCCCGGCTTCTGCTCGCTCTTGGTCCAGCAGGCCGCCCCAGTAATCAATAACTTTGGGTGAAGTTGCACGTGCGCGCCCCCACTTTCACACTGCAAACTGGCGGTGCGACAGCCCCGCCACACCCCACTGCCAAAAACAGGCCTTTGGCAAAGCAAGAAGTGACGCACGCTTGCAGTCATTTCCTGCTTTAGCGTATGCGGAAGTGCAGGGAAGCGTATTGTAAAAATACGCTTCCGCGTATGTGTGTCAGGATGTTGTGTTGGTAATTTTTTTTAAATCCCTGCCTCGCCAAAGATCAATATGACTTTTGGGCCGACGCAGATCGCATCCAGTAGGTCTGAACCTGCGTTGGGCATGCGGCAAAAACGTCACTTACGTCCGTCGCGCCATACCACGACAGTATGAAAATCTCCATAGATTTTCATTGCCCGGCGGTGGGGTGCAGTAAAAAGGTGTGGTGTGAAAGGGCCCTCAGTCTCAAGCAACCAGAAAACACACTTATCTAGCATCAGCTGATACCCGTCAGTGCCAGATAACGGAGAATCTACTGCAGGGTGTCAAACTCAATCACGTAAGGGGCCAAAATCCAAAACATGGTCTAAGTCGTAGGCCAAATTCACACTTAATATGTTTTTCGCGCACAGTGCTGCCCATAATTATTCATACCCCTGGCAAATTTTGACTTAAAGTAACTTTTATTCAACCAGAAAGTAATTTTTTGATGGGAAATGATATATGTCTCCCAAAAGATAATAAGACGAAGTACAAGAGGCATTATTGTGGAAAAATACATTTCTCAGCTTTAATTTACATTTGAGCAAAAAGTGTCCAGTCCAAAAGTATTTATAACCTTCTTAATAATCAATTTATAAAAAAGCCTTTATTGGCTATTACAGCAATCAAATGCTTCCTATAATTCCAGACCAGCTTTCTGCATGTCTCCACAGGAATCTTTGCCCATTCATCTTTAGCAATGACCTCCAAATCTTTCAAGTTGGAGGGTCTTCTTGCCATCACCCTGATCTTTAGCTCTCACCACAGATTCTCAATTGCATTCAGGACTCTGGCTGGGCCACTCCAAAACATTAATGTTATTGGGCTTGATTCACAAAGCAGTGCTAACCTACTTAGCACGTCTAAAGTCTTTAGACGTGCTAACCAGGGTGCTAAGTAGGTTAGCACCGGATTCCTCAATCAGATTGCGCGCAAAGTTTTGCACGCAAAGTCCTATGCGCGTGCTAAGTCCCATAGGCTTTAATGGGCACTTCGCGTTGAGCGCCCTGCGCTCTGTGCAGTGCGCGCGTAAAGTTTTACGCGCGTAAAGTTTTATGCGCATAAAGTTTTGCGTGCGAAAAGCTGGTTTAGACATGCTAAGGGGGTTTTCACAGGCGTGCTAACAGTAAGCACCGCTTTGTGAATCAAGCCCATTGTCTGCTAACTATTTCTTCACCACTTTTGCTGTGTGTTTTGGGTCATTGTCATGCTGAAATGTCCACTGGTGCCCAAGGCCAACTTTCCCTGCAGACTGCCTTATGTTGTTGTTGAGAATCCTCATGTATTACTCTTTTATCATGGTGCCATTTACTGTGATTAGGTTCCCTGGTCCATTGGCTGAAAAACACTCCCAAAGCATTAGGTTCCCACCATGTTTGACAGCGGGAATGGTGTTCTTTGGGTTGAAGGCTTCTCCTTTTTTTTTTTTTTTTTTTACGCCAAATGAAGGAAACATCATTGTGACCAAACAATTACATTTTTGTTTCATCTGACCATAACATAGAAGACCAGAAGTCTTCCTTTTTGCCCAGATGGGCATTTGCAAAGGCCAAGCGAGATTTTGTGTGCCTTATCTGGAGAAGTGGCGTCCTCCTTGATCTGCATCCGTGGAACCCAGCAGTGTGCAGTATCCGTGGGTTTGTCTGCCTTGAGACATCGCCACCAGCAGAGCCCGGATTCACCAGGATGGCGTTGGTGGTAATCCTTGGATTTTTTTTCACCTCTCTCACTATCCTCCTGTCCAGCACAGGCGTCAATTTTGGCTTCCGACCACATCCTCTGAGATTTTCCACAGTGCGGAACATCTTGTATTTTTTAATAATACTTTGCACTGTTGCCACTGGAACTGGAAAGCATTTAGAAATGGACTTGTAGTCCTTTCCTGACTTGTGAGCAGCCACAATGCGCAGCCGCAGCTCCCCACTGAGCTCCTTTGTCTTAACCATGACTGTCCACAAACCAACTGCACAGAGCTGCTGTTTTCCACATGTTGAGTTGATTAAAGCAGCTGTTCCCAATTAATCAGGGTAATTAGGATGCTTTAGAACAGCTAGGACTATTTGGAATGGTACAGAACTTTGGATTTTCCCACAGACTGTGACTGTTTGTAAAGAGTATGAATAATTTTGGACTGGACACTTTTTGCTCAAATGTAAAATGCAAATTAAAACAATTTTTTTCTTTGCATTTTTAAAATCGATGTTCTCAAAAACTGCAAGGTCTTTTTGGAAAATTCTTTTTCGGACTTATACCCTCTATTTTTCTTAATATATGTAGCATATTTGGTGTCAATAGCTTGTATAGGGGCTTTGCTATTCACTGCTAAAGTCGGCATGAAATTATGCAAAAATGTATGCAAAATGTTATGCGAAATTACAAATGACTGCGGAATCAACTGAATTTACAAATCGTAATTACGTATAGGCGTAATTGCGAAATTAAGGCAAAATTTTGCTTAATCGTAATTAGCTGACTACGATCATCATTACTCGCTTCAGCTGTCCTTTAACTTCTCCAAAGTTTCTCATGTCCTCTTCAGCTTTGGAGAGCTCTTAGTGAATCAGGCCCCACCACTGAATTGTGGTCCTGTGTATTCACACATGGGTTTGCTTCTGTTTCTATGCAAATTATTCTAAACCACATCTAGCAGGCTTTTGGAGACACACAGCCATTAAATCAGCACCGGTAATTGAACACACTGCTGGTTTTAATTTATTCTGCTATCCATCGCGTCTCCACTCATCTGTGCCTTCCCTCTCGTATTTTACAGATACAGACTTCTCCTTGAGAAGTCTCGAGCTGCTGCTCTCTCAGGAACAGAACATAAATATTAAACATGATATTGACTTGACTAAAGGAACTGATGGAAGGGGAGTCTAATCATTAGTATGGGGTCATCAAGTGTGAGAGGGAGATGGTATAATGTGGGTTTGGTACAGTGCACCAATTATGGTTGGAATATAAGAATATCATGAATTAGAGAGATGCTTCAGGACTTTATGCAAGGTATTGGGGCTGAAGGACGTTTTTAAGGGTCAATCTGTCCAATGAGGAGCTTTCAATTATAGGTTGAATCTGAATCATCCACTAGTATCTTGCATCTCTCGGGGCCTCATCAACAAGTTTCTCTACCGGATGTCAGTGATAGGAGGGGAGTATCTAAATACACCTGCTGAAACTTCATAGGGTCAAACAAACGGAAAGTCCAAGAAGAGTGAGGAGACCATCATAATGGCTGTAGTAAAGGGAGCTAGGGATCCAGGTTATTGTAATATATTTTGCACTAGAGTCCTTAAAAGCCAAACGACAATGCTGTAATAATGTTTTATAACTAATGTCATGTTTTTGAAAGACCACCAGCTTTTTTTTTTTACACACAATAGGAAAACTTGGTAATATGCCCCTTACTCCTGTACTTCCTGTGTGGGAAACAAACGTCCGTGCTGAACAATATCCGCAACGTGAGCTGAGTTTTAGCCCCACCCACTCAGGTTTGTAAATAAACTCGGCTGAATGTGAGAACCCACCTACAAATCTGTGTTTTTCTATACACAAAGAGACAGGCAAGGATCACATGACTCAAATTTAATACCAATGCAGGAACAGCTTTTTAAAGACCTTTAATAGAATAGCACTTGAAATTAATTATGCATATTAGGTTTGCAGATTGCAGCAGGAGAAAATAACTTCTGCATCAATTCATAGATCTTTAGCAACCTCCTCTTGCCCATTTTGCAGGGAGGAGGGCGGGAAGCGGTCTTTTAACCCGGTACCAACCAATATTAAGAATTAGGCCAATGGTATTGTTGAATGAGCAGGGCTTACACTTATATGACCTTCACTTTTCCGGCCATTAACAGCAAGTGTAGAGGATAAAGCCTTGAGGGGGTGGCAAGGGGAGATGTGACACTTAATATTATTCTAATATAAAATGATGGGCTGTCGCAAAACTTTTTTCCTCTTCATCCCATGATGTGGATTTTTCTCCTGATTATAGAACACCACGTCGCCAGTTGTGGCTTTTGTACACCAGGTACAATGTACTGTTGAAAAGAAGGAGAAGCAAAGAAGTCTGGCACTGTAGTTTTAATGCAAGCAGCAGGTGTACAAGATTTGAAATCACAGTGGTTGCACAGGGACATGTGTACACGTGAAAAGATGATGTACTTATCATGCTCTGCTGGGGTGGGGAGGCATCTGTGGGCGCCAGAGGGTGCACGGCCTTACGACCGTTTCGCAATGGGGTGAGCCTTGCTTCCTCGGAGGCTAACGTGCACAAAGTGCTGGACGGGAGGAGGCATTGAAATAGTCTCCTTCCGATGGAAGGCTCCGCCTAACCTTGAATTGAATGGGCCCCAATCTATATGATTTGCCAGTCAAGTCAGGCAAATCATATAGATTGGGGCCCATTCAATTCAAGGTCCCATTCTTTGCAACTTGCAGGACAAGCTATGTTGTCTATGCACTATGGTGCCCTTGCCAACATTTTTACGTTGGCAAAACAACCAGGATGGTTAAAGACAGAATCCTGGAGCATGTCCGTCTGTTGCCCAAGGGCAAAGGCTGTCCGAGAATAGTGGAACACATGATGGTGGCCCACGGCTCTGACCCTAGCCTTTTGTCCTCTGCCTGTGTGGATTTTTGTCATCTTCCACGCAGAGGTGGCAACAGAAATAAATTGCTTCTTAAATAAAAAGCAAAGTGGATTTTCAGGACTGATGCTATGGGCCCTCTGGGCCTGAACGATTATGTCGATTTGGCTTGTTTCCTTGACCCCTGATTAGTCTCCATTCTCCTGTTTCGTTTGTTTCCTTATGTCTTTTGCCCCAGTATACACTTGGCCGCATAAATTGCTAATGATAGGTTTCGTAATATTACAATTCGTGTATCTTTAAATATATATTTATTTATTTTTTTTCTGTTTATTGTGGCCAGGTGTTATACTATCTGGGGCGTTTCTTCTATGCCTTGTAGTGCCCCCTGGGTTTTTGCGATCGTCCAGTCTCCTCCCACCTCTATACTGTATACTCTTTCTGGGCCTCTATTCCTGGGACTAGTGCTCCGCTCACGGTCCTCTTTGCCACTCTTTCCTCTTTTCCTCTTTTTCCCACACTTTCATCTACACCCACTTCCCTGGTGTCACCTCTTTTCATTTTGCACACTTTCCCCCTTTTCTTTCTCCTCCCCTTTCTCCCTTTACGATCTGGGGCCATTCATGTTTAAATGGGTTGAGAGCTGTTACATCACGATTTAGCTAATAAGCCCCCTTCTGGTAATTCACCAGATATTTGTGTTGTAAGTGGAGCTCTGGACCTTGGGCGATCCTTCCTCGCCTGCACTGCTGGAGCATAGGCTTTTCCGCCTCGACCTGCGTTGGTATGCGGGGAGAGACACGTCTATGTCCAGTATCCTTTGTTTACTGTGGACACGACTTACCGGCCCCCATTCCACTGATAGGCTGACAGCGGTTAGCTGCCGCCTCTTAAACGGCTTGGAGGCGGTTTGGGCTGCCATAGTTACGCTCTCCTCCCATTGAATTGGACGCTTGCTTCATACGCGGTGACGCATATACGCCGCTGCCTCTTGTGACACACTTCACGCATCCGACTCTGATTGGCCCCCTTTCGAGCAGGACAGTTAGGCGGAGCCTTCCATCGGAAGGAGACTATTTCAATGCCTCCTCCCGTCCAGCACTTTGTGCACGTTAGCCTCCTAGGAAGCAAGGCTCACCCCATTGCGAAACGGTCGTAAGGCCGTGCACCCTCTGGCGCCCACAGATGCCTCCCCACTCCAGCAGAGCACGATAAGTACATCATCTTTTCACGTGTACACATGTCCCTGTGCAACCACTGTGATTTCAAATCTTGTACACCTGCTGCTTGCATTAAAACTACAGTGCCAGACGTCTTTGCTTCTCCTTCTTTTTGATATGTTATGAACTTATCATTTGTGTCTTGAGCACGTAGTTCCTGCTGGAATTTTCACACCTGCTATTGGCTACCTTTTACATCATCCACAGTTTTTCTGAGTGCCTGCCACCCCCTCTCTCTCAGATTACAATGTGCTGTTGAGCTGCAGAGTACAGTTACAGGATACTGGCCTCAATTCACTAAGGGCAGTTGGGTAAAATAATTTAGGCTGGTAAAATGCAGAATTCGGTATTTTACACTTTTTTTTACAAATTCACTAAGATTTCCTGCATGCAGTAGAGGTTCAGTAATATACCCAAAAAATCATGTTTCAATTCACTAAGCCCTGCTCTGTAAGTCTCACCAGCTGTGGAGCAGGTCAGGAAACTGTGAGTTTTCCCACAAGTGTCTCCATGAGCCATTGCTTTTTCTGTCCAGTGCATCCCCGGCATCCCTTTAGATGTGCATACATGCTAACTAGAGGGAGCTCTTCTGTGTATCAGTATACAGATATGCACAACTAAAGGGATACAGAAAAGCTGTTTTTAAATATCTTGTTTTCCTGCTCCGTCCCTCTGAAGTCCCGCCCACCAGTGCATCGGATCAAATGGAGTGAGAAGCAGGGCTGTGTGGCTCTCCCTATTGGCTCTCTCTATTGCCGCATGAAGATGGCAAGTTACCGGCTGGTCAGAGCTGGAGGTAAATGCTGAACACTATAACTTGATTTACAGAATGCTTTAATCTTTGTACATTTCAATTTCTTTACATATCTTGAGGTATTTAACACAAAAGCCGGTAATTTACCTCACTAGTCAGTGATTTTACTTTTGTGAAGGTGCTGTTTTCTGCATTACCGAATGCGTTAATGCTTATTGAATTGTGGTCATGGTATATTATAATGTTGAGCTCAGGGATGTAACTATAAGGAAAAGAGGCTGTGCAGCTACAGTGGAGCCCAGAAATATGGGAGGTGGGTCCCAACTTCTTAGTCTCCTTCCTTATGATGTGAGGGCAACCTCTCTAGTGGCCACACTTGTAATGGGAGGAGTCATGATGTCTGCTTGTTATTTGAGTCCGGACAGATGGGCCTCCTTGATGTGGACATCACCATGGGGGGAGTCTGAACATTGGCGAGGTCCCATCAAAAGGGTGCTGGGGGGGGGTGTCTCAGGAGTTGTAGTTCTTTTCCGAGTTGGGCTGTCTCAGGGGTGTCCAAACTTTTTAGGCCAAGGGCCATATCGCTATTTGTGAAAGTACTAGGGGTAGTGTTGGGCGAACAGTGTTCGCCACTGTTCGGGTTCTGCAGAACATCACCCTGTTCGGGTGAAGTTCGAGTTCAAACCGTTCGGCCATATGGCCGAACTAAGAGCGCATGGCCGAACGTTCGGCTAGCGCTGTGATTGGCCGAACAGGTCACGTGGTTCGGACCCGAATGTGCTCTGATTGGCCGAACGGGTCACGTGGTTCGGGTAAATAAATACCCGATCCACGTCATTTCTTCGCCATTTGTCTGTGGGTTTAGCTTTGGGTAGGCAGGCAGGGTAGTTCTCTCTCCAGCCAGGCTAGCCAGGGTCCCCCCAGTCATTGTGTCGCTGCTGGGAACAGTAGTACACCGCTCACCCACACTATATAGCATTGTGTTTACTGCCACTCTGTGTACACCGCTCACCCACCACTGTACAGCATTGTGTTTACTGCCACTCTGTGTCTCTGCTGGGAACAGTAGTACACCGCTCACCCGCCACTGTATAGCATTGTGCTCTGTGTCGCTGCTGGGAATAGTAGTACACCGCTCACCCACCACTGTATAGCATTGTGCTCTGTGTCGCTGCTGGGAACAGTAGTACACCACTCACCCACCACTGTATAGCATTGTGCTCTGTGTCACTGCTGGGAATAGTAGTACAGCGCTCACCCACCACTGTACAATCAATTTTCTCAAAAACTATAAGTTCTTTTTCAAATATTTTTTTTCCTCTTCTACCCACTCCCAAGGTGCACATACCATGCAAATTTGGGGTATGTAGCATGTAAGGAAGCTTTACAAAGCACAAAAGTTCGGGTCCCCATTGACTTCGATTATGTTCGGAGTTCGGCGCGAACACCCGAACATCGCGGCCATGTTTGGCGAACGTTCGCGAACCCGAACATCCAGGTGTTCGCCCAACACTAACTAGGGGGCAGAAGTACCAAAATGAAACACAATTTTTGCTGATATCCATTTGGTACACTGTTCCTGTGACAAAGTGTCAAATAAAATATTACCGCGGGAAATGACCATATACCATGTGCAGTCAGCACAGTGGCAGCTGCTAATCAGCGGATGTTATTGCCTCAGTGGTGGCTGATAAACCTACAGGCATGCCTAGGGGCGAGGGGGGCGAGTGGCAACACAAGGTGGCCCCTGTATGCAGCACCACAGCAATGGCCTTTGGGCCTCATGGAATTAACAACTGTGGATAGCTTCGAGGGGCCCACAAAAAATGCATTTGGGCCTCAGGGCGGACTTTGAACATGCCTGGCCTATCTAAATCATAAAATTGATTGAACAGAGTTAAAAATCATTTGACAAGCAGGCCAGGAAATATATACTGTATTTCTTGCGTGACTTTAGCAGTCCCTCTGGAGTTCATCTTTAACAGGAATTAATCCTTTGCCTCAGGGGCGTAACTAGACTTAATAGGGACCCCCTGCAAAAATGACAGCATGGGGCCCCTTGGTCCCCAAACCCCATGAGGGTCATACGATTGGGAGCCGGCGAATGGCAACAGGGAGTCTTCTGCTGTGAAAAAGAAAAAAATTACCGATGCTCCCGCTACTTGATAATCTGCATGGCGAGAGGAGGTGGCAGTGACGATTTTTGTTAGCAAACGGAAAAGGTTACTTTGCTGATTGACAGCACTTGTGGTTGGGGAGAGGTAGGAGATGGGACCACCAAAGCCGCCGGGCCCCCCTGCGATGGCAAGGGTTGCAGGGGTGATTGCTACGCCCATGCTTTGCCTTGCTAGTTATTTTAACGCACCCCAATAAATGTCTCTTTGCAGAAATCCTCCTGTATCTGCAGGGAACACACAGATGAAGCAGAACCAGGCATTGAAAATCTGGCAGCGCAGCCAAACCCCTGCCAGTCCTAGTTTGATTCCTGCTTTCCAGACACAGACTTGGAATAATCAAGAAAAATGAAGTGTACAATAGAGGGACAGAATTAGCATATACAATGCATAATCTTCATTAGCAGAGGGAGTTCCAGATTCAGATTGCAGGAGAAGCGGACGGAATACATTTCTGCGAAAGGTGAACGGAGCAGCACGAATAATTATGCTCAATAATTATACAGCCGCTGCAGCAGTGCTGTAGTACCTGCCAGCTCCCCTGTACACAGCTTCCACAAACACCCCCTAATATTAACCCCTGCAGCAGCTATCTACCTGCAGCACGTCTCTCAGTACAAACCTCCAATAAGCAAATGAGGGAATTCAGTGTGGCCAATCACACCCAGTAACCACTGATAATTTAATCAGGTGCAGCTAACTGATTGGCAGCTGCAGTCTTTGTTTGGCTGAGTTTATTTTCTTTTCTGGACCCGTGACAATTTTCAAGAGAGAGGAGTATTTTTGTGCCTATTGCTAATTCTATGGTACTCAGCTTCCCTTGACCACTGGAACTCACCTTCCCTTGGCCACTGGAACTCACCTTCCCTTGGCCACTGGAACTCACCTTCCCTTGACCACTGAAACTCACCTTCCCTTGATCTCTGGCACTCACTTTCCCTTGATCTCTGGCACTCCAATTCCCTTGATCACTGGCAAGCCCCTTCCCTTGATCACTATCACTCCCTTTCCCTTGGCCACTGGCACTCCCTTTCCCTTGATCTCTGGCACTCCCCTTCCCTTGATCACTTGAATTCACATTTAGAGATGAGCCGAAATTTTCGAAATTTCGAACTGCTTTTATTACGAATGCGAAATTTAACATTACGACCCAAATTCGTAATTTCGTAATTAATTTTCAAATCGTAATTTACAATTTCGTAATCGAAATTTCACTCCCGTAATGACGAATTTCGTGTCTCCAACCGAAATTTTACTTTTTCAGGTTTGTAAGGGTTTCTATCCCTCTAGATGCCTAAAATGAATAGCACAGCCCTCCTCCTCCTCCTCCTCTCTCTCTCTCTCTCTCTCTCCAGAGATCTGTAGTATTTCAAAACCATACTCACATTCATGACATGTCCAGGGATCAAACCCAGGCCAACCACATGGAAGACAGCTATGCTCACCACCATACCACCAAACACACACTAAATAGACTGCTAACCTAAATCTTACTTGTAGACAGTCATATGAGACACATGCTGGGTGCAGGGCTTTGTGATTGGACCATGGACCATGCGATAGAGTGAGGTGCAAAAATGAAATCATGCCTAGCAGAGGATGGTTTCACAATGCTAAATGCTAGGCTGGCTGTGGTGCAATTGGTTAGTGCGTCTGGCTGGTAACAGCAAGGTTACAGGTTCGATTCCATCCAGGCATGTCTTTTCCTTTTGCGTTCAACAGTTGTCCAAACAGAGCCAACAGAGCCCCAGATAGCCATGTAGAGTTAGGTCACAGCTAGCCTGGCTGTGGTGCAATTGGTTAGTGTGTCTGGCTGGTAACAGCAAGGTTACAGGTTCGATTCCATCCAGGCATGTCTTTTCCTTTTGAGTTCAACAGTTGTCCAAACACCGAGCACAAAGTTTTGCATGCGTAAAGTTTTACGCACGCAAAATACCCCATGGGGTTCAATGGCGCAGCGCGCGCACGCAAAAGGAAAAGACATGCCTGGATGGAATCAAACCTGTAACCTTGCTGTTACCAGCCAGACACACTAACCAATTGCACCACAGCCAGGCTAGCTGTGACCTAACTCTACATGGCTATCTGGGGCTCTGTTGGCTCTGTTTGGACAACTGTTGAACGCAAAAGGAAAAGACATGCCTGGATGGAATCGAACCTGTAACCTTGCTGTTACCAGCCAGACACACTAACCAATTGCACCACAGCCAGGCTAGCTGTGACCTAACTCTACATGGCTATCTGGGGCTCTGTTGGCTCTGTTTGGACAACTGTTGAACGCAAAAGGAAAAGACATGCCTGGATGGAATCGAACCTGTAACCTTGCTGTTACCAGCCAGACACACTAACCAATTGCACCACAGCCAGGCTAGCTGTGACCTAACTCTACATGGCTATCTGGGGCTCTGTTGGCTCTGTTTGGACAACTGTTGAACGCAAAAGGAAAAGACATGCCTGGATGGAATCGAACCTGTAACCTTGCTGTTACCAGCCAGACACACTAACCAATTGCACCACAGCCAGCCTAGCATTTAGCACTGTGAAACCATCCTCTGCTAGGCATGATTTCATTTTTGCACCTCACTCTATCGCATGGTCCAATCACAAAGCCCTGCACCCAGCATGTGTCTCATATGACTGTCTACAAGTAAGATTTAGGTTAGCAGTCTATTTAGTGTGTGTTTGGTGGTATGGTGGTGAGCATAGCTGTCTTCCATGTGGTTGGCCTGGGTTTGATCCCTGGACATGTCATGAATGTGAGTATGGTTTTGAAATACTACAAAAGAGAGAGAGAGAGAGAGAGAGAGAGAGGGAGAGGGAGAGGGAGAGGGAGAGGGAGGGAGAGAGAGAGAGAGAGGGATGGTTGGTTATTCAATTTAGGCATCTAGAGGGATAGAAACCTTTGCAAACTTTAAAATACTAAATTTCGTAATCGTAATTACGAAAATTTGCGTAATTTGCGAAAATTACGAAATTTCGATTACTGCTAAAATCGTAATTGTAGTAATTTCGCGAAATTTCGGAAATTCGTAATTAGGTCATTACGCTCATCCCTATTCACATTTCCTTGATTAATGGCACTTCCACCCCCCCACCCCCCTTCCCTTGATCACTGCCACTCCCCTCCCTTGATCTCTGGCACTCACTTTCCCTTGATCACTATCACTTCACTTCCCTTGATCACTTGCAGTCTCCTTCCCTTGATCACTGGAACTCCCCCACTCCCTCTTTGATCTCTGGTATTCCTTCAGCTCTTTGTTCAGTCTTTGTAATTCCCCTCATCTTCCTTCCTTCACACCCTTAATGTGTAGCCACCAAAACATCTGATCTGGAGATTTACGCCACTGTCTGTGGGACACACTATGGAGGGCACTGCTGCAATGTCAATATGTGGGCCTCCTACAAAGCTGAGAAATCACAGGTGTTACTAACATTAATAATAAGAATATATTTAGGCAGTGGTAACATTTTATGCAGTGCTTTGCAGAGTAGATCAAGCAACCAACATTACTAACCTGTCAGTGTCAGAGGGGCTTACAATCTAATCCCTACCAACGTCAAAGGGTATTCATTAACTATTAATATTATTATTTAGTATTTATATAGCACTAACATCTTCCGAAGCGCTGTACAGAGTATATTGTCTTTTCACTAACTGTCCCTCAGATAAGCGCACAATATAATGCCTACCATAGTAGTATGTCTATTATAGTCGAGGGGCAATCTACCACTATGCCACCGTTCTGCAATAGTTACCTTTACAAGCCCAGAGGCAGGCAGGCGCATGAGGATGTTTCTACGAGAGTTCACCAAGTGATTTTTGACAATCGCTATGGTAAGTCTACTTCTTGACATTTTTTGTCAAAGAAAATGTTTATAAAAAAATCCCTTCAACCTACCATAACTATTACATTAACATTTAAATGTATATCTTTATATTAGTTTTATCAAATTAAAGAAAAGCATTGTTCCCACTCTTAACCCTCCTGGCGTAAACCCCGACCTACACTCGGGGTTGCCGCCGCAGAGGATTTCTCTGCCCCGGGAGGGATTTTTTTGAACCAAATTTGCTTTAGCCTTTGTAGCGAGCACTTCGCTAGCTACCATTGCCCCCCAAGTCCCTCCGCTCTTTTTTGATTGCCCCCGATCGCCGCTGTTATACGTACCCCCCCCCCCCCCCCCTGATCTTGCGATGGTGCTGCCTCTCCAATCGGCTCCAGGCTTCTCTGTGGGGAGTTTTGGGATTGCGCATGACGTTGATGACGTCAGACGTCATGTCCGATCGTCGCAATATCAACGACTGAAGCTCATTGGGGAGGCTGCGGCTCTCACGGGATCGCGGATAGGTCACGTATAGCGGCAGCGATCAGGAGGATCAGAAGGGTGCGGGGGACTTGGGGGACAATGGTTGCTTGCCTAGTGCTAGCTACAAAGGCTAAAGCAAATTTAATTCAAAAAATCCCTCCCGCGGACGCAGCCTCAGAAACTGCGTACCGCCAGGGAGGTTAAAGGTCAACTGAAATGAGAGCAATATGGAGGCTGTCATACTGATTTCCTTTTAAAGAGACTCCGTAACAAAAATTGCATCCTGTTTTTTATCATCCTACAAGTTCCAAAAGCTATTCTAATGTGTTCTGGCTTACTGCAGCACGTTCTACTATCACCATCTCTGTAATAAATCAATGTATCTTTCCCTTGTCAGCCTGTGTCTGGAAGGCTGCCAAGTTCTTCAGTGTTGTGGTTCTGCTATGCACTCCCCCCTCAGGGGGGAAAGAAACACACAAATGATCTCTTGAGATTCAAAAGGAAGGGTGTATACAGCCTGCTTGTGTATGGATGTATTTTCTATGTGTGGACATACTGTACATCAACCTACTTCCTGTTTTGGTGGCCATTTTGTTTGTTTATAAACAAACTTTTTAAAGCTGTTTTTAACCACTTTTAATGCGGCGGGGAGCGGCGAAATTGTGACAGAGGGTAATAGGAGATGTCCCCTAACGCACTGGTATGTTTACTTTTGTGCGATTTTAACAATACAGATTCTCTTTAAAACAATACCAGTTGCCTGGCACCCTGCTGACCTTTCTGGCATTAGTAGTGTCTAAATCAACCACCTGTAACAAGCTTGCGGCAAATCCAGTGAAACTTCAGCCAGACATTTGATCGGCTTGGTTGTACAAGAGTATTAGAGGCAGAGGATCAGCAGGGCAGCCAGGCAATTTGCATTATTTAAAAGCAAACAAAAATGACGGCCTCCATATCCCTTTCTCTTCAGGTGTCCTTTAAGAAGAATTAACCCTTATCCATCATATAACTCACATTTTAATTACCTGCCATGGGTTATTTATATTTGCTGCCTCAACAGGAAATTCAAATATGTCTGGGCCCCAGTCAGTGTGTGGGAGTGAAATGATGGATGAGGACTGATGGTCTTAAATCAAGCAAGAAGAAGGATAGATGAAGTGAAGAGTTCCGCAGATGAAGCTAAGAAGCAGAAGCATTTTTTATAAAATAGACACACAACACCATACTGTATTTTAATATGGAATGCTATGCTATATGCATTTGCTGTGCCCCTTTAAATTTGACAATAGACATTTTGGCTGCAAGTATGTAAGTCAGGTGATTCCTGGTCTGAGAACACACCTCTTTTTCTTTTGAAATTATATGGGATGATACAACAATGGTTGTTTATTTCATTAAAAAACATTTAATGGTTATTGTTCACCTCTTTATTAAGCTACCAGATTGCCCTATAAGCCTCCGTCATTATATTATCCCCACCCCTTCCTGTGCACTAAAGGTAGGGAAGACCTCTTACCCTTAAAGAGAATCTGTAAAAAAATAATTAAAAAAAAGCCCCTGGGCGGTACTTACCTTTGGAGGGGGAACCCTCTGTATACTAAGGAGGCTTCCCCCGTCCTACTAAGCCATCTGGATCCAGTGCTGGCTCCCCCGGACACCGAGCGGCAATAATATTTACAATTGCCGCTGCGCACATGGGCAGTAGCGGCTCTCTGCTTGGGTTCTAGCAGAAATAGCCGAACCAGATTGGGTTCTCTCTACAGCTTATATGGGCAGCCTGACAACTGCTGCAAAGGAGAACCATGGGGGATCCCCTCTACTGAGGAAGAATGGGGAAGCCTATTTAGGATCCTGGGGCTCCCCCCTCCAGAGATAAGTTCCCACCAGTGGCTCTTTTTTTTTTGTTACAGATACCCTTTAAAGCAGGGGTCTCAAACTCGCGGCCCGCGGGCCATTTGCGGCCCTCGATACAATATTTTGTGGTCCTCGCTGGCAAAAGCTTCCTTATAGTTCGCTTCAGTGCTCCCAAGTAATCCGCCGCATCCCCGCCGCTAAACGAGGGCTGCAGAGCCCCCAAATCGCCGGGGGGAAATCCGCTGGCATTTCCTGGAAGGGGCAGAGCTTTCAGCTTCAGCTCTGCCCCTCCTGATGTCAATCGCCGCATGGATCGCCGCCTCTCCCCGCTCCTCTCTGTGAAGGAAGAGTGAGAGGGGCGGGCAGAGGCGGCGATGTGCCGCAATTGTGAAATTCCTTATGCGGCCCAGCCTCATCCTGACTTTGCCTCCTGCGGCCCCCAGGTAAATTGAGTTTGAGACCCCTGCTTTAAAGGATACCGGAGGTAACATGATGAGACTGAGCCCAAGGGCTCTGTGCTACTGCACATACACGGGCGGACTTGTGCGGCCATTTGTGTGCACGGAACAGGGGGGGGAAATTTGCAACGGGGGGCTTGCGACATCCAAGGGTACCCTTATTAGGATCCGGAGGCTTCCCTCTGAGGAGGTGGCCATACACTTATAGATTTGCAGCAGATTCGACCATCAGGATTCTATCTGATGTTTGCCACACACTAGGAATAGATTTCCAATAGATTTCAGAAGGAAATCTATTGGAAATAGATCTAAGTGCATTATTGGACCATTAGATCCAAAGCAAATCTACAGTATAGGCCATGGATCTGCTACCAGCAGCAGATTGACCTATATCTTCCATCCTGTCAGATAGATCAAATCCATCGAAATCGGCCGCAAATCAATCGATTGATAGATTTGATAGAATCGATTTCTGATCGATCGATATAGATCTATAGAATCGATCGACCAGTGTATGGGCCCCTTAAGTGCCAGATTTTGAACCCGAGCCTCAGCTCAGGTTCAATTGCTCGGTTTCATCACTTTATTCTTTCCTAGCATGTCCCCTTTAAGTGCCGAGCTTATTCCCTTCCTGTGGGCACGTCACATTTCCCAATGTTTGACCAGCAACGAACCAGCCGAAAATTATCCCAGATTACAAAACTCACTGTGGTAATGAGTTCATTTAGCACATTTAAATCCTGCATTATTAATGTGGAGCTTCAGCCCTGAGCGACAAGTGACCTCCCTAGATGACTATCTGAATTTATCTCTGCGCAGAGAGGAATCCTAATTACTGGACCAGGGATGAGCATTACATGACTAATGTTATTCCATTGGGGGGATTTAGCTTTACCACCTACCAAATTCCCTCATGCTATGGATTCAGTAAAGACAGGAGTATTTAAAGGGCCACTGAAGTGAGAGGGATATGGAGGCTGCCATATTGATTTTCTTTTGAAGGACCACTATTGCAAAAAATTTAAGTTTTAAGTACATATAAACACATACAAATATGAAATACATGTTTTCTAGAGTAAAATGAGCCACAAATTACTTTTCTCCTATGTTGCTGTCAATTACATTAGATAGTAGAAATCTGACAGAACTAACAGGCTTTGGACTAGTCAATCTCCTCATGGTGGATTTTTAGTATTTTGTTTATTTTATTTTTACAAAATATACAAAGATGTCTACTACCATTCACTAAGTGCTTTTGAAATAAAGAAAACCTTGAGAATCCCCCATGAAGAGATTGGCTAGTCCAAAACCTGGAATCTGTCAGATTTGTACTACCTGCTTTAAGTGACAGCAACATAGAAGGGAAGTTATTTATAGCTCATTTTACTCTGGGAAAAATGTATTTCTTAGTTGTACGAGTTTATATGTATTTAATATTTTTTTGCAATAGTAGCCCTTTAAGCAATACCAGTTGCCTAGCTGATCCTTTGTCTCTCATACATTTAGGGCCCGTTCACACTTAAAATCTGCAGGAGTGATTTTCCCGCGATTAGCGCGGAAAAATCACTGGACACTGCTGCGGTTTTGGAGCGATCGCGATTAGTGTGCTATGCACGCTAATCACGATCGCAAATCGCGGAACGCTCGTCGCCGGCAAACCGCTGCAGGCAGTAAGAACAATGCCGCTCGCTACATTGTGTAGCGGTTCTTGCAGAACCGCTAGCGGTTTGCCGTGAGCGGGAATCGCGCGATTCCTGCTCAGGTGTGAACGGGCCCTTAGCCATAGACACTGAGTAAGCATATACAGATCAGGTGTGTCTGGCATTGTCAGAACCGACAAGATTAGCGGAATGCTTGGTATTATTCAGACATTACTGCAGCCAAATAGATCAGCAGGACTTCCAGGCAACCGGTATTGTTGAAAAGGAAATAAATATGACAACCTCCATATTCTTCTTATTTCAGTTGTCCTTTTGTCCTTTAAGCTGACCAAACTTATGGAAGAGGGACCAGTTCATGAAGAATGGGCGGTACAGTTTTTTTTATTGTGAACAAAGCCTACTTGCTTGGAATGGCTTTGAAGTAGTTAGAATGATTACATGGTTTTATGCACCTCCCACACTTTCAGAAATAAATAATACCCCTCTGAAGGTTCCTAAAGGCCGGCCCCTTGACTTGTGTGCCTGTTTTCAAAACTCTTTTAAATCATAACACTGAGAGTTTCTTCAAAGCACACCTGAACATAGACAAAAAAAAAAAGAATCAGGCTTGCCTGGGACATGTTCCAGCCCTCCATAATTTAACCTTCTTGGCGGTAAGCCCGAGCTGAGCTATGCCGCGCAGGAGGATATCTCTGCCTCTAGTGGGGCGATTCGCCCCATTCAAAGTGCTGTACGTGCGGCTAGCACTTTGCTAGCCGCACGTACAGCTCGATCGCGGCGATCGCCAGCATGCAGCGGCGGAAGAGGGCCCCCCCCCTCCCCGCCAGAGCCCTGCGCTGCCCGGACCAATGAGTTCCAGGCAGCGCTATGTGTTGGATCGGAGGAGTCTGACGTCAGGACGTCGGCTGACGTCCATGACATCATTCCGATCGTCGCCATGGCGACAGGAGAAGCCAAACAGGGGAACGAGTTATATACTCGTTCCCCTGTTTGCTATTGATGCCGGCGACGATCGCACTAGAGGGACACTTGCGCCCTCTAGTGGTGTTTCATGTAGCTACCACTCTGGTAGCTTTACATGAAACAAAAAAAAAAACAAAAAAAAAAATGGATTTCTGCCTAATTGGCAGAAAAAATTAACCGCCAAGAGGGTTAAGTGGCCTGTCACCATCATTTTCTTTCCCTCCTGTGTGCTGCTGTGGCCTCTCTTTAAAGCTCCAACTCCAGGTTGCAGCCACGGCGCATGCTCTGTCTTGTCCTTAAAGGATACCCGAAGTGACATGTGACATGATGAGATAGACATGGGTATGTACAGCGCCAAGCACACTAATAACTATGCTGTGATCCTTTTCTCTGCCTGAAAGAGTGAAATATCAGGTATGTAAGTGGCTGACTCAGACCTGATTCAGACAGGAAGTGACTACAGTGTGACCCTCACTGATAAGATATTTCAACTATAAAACACTTTCCAAGCAGAAAATGGCTTCTGAGAGCAGGAAAGAGATAAAAAGGATCAATAGTTCATAGATTTTTGGCTCTGGCATACTTCAATGGACACAGTGAGCAAAAACAATAAAACAGTTAAAACTTAAAAAGTAGATTTAATCATAAAATAAAACTGTGGAATATCTTAAAAAGTAATTTTTAGGAGAAGGAAGATAGATACAACTGTTTATTTCATTAGTTTATTTTCGCTTCGGGTGTCCTTTAACCTCCTTAGCGGTAACCCCGTGTGTGACACGGGGTAAGCCGCCGGAGGGTGCCGCTCAGGCCCTGCTGGGCCGATTTTCATAATTTTTTTTTTGCTGGACGCAGCTAGCACTTTGCTAGCTGCGCCAGCACCCCGATCGCCGCCGCCGCGCGCCCGATCACCGCTATCCGGTGCGGCGCGCGGCACCCCCCCCCCCCCCCGACCCCTGCGCTGCCTGGCCAATCAGTGCCAGGCAGCGACAAGGGGTGGATCGGGTCTCCCAATGACGTCCCGACGTCGCTGACGTCAGTGACGTCATCCCGCCCCGTCGCCATGGCGACGGGGGAAGCCCTCCAGGAAATCCCGTTCTTTGAACGGGATTTCCTGATCGCCTATCGCCGGAGGCGATCGGCGGGGCTGGGGGGATGCCGCTGAGCAGCGGCTATCATGTAGCGAGCCCTGGGCTCGCTATATGATTTAAAAAAATAAAATAAAAAAAAAACTGCTGCGCTGCCCCCTGGCGGTATTTTTCATACCGCCAAGGAGGTTAAAGGATATCCGAGACGAGAAATAAAAGTTAGCTTTAATTACCTGAGGATTCTTCCAGCCCCTCGTCTCCCGGTCCCGCTGGCAGCCTCTGCAGTATCACGGACCCCCGACCAGTTTGCGTCTTCTGTGCATGCGCGGGTGTTAGCCCGTGCCATGCGCTTTTGTGCCCATCTCATCTAGAGCGTACTGTGCCTGTGCAGTACTACTCCACATGTGCAGTATCCAGATGGAGTGGGCGGGAGATCAAGCGGAGCGGGTGCATGCGCAGAAGACGCCAACCCATCTGGGGTCTGCAATACTGCAGAGGCAGCCAGCGGGACCGGGATATAACTGGAGCTGCGGCGAGGGACACATGTGACCTCTCTAGAGGCTGGAAGAAGCCCCAAGTAAATAAACGTAACTTTTACTTCTCTTCTGGTATATCCTTTAAGCCTCCTTAATCAGCTTCTAAGTGACACAGCAGCCACAATACCTTCCAGACCATGCCCACACAGAATGCATGCAGGATACTTAGCGTAGCATAGAGAAGGCCCAGGTATGTCTAGTCCTTGTATGTTTTTTGCTTTTTTAGGAGAGCAATTTAAAAACGCAATGCCAGGATTTATTTTTTTTTAACCACCAACAGCTAATCTGTTAGCTGACACCTTTCAAATTCTACCCCCACCAACCCCCCACTTATTTTCAACCATGCTTACAGCGCATTTGCATTTTCTTCAGAACATAAATTGCTACATCATCTTTATTCATATCAAGATTTTTAGAAAGCCGTGTAACCCTGATATGCATGTATCTGCTCTGAAGCTCTGCATGAGCTCTGCCCATACATTAGGCGATGTATAGCCAGATCGACCATGAGACACAGACACAGAACATTTATATCACGCTTTTCGCCTGGTGGACTCAAAGCACCAGAGCTGCAGCCACTAGGACCTGCTGTACAGGCAGTAGCAGTGTTAGGGAGACTTACAACCTAACACTGCCCAAGGTCTCCTACTGAATAGGTGCTGGCTTACCAAACATGCAGAGCCAAGATTCAAACCCGGGTCTCCTGCGTCAGAAGTAGATATCTCTCTGATTAAATCGGTCTGACGTTGGCCCTTCCTGGCTGTCCCCCAACTGTTAGGGCTCATTCACACTACAGAGCGCATACACGAACGCGATTTTGTGCATGCGCAGCCATCGCACAGAATACACGTTGTGGTGTGCTAGAGCAGAGACAGCAGCGGTACCCATCGGAAAACGCGTGCGTTGTGTGATAAAATGTTCCCAGTAGCGTTACATCGTAATGCATGGGAACGCACACCTGTAATGCAGTGGCGTTCCTACCGTCTAGCGGCAGAAGTGGCCCGCCCCGGGTGTCTTCATGGTAGGGGGTGACACCCAGAGCCCTGAGTTGCCGCCCCTGCCGCTGTGCTCGGCCTCGGCTCGTCTGTGGCCTCAACTCCTGCAGGGGCCTCGGGTTGGGCTGCCCCTCCGTCTTCTCCTCCTCCCATCAGACCTGCAGATCAGCGCGGCGAGCGGAACAGGCAGACCTACAGACAGCATGGGACCAGACTACTTCATATGCGGAAGTGACATCACTCGTCACCTCCTGCATATGAACTGACCAGCGCGGCTGCATAATGTGTGCCGCTCTGTCAGGGTCCCACGCTGATCTAAGGTCTCTGCCCCTGCTCACCGCGCTGATCTGCAGGTCTGATGGGAGGAGGGAGGGAGGGGGGGGGGGAAGAGAGAGAGAATCACTACCTACATAACCACCCACTGCTGCCTAGCTACCTAAACCTTACCAACCTACCTAACCACCCACCCACTGCTACCTAAACTTTACCTACCTACCTAACCACCCACCCAAACCCACACACTGCTACCTACCTACACACTGCTATCTACCTACCTTAAACCCCACAAACTTCTACCTACCTACCTACCTACTCACACACTGCTACCTACAGTGGCGTAGCTAAGGAGCTGTGGGCCCCGATGCAAGTTTTACAATGGGGCCCCCCCAAACACTCTATACATAACAATTGATATGGCGCACCAAAACCTGCTAATGGCAACTACAGTGTCAGAGGTGCAAGAAGGGGATAAGGAACAGTTTGTTAATGATAACCTCTATTCAAAGTGTCTATAGAAGTGCTTATTATGAGCACAGGACCAATAGAGAGCTAATACTGTACTTGAGGGTGGGACCTTAGGGGCCCCTCTGGCCCAAGGGCCCCGATGCGGTCGCAACCTCTGCAACCCCTATTGCTACGCCCCTGGCTACCTACCTTCCTACCTAAAACCCCACAAGCTTCTACCTACCTACCCACACACTGCTACTAGTGTTGGGCGAACAGTGTTCGCCACTGTTCGGGTTCTGCAGAACATCACCCTGTTCGGGTGATGTTCGAGTTCGGCCGAACACCTGACGGTGCTCGGCCAAACCGTTCGGCCACATGGCTGAACTAAGAGCGCATGGCCGAACGTTCCCCGAACGTTCGGCTAGCGCTGTGATTGGCCGAACGGGTCACGTGGTTCGGGCCCGAACGCGCTCTGATTGGCCGAACGGTCACGTGGTTCGGGTAAATAAATACCCGAACCACGTCCTATCTCCGCCATTTGTCTGTGGGTTTAGCTTTGGGTAGGCAGGCAGGGTAGTTCGCTCTCCAGCCACGCTAGCCAGGGTCCCCCCCAGTCATTGTGTGTCGCTGCTGGGAACAGTAGTACACCGCTCGCTCAGCCACACTATATATAGCATTGTTTACTGCCACTGTGTACCTCGCTCAGCCACGCTATATATATAGCATTGTGTTTTCTGACACTCTGTGTACACGGCTTAGCCTGACTAATATAGCATTGTGTGTACTGCCACTGTGCACCTCGCTCAGCCACGCTATATATAGCATTGTGTTTTCTGACACTCTGTGTACACGGCTTAGCCTGACTAATATAGCATTGTGTGTACTGCCACTGTGCACCTCGCTCAGCCACGCTATATATAGCATTGTGTTTTCTGACACTCTGTGTACACGGCTTAGCCTGGCTATATAGCATTGTGTGTACTGCCACTGTGCACCTCGCTCAGCCACGCTATATATAGCATTGTGTTTTCTGACACTCTGTGTACACGGCTTAGCCTGACTACATAGCATTGTGTGTACTGCCACTGTGTACCTCGCTCAGCCACGCTATATATAGCATTGTGTTTACTGCCACTCTGTGTACACGGCTCAGCCAGACTATATAGCATTGTGTACTGCCACTCTGTGTACACCGCTCAGCCAGACTATATAGCATTGTGTGTACTGCCACTCTGTGTACACGGCTCAGCCAGACTATATAGCATTGTGTGTACTGCCACTCTGTGTACACCGCTCAGCCAGACTATATAGCATTGCGTACTCTGCCAGTCAGTGTGTATATTGCTGGGATCAGTAATACTCCACTCACCGCCAACCACTATATGAGCTCACCATGAGTTCCTCAGAGACCTCCGCTGTGAGCAGCACTCCCAACAACAGCAACAGCCAACGCCCCACGCAAGCTATAACATCCACTACAGCAGCCAGTGGTCAGCAGCAGCCCTCTCCGGAGGAGAATGTTGTGTCCATCGGTCCGTCGCCAGAACGATTAATGAGGGCTGCCATTGAGGAGATGATGGGGCCTGATGTGGAGGAGGAGGTCGGGCTCAGGCCAGCATCCCAAGTTAATGTTGAGGACGATGAGGGGTCTGTGTCTGGGGATGTTGGGGTGGCAGAGGTGGTGGGTGGGTCAGACTCAGGAGAAGAGTTGTATGATGAGGATGATGATCGGGACCATCTGTATGTGCCTCAGAGTCCGACCCCGGAAAACATGTTGTATCGTGTGTTTAGGTACTAAAATCTGCGTTCCCACTTCCCAGTACTGCCTGCAGTGCCCGGGTCCACGGATCCATATAATTTTTTGGGCAGCACTATCAAACTGTGGTACTATGAGTGAGTTGCCATGGTCCTTCTGTGCTGCCTGTCACACTCACCGTCTGTCTTCAGATGGATTGTTCAACACAGCTACGCCATCTGACATGTAGTCCTGGACCTTGACCATCTTCTCTAGGCGATTGGTGTTGGAGGACGTGGAACTGCCCGATTGCTGTTCTGTGGGCTGCTGCATGGGTGTCAGAAAATGTTCCCACTCCAAGGACACTGCCAATACCATTCCCTTTTGGGCACTAGCAGCAGCTTGTGTTCTTTGCTGCCCTCCTGGTCCTCCTGGGTTTGCTGAAGTCAGTCTGTCGGCGTACAACTGGCTAGAGAAGGAGGAGGATGTCAATCTCCTCTCTAAAGTCTCCATCCTCAAGGGCCTGCTGGAATTGTTCCATTTTTGACCTGTCTGACACTTTCTTCAATCAGTTTTTTAACATTGTGTTTGTATAAACTGGGTATAAACCCAGTAATTGGTGTTGTCCAGATTCCAGAATAATGAATAATAATGAATAGTGAATAATGCGCAGGCCGCGTTCAATGCAGTCTAGCATGAATTGAGCCATGTGTGCCAGAGAGTCCTGCCAGACTCCTCTATCTTCATGTTCTTGTAAGCGTTGTGATTGTTGTGATGCACCATATTCGTCACCAGCATCACTTTCTTCCTCTTCTGCTGTCCTTTCCCGCTAAATTGTGGAAGTCCAACGTGCACCGCTCTGTCCCTCGGCAGTGGGGGCATCCAATTCCTGCTCCAACTCCAGCTGTTCCTCGTCCTGTTCTTTGTCATAGCTGGGACCAGCGTTTCCTGAGGCAGGTTGCCTGATGTTGGTATCATCACGCTGATCGTTTTCATCTTCAGAATCCCCCACTTGCATCATGCCAGCAAATTCCTGCACACATTGCTCTGGGATTTGGGTGTGATGAATGATGCATCTAACTGGCCACCGGAGGCAATTAAGGCCTTCAAAACATTGAAAGCAGCTTTCTGTTCCGCCCCCATTTTGCGTCATGTTGAGTTGTTGACGTCATGTTCATCCTCGGCCTCGCCTTGCATTTCAGTGCGAGGTGCATTTTCCACAGAAAAAGGTTGTGAATCCGGGCACAACATTTGTGGCTGTTCCATTGACCTTTCACAGGTAGAAGATTGTGGGGGTGGGAATAGCTCCTCCGAATAGCCCATTGTGTCCTGAAAACTACTCATTGCATTGCTTTGCGCACACATTTTTTTGTCCTCATGCAAGGCCTGAGTTGCACCTGAAAGCGTGGCCTTCTCCTCCTGCGCCTCCTCCTGTTCCATCACGTCTGCTGCTGCTAGGTTAGCGTTGACGCCCGGTCCCTGTTTATTGAACCTCTTATCTTTATTACATTTATGACTGCATGGCGGTAAAAAGCATGCTATCCGCACGCTTCTTGTCCTCATGCAAGGCCTGGGTTGTTGTGTCTCAAAAAGCATGGCCTTCTCCTCCTGCGCCTGCTCCTGTTCCATCACGTGTGCTGCTGCTGCTGGGTTACTGTTACCGGTCCCTTTTCCTGGAACCTCTTCTCTGTATTACATTTATGACTGCATGGCGACAAAAAGCATGTTACCTGTGCAAAGAAACATGACATTTTCCACATTTAAAAGACAGTTTTTCCTTTGAAACTTTACAATCAATTTTCTCAAAAACTATAAGCTCTTTTTCAAATATTTTTTTTCCTTTTGTACCCACTCCCAAGGTGCACATACACTGCTAATTTGGGGTATGTAGCATGTAAGGAAGCTTTACAAAGCACGAAAGTTCGGGTCCCCATTGACTTCCATTAAGTTCGAAGTTCGGGTCGAACACCCGAACATCGCGGCCATGTTCGGCCTGTTCGGCCCGAACCCGAACATCTAGATGTTCGCCCAACACTAACTGCTACCTATCTACCTAAACCCACACACTGCTACCTAGCTGCCTACCTAAAACCCCACAAGCTTCTACCTACCTACCTACCTACCTACCTACCCACACACTGCTACCTATCTACCTAAACACACACACTGCTACCTACCTGCCTACCTAAAACCCCACAAGCTTCTACCTACCTACCCACACACTGCTACCTATCTACCTAAACCCACACACTACTACCTAGCTGCCTACCTAAAACCCCACAAGCTTCTACCTACCTACCTACCCACACACTGTTACCTATCTACCTAAACCCACACACCTAAAACCCCACAAGCTTCTACCTACCTACGTACCCACACACTGTTACCTATCTACCTAAACCCACACACTGCCTACCTAAAACCCCACAAGCTTCTACCTATCCACACACTGCTACCACCTACCTACCGAAACCCACACACTGCTACCTACCTGCCTACCTAAAACTCCACAAGCTTCTACATAACTACCCACATACTGCTACCTAAACCCACACATCTACCTACCTACCTAAAAACCCCACACGCTGCTTCCTACCTACCCACACACTATCTACCTACCTAAACCAATACACTACTACCCACCTACCTAAAACCCCACACACTGATACCTACCTATCTACCTACCCACCCAACCACTGCCTGGGGACACCCTACTACCTATACTGGGGGTCACCACACTACCTATACTGGGGGGTCATCTTACTACCTATGCTGTGGGGGCACCTTACTACCTATACTGGGGACACTTACCATCTATACTGGGGACACCTTACCACCTATACTGGCTGCACCTCACTACCTATACTGGGGGCACCCTACATATTGATGGGACATCTTGTCACCTATACTGGGGGGTTGGTACCCACATCTGGCTATATAGTGGTGGCTCCACCCACATTATGTTATGGCCACACCCACTTTGCCTCAGAGGCGCTTACAATCTAATCCTACCATAGTCATAGTCTAATGTCCTGCCATATTATGTATTTATTTAGCTCTGGCATCTCCTTCAGCACTTTACAGAGTACATAGTCATGTCACTGACTGTCCTCAGAGGAGCTCACAACTAATCCTACCATAGTCCTAGTCTAATGTCCTACCATATTATTATTATGCATTTATATAGCACTGACATCTTCTGCAGCATATGTGGGGCATTCGCAGAAGGACCTGCGCTACCATATAGGCAAAGAGGGCAATTGCCCAAGGGTCCCGCCCCAGCATCCATAGGGGCCCCCAAGTGTCTGCCACCACCTCACTTAATTATTCCTCCCCCATCCAGTGTTACGGAGGAAGTGGTGACAGGAGCAGACTTACCTTCTCTGAGTTCCAGGCATTGCAGGTCCATCTGTCTTCTCTGTAGTGTTGGTGCTCTGCACTTCCTGCTTCTTCATTTAGGCTCGAGTGCCTGTTGCAGGGGCGTAGCAATAGGGGTTGCAGAGGTAGCGACCGCATCGGGGCCCTTGGGCCAGAGGGGCCCTCCCTCAACTGCAGTATTAGCTTTCTATTGGTCCTGTACTCATAATAATCACTTCTATAGATACTTTGAATATTGGTAATCATTAACAATCTGTTTCCCATCCCCTTCTTGCACCTCTGACACTGTAGTTGCCATTGGCAGGTTTTGGTGTGCCGTATCATTTGTTATTATGCAGGAGAACAGAGGCGCCAAAAGGATAAAAGAAAGCTAAATGAGCTTAAAAACCAAATTCTTGGTAAATAGAGGAGGTAGTGGTGGACTTACCTCCTCCAAGTAGACACACAACGACTGTAGTAAACACAGTCAATATATTTTATTTATGAACTCCAAATATGCAACGCGTTTCGCAGGTTTGATCCCGCTTCATCAGGCAATAACAACGGAGCAATAGCATATGTGGTCAGTAGAAGAGCCAGGCAGAGGTGCCTGGCTCTTCTACTGACCACATATGCTATTGTACAGAGATGACAGATGGGACTTCCAGCACTTGGAACGGAGGAGGTGTCTGCCTGTCACCACTGCCTCTGTAACACTGGGGGGGGGGGGGGGGGAGGGGTTGTTAGGGACACTTGACTACTATACTAGGGCAGAGGGGTGTGAGAGTGAGGGGTCCATTGTAGCTAGAACCGGCCCTAGTTCTCAAGAGGGGGTGTTTGGGAGCTAGGGTTGACCCCAAGTAGATGGCCAAGAAAGAAACAATCCAGGCCATCCTCTTGAAACGCAAATTCCTATAACTACAGCAGATGTGCACTGCAGGATTCTGCTCTGGAGCTAAAAGACAGAACAAGCCATTCTTTCCTAATAACCAGGAACATATTGTGTCGTTACACACTAAGAGCCGGGACTCGATCCTCTATTTATTTTCAGATAAAGGAAATGGGGGAGAATCCTTGGGGGCCTGTATCGCCTCCCGTGCCACTCTCGTGGAGCTGTGTTTATCCATCTGTACGTGTTAATGAGCTAAATACAAAGTACTGTTTGAGAATGAGCTGATAATGGCGGTGATTAGGGAGAGTGGGATTAGAGATTAATGCGACTATTTAGTATAGCGCTACGATACTATCTGCGGACTGCAGGCTACGGCGTACAGGTGGACGGCATTGGGCAGGTACAGATGGCTGAGCGCTAATTAACAAATGGCAAGGTAATGAACCTGATTGTTGCCATTTGTCTGCAATTATGGGCCCTGCATTGAAAACACTCCTAATCTTTTCTTCTTATCATTCTGAGCTTCTCGGTTAGGATAAAAAACGAACACAATCTAGCGGCTCCTTCTACTCGTGACAGGTTGCAAAAGCTCTTATGTTCTTTTTAAATTGGTTTATTTAATTTGTTTTTCTAAAGCGGGACTTAAATGTCACGGTAATAGGAGCTATATAGGGAAACTGGCTTCATTCGTGACAGTCGCCAAAATTAAGTGGGTAGTTCATCTAACTCAGAGAACAGGAGAGGTGTGTATCATTACTGTAGCTGGTAGATACGGATGGGCGGAAATGCCAGTTTTCGATCCCCATGGAATTCAACATGCCAAGAAGTGGCGGAATTTCTGATTTCCGCAGAATGGTGTTTTTTGTATTTTTGCCAAAGTTCATTTAAAAAGAAAACATTTGGAATCCGCTATTTTTTTGAGAATGTACGATATTATGCATAATCTGCATTTCCAATTGTCAACCGCAGCACACTTTCAAATTCTCTGATTGGCTAATACTTCAGAGCCTTGTGACTGGTTGAACTCGATGGACATATGTCTTTTTTCAACCCAAATAACTATGTAACTATGTAACTATGACCTTAAAATTTTGAGTTTTGGTACTCGGTATTCCACGGAATTCTGATTTCCGTGGTACGATCAGGGGCGTAACAACAAATAATAAGACCCTCCCAGCGAAACTTTGAAGGGACCCCCTAAATGTTCACACACATTTTTGTGCCGCTCTTTGGTGGTCCTCAAAGCCTGAAGTCCCATCTTACAAGGGTCATAAAACAAGTGTGGCAATCATGATCTTCACACTCATAACGTGTAGCCATAAAAAACACCTGATCTCGAGTATAAGAGGGAGGGAAGGTCAGTAGTTGGGGGCTTCCCACACCTCTTGTCCCCCCAACTATCGACCCTGGGTACAATAATGATTCTATGATTGGCCCAATACTTCCGAGTGTTGGGATTGGCCTAAAATTCCAAATTCCTGGTAATACAGTATTCTGCAAAATTCTGATTTCCACTGCGGAAAGCAGAAGTCCATATTTTGAATTCAGCAGTATTTGGGAGCTCATCCCTAGTGATAGACCACGAGGAAGAACTCGTACATGCGGAATACATTTCTGGGGAACTCTGGTCATTTTAGTTGCAACTGTTTTACTCTGGTTCTGCACAGCTGAAGAACACCATGGAGCGTATGTGGTGCGCAAAACATGGCTGGAATTTATAATACAGCATAGTCCACTCCCCAGTATCGGGCACCAGCAGGGATCACCTGATGCTAAATACATGTGCTTGCCAGTTGCTTACAGGGAAGGTCCGAGCACAATAAAAATAAAAAATCCATTTACCTCAGGTTTCATCCAGCCCCCTGAAGCTGTCCTGTGTCCTCGCCGCAGCTCCGGTGGCTCCCGGTGTCCTACGGTGCAGATGCCGACCTCGCCAGGTCGACATCTGCTTGCGCTCCACCATGCGGCTCACTGAGTTGCACAGACGTCATCCGGACTGTACTACGCAGATGCAGAACTACTGCGCCTGCACAGTACAGTGCGGATGACGTCAGTGTGACTCTGAGAGACGCAGGTGCAGTGGGCACCTTGCGCCTGAGGAGACACCGGGTCACTGGCAGGGAGCGGAGCTGTGGCGAGGCACAGGACGGCTGGCAGGAGCTGGAGGAAGCCCCAGGTAAGTGGATTTTTTATATTTTTTAGGTGCTCAGATGTGTCCTTTAAGCAACCGGCCGAAATAGCACAAACCTCCCCCCGAAATACTCGCTCAGCCTCCAGCAATATCTAGCAGCCTTCCTATACCTCCTCGCGGGCTCAAAGTGGCTTTCCGGCTTCCCCCGTGCACGCAAGCCGGCGTGTCACCTGACCAAGTGACACACCACTTTCCATACATGGATGCTGGAAGCCACTTGGAGCCAGCGAGGAGGTACAGGAAGGCTGCTAGACATGGCTGGAGGCTGGGTGAATATATTATGCCTGCCAGCACCTCCAAAAAAGCCCCCCCAAAAAGGTCCCCGTTATCCATCAGGCATACCGGTTAATTGAGACTTCGGGTTGCCTGAATTCGGCATAAGGAGAACTCTGCTGTAAAATGTAAAATGTTCCGCTATTAGTTCTCCAAAGTTTGCACCCCTCACCTGAGTTACAGCTGCACCCAGGAAATTGCTAGCTTTCACCTGGGGGTGCTGGCATTTTAGATGATTTGCAGGGTTATTGGGTGATCTCCAGCAAACTCTTGTCTTACTCTCTGCCACCGTTTTGAGTTCCAACATGTTCAAACCTCTCCCTCCAATCATGTGATTTTTGCAATATTGGCACGGCTGAATCTTGCTCTAGGTGCCCTAGGCATGAGCCTTGAGGTGCCAACTTGCTGAGAGGCAACTGTCATGGGTTTGTTAGTTTATTACATATTCCCAACAATGGCCTTGATTCAGTAAAGGGTGCTAACCTAGTTAGCACGCCTAACAGCTTTAGACGTGCAAACTACTTAGCACCCTAGTTTGCACGTCTAAAGTTGTTACTGATTGCGCACAAAGTTTAGCTCTGCGTGGTGCGTGCAAAACGTTGCACCGGTGCGCGGGCGGTGCAACATTTGCACGTGGGACGTTTCTGCGCACCGCACAGCACTATACTTTGCTAGCGCATGCAAAGTGCCTTTGCACGTGCTAAGGGGCTTTTCACTGGCATGCTAACAATTAGCACCCTTTAGTGAATCAAGCCTCAAGCCCAATATGTGTAAAAAAAAAACCAAAAGTCTATACTAGAGTAACAGTTTACATAAACATTCTCTATGCATTGTAAAACTACAATTTACTGTTGCATTTGTAGGGTTTTTTTGCCTCGGACAGGCTGCCTTGGAAGAAGTGCTTTACAGAGCAAAATGGCCATCAGGCTAACCACTACCTGGCACCCACTGCTCCACCAGAACCCCCTCGGTACCACCCGGTAAGGATCTTTTGTTTAACCAACATGTAAAATAGAACTCATTAACGCTAGTGCTGGCTTGTTTGCCCACTGCTTGCAAAACCCATGCTCTCTAGCGCCCCCCCCCCCCCCTCCCCCATCTTGCTTCATCATGTGCTGCAGAACCCCAATTCATTCCCCAGTTGGTAGATGTAGTCACATTAATGGACTACATCTCCTGGCATGCACTGCGGCAATTCAGTGAATGCTTTTGAAAACAAAACCTGTTGGTTCTGTCAGATTTTAACTGCTTAATTTTTTTTCTGCTATAGTGATACTTTAAGTGAGCGGGATATGAAGGTCTCCATATTTATTTCCTTTTAAACCATACCAGTTGCCTTGATGTCCTGCTGCCTCTAATACTTTTAGCCGTAGACCTTGAACAAGCATGCAGCATATCAGGTGTGTCTGACATTTATTGTCAGATCTAACAAGATTAGCTACATGCTTGTTTCTGGCGTTAATCAGATACTTCTACAGCCAAATAGACCAGCAGAGCTGCCAGGCAACTGGTAATGTTTAAAAGGAAACATCCAGCTTCCATATTCTTCTCTCCTCAGTTGTCCTTTAGCATTACTATATGCTGTAAGCACAATTGCCATTCGTATTTGTGCTTGGCTAACTGGTTAAACAACGGAATTCAGCACAAATCATTTCAGGACCTTGGACAGTTCACTAGAAGCTAAACAGGATTTATCATGCAGGGAGCACATGTCTGTTTTCTGCCCACCCTGTGTGTTTATATGTGGAAAAACGCACACATTTCGTCACAACAGCTAATGCAATTATTAGCAAAACCACACACAGTGCTGCACAGCTGTCAGTTTTTTCATCCCAAAATCTTCTCCATCCCTGATTTACTTACTGAAATATATTGCCGGTGGTAACATCTGTAGTACTGGCAGGAGATCTCTATTGAAATATTGGTTTTCTAAGAGTTCTAAGGCCAGTAAAATGATCTCTGATTGCTCTGGAATGCTTGTGAGATGGGGAGCGGGAGAATTCCACACAATCAACAGCCTAGGCTAAGCCTCAATGAGAGGGTGGGCATACATACATAACATACAGCAGCGTCTAGCTAGATAACTAACACTGCCATCAACGAAGAGCTCTTTGGGGCCCCTCTGGCCTAAGGGCCCCGATGCGGTCGAATCCTCTGCATCCCCCATTGCTATGCCACAGACATGGGTGTAACTTAAACCTGATGGGCAGGCACGTGCAGAGGAAGGGGGGGAGGGGCTGGGTGCCCAAGCACACACACATCCCATTTAAAATGCCCATTAAAAGGCCCCTTTAGCTGTGAAAATAAACCCTGCCCCTGGTTGTGATAAGCTCCACCCACCACATATGGGAAGCCCAGCCCCCATCTGCAGGAAGCTCCTTCCCATCTAGGACACTTTGGAGTAAAGAGGTCCCATACAGGATTCCTACTGTGACCATCTCTGCAGCTGTGTGGAAGCAGGTAAGATGGTGTCTTCCTGACAGCAGTGACCTCTCCCCTCCCCCAGGCCAGCATTCACAGTGATTGACCTCTCCCTTAACCCTGCTCCCACAGTGACCTCTTCCTTCACCTAGAACCCATACTGACCTACCCAGCATTAGCACTGCAGTGAAAACAAAAACAAAAGGAGCGCTTCTCTGGTGCAACACCTTATTTAATAAGCTTCACCAATAGGATAAAACTGCACTTACTGGATTCACATGGATGTAAGGCATATCACACTCCCAGGTGCTAAGTATGTAGTCATCACACTCCATCAGTACAGCCTGCCTCTGCCTCCTCTGCACTATGGCCAGCAGCACCGGACAGGAACGCCAAAGGAAACCGAGCGGCAGCGTCTCATAAATGCAAGCTTATTCCCCATTGGGGGAATAAGTGTTCTCCACTTGGTTCCCACAAGTGTTTTTGGAGCAGCATTATCTGACAACATAACTGACATCCAAAAGGACTCATCCGGGTAGAGTACTGTCTAATTTGGGTTTCATTTTTTGTTATTAGCACTGCAGTGATCCTGCCTCCCCCAGCACCCACAGTGACCTCTCCCTCCCCCAATGGCACCCTTCTTATCCCCAGCAGCACCCATAGTGACCTTCCTCAGCACCTAAACAGACCTCTCCCTCTCCCAGCACCCCCAGTAACCTCTACCTCCCGCAGCATCCCCAATTACTTCCCCTTCCTGCAAAACCCACACTGATGTCTACTGAGCTCTACTTTTCCCAACATCCACCCACACTTTTTCCGCAATAGTTGGCGCCCAGTACTCACATGACACTTAGTACCTGCACCCAGGCCTAACATTGCACCCAGTACTCACACCTGCATACAGCCTCCACATGGCACCCACTATCTGCACCAAGCACCCACTTAACCAGTACCCACACCCAAAGTACCTGCATTTAAAACCCACATGACACCCAATGCCCACCAATAGCCAGCACATAGTACAGGCATGGCACCAAGTAATCATACCCATGTCACACCCAGTACCTGTACCCACCCAGATAACATGCACCCAGATCTCACATAGCACTAAGTACTTGTAATCAACACCCACATGGCACTCGATACCCATCCATAGCCAGAACACACATGACACTCTGTACTCACACCCAGAACCCAAATGAAACCCAGCATTGGCATTCAGCACCCACATGACAACCAGTACCCCCTAGTCAGAAAGGGAGGGGAACGTATGGCCACCGGTGACAGGTCCGACTCCACACCATTGAATGCAGCCAGCGCTTCTGTGACTGAATGTATGTGTCAAGCGGAGGGGCTCAGGGGGATGGCTTGGGACAGTTTGAGACCCGGTTGGGGTGAAGGTCACATGTCATTGCAGGGCAAGGGGGCTGGGGAAAGGTCCCCCACCACTTGTAGGTACTACTGTGCATTGGGGGGGGGGGGCGAGGCCCCCTTTTTAAATTTGAGCACCCCAAAATTATGGACCCTCTGCACGGCCCTGCTGGTAGGCCCCTTGCAACCTCCAGCCCCCCCTTCCATGATTGCAATTAATTACCGCCCCTCTTCCTTAATTATAGAGCATTAGCAGCATCATATTTTACTTTCATTCAGTGGGAGTGACAGGTCCTCTATCTATACACTGTAGCAGCCATACAGCTTATCTACTTGCAGCTCCCGCCTCTGCAAGTCACATGACATGCATCGAGAGTCACAAGAGGATTGGCTGTACAATGAAGAGAGGAGTGAGGATCTGTCACTCCACTAGATAAAGCTAAGGTATGACACTGCTGCTGATTTGCTCTGCACTTTGCCACAGGACCAGGCCCCCTTGGCCCCACCCCCCACCACTAGCGATGATAACAATGTGCTACAAAATCTTGCATAATTTTCGTAATTACAGTTACAATGGTAATGGTAAAATAGTAGTTATAAAAACTGATGTGAAATTTTGCATCAATATGACCATGTTGTATGTCCCTAGTCAATAATAAATTTTGATACTTTGCATATTAAGGCGGCTGGTAACCCGTATGTGTTCAGATATTTATGAATATGACCATACATGATTTTTTCACAACTGCGTCTAATTTTGTCGTTTCACAAGAAGTAACACAAATTTACACACGAAAGTAAGATTTAATGCAAAATTACACCACAAAATTACGAAATAATGACTTAAAGAGGCTCCGTAACAAAAATTGCATCCTGTTTTTTATCATCCTACATGTTCCAAAAGCTATTCTAATGTGTTCTGGCTAACTGCAGCACTTTCTACTATCACTGTCTCTGTAATAAATCAATGTATCTTTCCCCTGTCAGACTTGTCGGCCTGTGTCTGGAGGGCTGCCAAGTTCTTCAGTGTTGAGGTTCTGCTATGAACTCCCCTTTATGCACACTGCCTGTGTGTTATTTAGGATTAGAGCAGCTTCTCTCTTCTCTCTCTTATTTTTTACAAGCTGGATAAATCGTCCTCTGAGCTGGCTGGGCTTTCACATACTGAGGAATTACAAACAAGGGCAAAGCTGTTTGCAGGAAGAAAAGAGCAGCCTGAAACTTCAGTGCATGGGGGAAAGAAACACACAAATGATCTCTTGAGATTCAAAAGGAAGGCTGTATACAGCCTGCTTGTGTATGGATGTATTTTCTATGTGTGGACATACTGTACATCAACCTACTTCCTGTTTTGGTGGCCATTTTGTTTGTTTACAAACAAACTTTTAAAAACTGTTTTTAACCACTTTTAATGCGGCGAGGAGCGGCGAAATTGTGACAGAGGGTAATAGGAGATGTCCCCTAACACACTGGTATATTTACTTTTGAGCGATTTTAACAATACAGATTCTCTTTAAGGATTTTCTCATGATTTTGTAATTACGAAAATTTGAAATTTCGGCTTATCACTTCCTGCCACGTCAGGGGTCTCAGGGGCTATTGTTGCACCTCGGGACAACCCTTCCTGACTGCCCACATGCCCGCACTTGAACCCGAGCCATAAGTGGAAACGCAGCACAGTGTAGGAGGGGGCGCACAACTCACTTAGCTATCATTCCCCTACTGTGTTTGGAGCAGAGAGCAATAAGAAAAGGGGATACATGCCAGTGACTGTAAGCCAGATAACTAGAGATTATGGTGTTGGGCGCCTCCTAGTCTAACAGCAATCAGTATGTGACAGCAGGGGTGAGAGGGTTTTGGTGTCTCAGCCTTGTGTGCTGGAGTACCTTGTCCTGATCTTGCTCTGATGTAAATGTAGCCAACTGCTTAACCTCAGCTCCTAGTTCACCCATTTCTGGCTCATCACATCATCACTACTCTGTCGGTTGTGTGGCTATCAAGTCTGCTGCTTTTCCTTCTTTATACTTAGAGGAATCTAAACACCTGTTCCAATGGAACTGCCCCTTCAATGTAGCAGTCACAGTGCTTCTGGTGTGAAAACGGTTGGTTCACAGCTGATTATTCTGATCCACTGGCATATGATAAAGTCCTGTCTGCTTTCTAGCGATCATAACACCCAAACTATTTACTTTTGCTAATTCATTTCTTAGCATCTTGGAGTAACATATGTTTTTGTCTAATCCCTGCTACCATGGCTTTATATTTGCATATTTCCACTTAGTTGATGATGTACTTATCCTGTGGAGAGTCTCGGAGGAACTTTTTAGGATATGGTTACAGAGGCTAATACTGTGCATCATACCATTCAGCTCAAAGCAGATGGTTCTGAAACCAGCGTGAATTATTTGAATGGAATTGACTAATCTGGTGACGAGGTGGGTAAGCCCATGGTCTGCGTTGTGGTGTTGGCGCTTCATTCATTTGGATGGGGCACCAGAAACCGTTGTAGCAAAACAACCTTCTCACCAACACTACTGGTGTGCAGATTACACAGCATTCATGTTGTCTTGTTTGCTCTGTTCATTACTTTGGCAGCAGGGGCGTAACTAGAAACCAAGACATTTTGGTTGGTCCAAAACAATAAGGCAATTGTGCCCGCCCCCCCACCACCACCCCCACACACACATATGGTCAGGGGTGAGCCTGGGGTGCCTGGCACCTGGGTGCAAGATTTTCTCTGGCGCCTATGGGAGTGGTTAAATTAACCGCGCCCAACCACATAACCACACCCATGTCCTGCCTAATCCCAACCACTCCTTCCACCACTTTACGCATGCATGTGATACCCCAATCCTACCCCTCTTCCATGGGCTTGCTCCTGGCTGGCTTTGGCTGCCTGCGAGTCTGCTAGTCTCTGGACTGACTCAGGCTGAGAGGCTCTGCAAGTGCGACGCAGTCACGCACTACGTATTTATGGCTGCCTGCGGCCACCCTACTCTCGCTCGCTGTTGTCGGCTCCTTCCCCGCCAAGCCCAAGCGTAAGGTGGGCTGCCTGTATCTTTCCCGTTGCGCCGCGCAGCCTGCCAGTGTTGCCAACCTTTCACGTTATTTTTACTGACAAATACCTAAAAATTTACTGACAAAAGATTATTTTTACTGACCAAATTTCCTCACTAAATGCACATAAGAGACAGCGTTTCACCAGTAAATGCACGTAATGACAGACAGGCTTTCATTAGTAAATGCACATAATGAGAGACAGCTTTTCCCCAGTAAATGCACATAATGAGAGACAGCTTTTCCCCAGTAAATGCACATAATAAGAGACAGCTTTTCACCAGTAAATGCACATAATAAGAGACCAATTTTCACCAGTAAATGCACATAATAAGAGACCGCTTTTCACCAGTAAATGCACATAATAAGAGACCACTTTTCACCAGTAAATGCACATAATAAGAAACCGCTTTTCACCAGTAAATGCACATAATAAGAGATAGCTTTTCACCAGCAAATGCACATAATAAGAGACAGCTTTTCACCAGTAAATGCACATAATAAGAGACAGCTTTTCACCAGTAAATGCACATAATGACAAACCAGTGTCCCCAGTATATGTAGCCAGCTTGGAACCCCTTTAGGTAGTGAGTGACAGGGACCCCGTTTAGGTAGTGAATGACAGGGACCCCGTTTAGGTAGTGAGTGACAGGGACCCCGTTTAGGTAGTGAATGACAGGGACCCCGTTTAGGTAGTGAGTGACAGGGACCACGTTTAGGTAGTGAGTGACAGGGACCACGTTTAGGTAGTGAGTGACAGGGACCCCGTTTAGGTAGTGAGTGGCAGGGACCCCGTTTAGGTAGTGAGTAACAGGGAGCCCCGTTTAGGTAGTGAGTGACAGGGAGCCCTTTAGGTAGTGTGTGACAGGAACCCCTTTGGGTAGTGAGTGACAGGGACCCCCTTAAGGTAGTGTGTGACAGAGACCCCTTTAGGTAGTGAGTGACAGGGACCCCTTTAAGTAGTGAGTGACAGGGACCCCGTTTAGGTAGTGAGTAACAGGGACCCCCTTTAGGCAGTGAGTGACAGTGACCCCCTTTAGGCAGTGAGTGACAGGGATCCCCTTTATGTAGTGAGTGACAGGGAGCCCCTTTAGGTAGTGAGTGACAGAGACCCCTTTAGGTAGTGAGTGACAGGGACCCTGTTTAGGCAGTGAGTGACAGGGACCCCGTTTAGGTAGTGAGTGACAGGGACCCCATTTAGGTAGTGAGTGACAGGGACCCCGTTTAGGTAGTGAGTGACAGGGACCCCGTTTAGGTAGTGAGTGACAGGGACCCTGTTTAGGTAGTGAGTGACAGGGACCCGTTTAGGTAGTGAGTGACAGGGACACCCTTTAGGCAGTAAGTGACAAGGACCTCGTTTAGGTGGTGAGTGACAGGGACCCTCTTTAGGCAGTGAGTGACAGGGACCCCGTTTAGGCAGTGAGTGACAGGGACCCCGTTTAGGTAGTGAGTGACAGGGACCCCCTTTAGGCAGTGAGTGACAGAGACCCCCCCTTTATCCGCCGCCGCTCCCCCCTCACCTTGCAGTGTCAGACCTCAGGATCAGCGGGTGACCTGACCAGTAAGAGCGGCCGCCGGATGCACCCGCTCTATATGCGGAAGTGATGTCACTTCCGCATATCAGTACGGTGTGCTAGGTCCTAGCGCCCGCACTATTGGTCGCCGCCTGATCGAGGTCTGACACAGCTAGAGGGAGCGAGGGAGCCGCGGCTAGAGGGGGTGAGCGGCGGCCAGAGGGGGTGAGCGGCGGCCGGGCACAGCACCCCCCCAGGCGCGGGCCTGCATATGGCTTAGGTAGCCAGAGATTCCCCCAGAATTAGGCAGCCCTCGAGCAGTGGCCAGGGGTATCATTATTATTAGCCTGAGTATTATTAGTTAGCCTGAGGTAGGCCACAAGTATTAGTAGCCCCAAGTATAAGTAGCAAGAGGAGCCCCCAGTGTCAGGTAGCACAAAAGTGAGGTATGTTAACTTCCCTCCTCCTTGTGCCTCTGCACCTCAGGGCGCTTGGTGCAGAACCCATTATCACTGTCGGCCATTGCCACTGGGCCCCCCTTAGCTATGGGCCCCAAAGCAGCAGCTATGACTGCTATGGTGATCACTATGCCACTGCTTGCCAGTTGGTTTCTATATGAGATCCAGCAAATCCAAGATGCCATTTTGTAGGGAAAGTTGGCATGCCCCTTATAGCTAGACTATAGGAGAGAGGATTGTTGGAGCACATGGAAAATTTAGCCTGATTTTGTGGCACAAAATTTGTGCCCACTTTAGCTGTTAATAGCAAAGCCCTCATACATGTTATTATCACCAATATTGCTACATAAGTTAACGTGTACCAGAGATCACAAATTGTAAAAAATCGATACTTATCCAGGGCTTCCTCCATCCCCATAAGCACGTGTGAGTCCCACGCCGTCCTCCTGCGGTCTGCCGTTCAGCTGCGATCAGCCCCTGGTAACAGGCTCAGTCGGGCCAGCCTGGGACTACTGCGTATGCGAGGACCTCCCGTTCATGTGCAGTAGACCCAGACTGACGTGACTAAACCTGTTACTGGGGCTGATAGTGGCTGAACAGCAGGCGGCATGGAACTCACACATATGCTTATGGGGATGGAGGAAGCCCTGGGTATTGTGGTAAGTATAGATTATTTACAATTTGTGATCTCTGGTGTACTTTAAGGAGAATAGAGGGAACAATTAAACATTTTTTTTTTCAAAAAGACCTTGTAGTTTTTGAGATCATCGAATTTTGAATATGCAAAGGAAAAAGGGTTTGAAACATGACAGTTTAAAATATTTTTTTACATTTTTTAAAAGTTATTTTCTCTTTTTGTCAAATTCTTTTTTTTTCATTTGTTCCCACTATTCCCCTTAACGTACATAGGTGATGATAGCATGTATGCTATTAACAGCTAAAGTTGGCACAAAATTACGCAAAATTGTCTAAATCGTAATTACGTATGGCCATAATTGCAAAAAAAAATAAAAAAAATTAAATAATAGCCTTCCAAAAGAGGTGAACTAATACAATAAGATAGTTAAAAAGAGTTTAAAAAATGGATGGCAAGAGTTGGTCGCAACAAGTGGCATTCGTAAAATTATGACCATTTGTGCTGAATATTGTTACTTATTGTTGTTAAGTAGTCATGAAATTGGCTGTTGGTTTCCTTACTGTACTCTACAATAGTTCTCGAGCAGTCTTATGACCAGAGCCGTCTCTGTCATTAGGCAACTATAAATTTTGGCCTAGAGCGCCGTGGGTGGAAGTGGGCGCTCTTTCGCCGCGCTGTGTGTGTATTTTTAATTTTTTTTCACTATCAGGTCGGCGCCGGCTGTTACAGGCATCTCAGCCTGTGCCTGGTGCCACCTACTGGTCAGCTCCCTTCAGAGCGAGCAGCCGGCTGTGACAGGCAGCTCAGCCTGTGCCTGTTACCGTCTACTGGTCCGCCCCCTCTCCCTCTCTGTGCAGAGCAAGCGGCTGCACGCTAGTTTGTCTATACATTCGGCGCCGCCCTAACTCCGCCCTCCGCCTGTCACATGTGCTTGAAGGCACTGTGTGACGCACCAGGGACCAGTGCCACTGCCGGATGGCTACAGGTGTCTTCTGCAGGTGAGTAAATGCTGCCAACCTTAGCATAATTTTCTGGTGACCACTGCCCACATTACGATTATTTCCTGGTGAACGCTGGCCGCATTACGATTATTTCCTGGTGAACGCTGTCCGCATTACTATTATTTCCTGGTGAACGCTGTCCGCATTACGATTATTTCCTGGTGAACACTGGCCGCATTACGATTATTTCCTGGTGAACGCTGGCCGCATTACGATTATTTCCTGGTGAACGCTGGCCGCATTACGATTATTTTCTGGTGAACGCTGGCCGCATTACGATTATTTTCTGGTAATTTAACGCTGGCCGCATTACGATTGGCCGCATTACGATTATTTCCTGGTGAACGCTGGCCGCATTACGATTATTTTCTGGTGAACGCTGGCCACATTACGATTATTTTCTGGTGAACACTGGCCACATTACAATTATTTTCTGATGAACGCTGGCCACATTACAATTATTTTCTGGTGAACGCTGGCCACATTACAATTATTTTCTGGTGAACGCTGGCCACATTACGATTATTTTCTGGGGAACGCTGGCCACAATACGATTATTTTATGGTGAATCATTGCTGCATTATAATTATTTTATGGTGAATCATTGCTGCGTTATGGCTATTTTCTGGTGAAATATTGCCGCATTACGATTATTTTAAGTGAATCATTGCAGCGTTATGAATATTTTCTGTTGAAAGACTGCCGCATTACTTTTATCTTATGGTGAAACTTTGCTGCGTTACGATTATTTTCAGCAGGGGGTCAGCACACGATGGGCGCCACAGGCTTTCTCGCCCGGAGTGACAAAATGGCTAGAGACGCCCCTGCTTATGACTTTTCAGGAAAGACTGGAGATGGAGCTTGCTCTGTGTAATGTGATTGGCTCGCCAATCTCAGGTTCTCTGCATCACATGACACAGAATAACAAGGTTATTTAGGTGTACGAAAGACTGTGCTTTGATGTCTGTTACAGTGACCCAGGATTTTCAGTCCCACACTAAAGTAAAGAACAAATACAGTAAAATCCTTCATTACGAGAAAAGAAGCCAGAAACACCGGGGGCATAATAGAACCCATGACCCCTGAAATCGCAAGGTGGAATGGGTGCTAGGGGGTCCCGGAAGTGGGAGCTGGAAGGGGAGGTGGACCTGCAGAGTGGATGTGGAGCACTATACATTACCCACTCCCAGTGATGATACAGATCCTCTTCACGTCCTGTTCAGTTTACAAGTACCGTGCAGCCAGCCAATCCCCATGCAGCTGCATGGTGATTGGCTGACTGTACAGGACTTGCAAACTGAACAGGAAGTGGAGAGGGTCCTATATTGTCGATGGAAGCAGGACATATATAACACTCAGCTCTGCTACCACTCTGCACTGTACAGGACTGGGCACCCCTAGTCCCCCCCCCCCCCCCCATGTGATGGGCCCTGCTCTGAGAAGGAGTCCTCCCTTCTGTCCTACTTGACACAGTATGGAGCAGGAGGGAGCTACTTACATGAAAGAGTGCACTGGCAAAGCTCGCCTGCGGAGGATTGAGCAAGAGAGAGTACCCCACTGTGAGTTTATGCCTTATTATCAGTAAAGAATGGTTGGAAAATTTTAAAGCTAATGGGAATTGAAAATAATAAATCAAACAGATACTCACCTAAGGAGAGGGAAGGCGCTGGGTCCTATAGAGCCTTCCCAGTCCTCTCACAGTCCCCGCGTTCCAGCGATGTCACCTCATTTGAATCCCCCGCCAAGTCTTCAGGAGCCTGAGAGCTCCTGAAGACCAACGGCTCTGTACTGTGCATGCGTGAGCGTGCGAGAGAGGGTGGTCATGCAGGCGCAGTACGGAGCTTCTTGTCTTCAGGAGCACTCGGGCTCTTGAAGACTTCCGAAGCCTCCTGCGGTGGCAGAGAGCAGTATTCGACTGATCGGTCAAACACTTATACCGGGGGATCCAGCACTAGAACACGGGGGACAGTGAGGAAGGTTCCATAGGACTCAGAGCCTTCCCTCTCCATAGGTAAGTATCTGTTTGATTTTTTTTTCAATTCCCATTCTTCAGCATGCCACTGACAAGAATGTTTTTATCGTTTTGTGTGAGGAGGCATCCGTGAGTTGCCTTTAAGCAGATTAGTAAATATGCGCAAATATGTGTAATGCAAATTCTAAGCTTATTTACAAAATAAGTCATTCATAAATATACCCCTAAGTGTCTCCTCTAAGAAGTTCCCCCCGTCTGGCACACATCGTGAGCTTTACAGAGATACATTTAAAAAAAACAGCTCTTTCCTTGCATGAAGTATATTTATGTTTTTAATGTATAATCCTCATTTCTTTCTGTCTGCAGAGAAAAATATGACTCAAAGTGCTTTTGGATAGAGAAGATGTGTTTCCTCGCCAGTTGCAGATTTACATTGTCCTGGTTCCTTCATAAACTTTCCTTGAGGAGAGAGGAGAGGACAATTGTCAAACCGAGTTCTTAAAGCAAATTACAGCCTTAATTGGCTTGTTTTTCTCTTAATTGCCGAGTTCTTGGGTTAATGAAAGCTCAGGCAAATCTACAGCTGTGTTTTTAGAACGCTGTTGCCAGGAGAACACTTCAGAAAATGAAATAGCTCGGCTCTCCCGTATATACATAAACGCAGCTGAGATGTTTAACTAAAATAGAGTGACCATATTTTTGTGGGTCCAACCTGGGACGGGGAGGGGGGTGTGGGGGGGGGGGGCGCGCGCAGCGCGCCGCGGCGAAAAGTGGGAAGGAGTGAGGAGCGCGCAGCGGCGAAGACTGGGGGAGGGGGGCTGCGCCGAAAAAATGGGCGTGGCCATGACATTGTATGGGCGGAGCTAACGTAATGATGTAACAGCGAGGCATAAGAAAGCAGTGTTTACGCCATGATGTGGACAAACGAGACTTTGTATCATTGGTGTGCAGAAACTGTGTGATGCTAATAGTATACCGTAACCACAAAGCAGCAAACATAGCCATCTATGACCATTAAATAATAAATGCAGTAACAGTTACCCCGGACACCAGAAAATAAACGCAATAGGCAACATGTCAGTATAAAATAAATGCAATGCGGGCAAACATGTCAGTACAAAATAAACGCAATGCGGGCAAACATTTCACCAGAAAATAAACACAATGCAGGCAAACATTTCACCAGAAAATAAACGCAATGCGGGCAAACATGTCAGTACAAAATAAACGCAATGCGGGCAACATGTTAGTACAAAATAAACGCAATGCGGGCAAACATTTCACCAGACAATAAACGCAATGCGGGCAAACATGTCAGTACAAAATAAACGCAATGCGGGCAACATGTCAGTACAAAATAAACGCACTGCGGGCAAACATTTCACCAGAAAAGAAACGCACTGCGGGCAAACATTTCACCAGAAAAGAAACGCACTGCGGCCAAACATTTCACCAGAAAAGAAACGCACTGCGGGCAAACATTTCACCAGAAAATAAACGCACTGCGGCCAAACATTTCACCAGAAAAGAAATGCAATGCGGGCAAACATTTCGCCAGAAAAGAAACGCACTGCGGGCAAACATTTCGCCAGAAAAGAAACGCAATGCGGGCAAACATTTCGCCAGAAAAGAAACGCACTGCGGGCAAACATTTCACCAGAAAAGAAACGCACTGCGGCCAAACATTTCACCAGAAAAGAAACGCAATGCGGCAAACATTTCGCCAGAAAAGAAACGCACTGCGGGCAAACATTTCGCCAGAAAAGAAACGCACTGCAGGCAAACATTTCGCCAGAAAAGAAACAATGCGGGCAAACAATAACATTTCACTAGAAAAGAAACAATGCGGGCAAACATTTCACCAGAAAAGAAACAATGCGGGCAAACATTTCACCAGAAAAAAAAACAATGCGGGCAAACATTTCACCGGAAAAGAAACAATGCGGGCAAACATTTCACCTGGAAAAGAAACAATGCGGGCAAACATTTCACCAGAAAAGAAACAATGCGGGCAAACATTTCACCTGGAATAGAAACAATGCGGGCAAACATTTCACCTGGAAAAGAAACAATGCGGGCAAACATTTCACCTGGAAAAGAAACAATGCGGGCAAACATTTCACCTGGAAAAGAAACAATGCGGGCAAACATTTCACCAGAAAAGAAACAATGCGGGCAAACATTTCACCTGGAAAAGAAACAATGCGGGCAAACATTTCACCTGGAAAAGAAACAATGCGGGCAAACATTTCACCTGGAAAAGAAACAATGCGGGCAAACATTTCACCTGGAAAAGAAACAATGCGGGCAAACATTTCACCTGGAAAAGAAACAATGCGGGCAAACATTTCACCTGGAAAAGAAACAATGCGGGCAAACATTTCACCTGGAAAAGAAACAATGCGGGCAAACATTTCACCAGAAAAGAAACAATGCGGGCAAACATTTCACCTGGAAAAGAAACAATGCGGGCAAACATTTCACCTGGAAAAGAAAGCATTTACTCACCTGGCAGAAGTGTCCGGCCTCTGGCGCGCTGCTCCGTCCCGGGACCGTCTTGTTCCTCCTGCTCTGGTCTCCCGCGCTGACAGGGCTACGGCAAGATGGCGCCCGAAGCCCTGTACTAGTGACACAAATAGGTCTCCAGTACAGGGCTCCGGCAGCCATCTTGCCGTAGCCCTGCTCGCCTGCCGGTGTCGGAAACAGACACCGGAAGAGGAGGCTGGAGCGGGGCTGCGGGCAATGAACTGGCACGGCGTCTATAGACGCCGCTGCCAGTTCATTGAGGAGAGAGTGGCCAGAGTCCCGAGGCCGGGACGTCCCGCTGCTGAAAGCGGGACGTTTCCCGGGACCTCATTAAGCCTGGGACAGCGGACCCCGAATCCGGGACGTGTCCCGGGCAATCCGGGACGTCTGGTCACTCTAACTAAAACAGAGAAGAAGCCCATAGAGCATGGACACCAAGGGCAACTATCTGCTCTTTGCCTCTTTCTGTTAGCATTATTTGTAGTGATCTGCACTTACACCACCAATACCCAGATACAGGAAGTTAGGTGGCCAGATAGTGTACTGGTTAAGGGTTCTACCTTTGACAGAGGGGAACACGGTTTTAATCCTGGCTAGAGTCAGTACTTATTCAGTAAGAAGTCCTTAGGTAAGACTTCCTAACCCTGCAGGGTGGCCCCTGAAGTGTGCCCTTAGTGGCTGCAGCTCTTGAGCGCTTTGAGTCCAACAGGAGAAAAGCGCTATAGAATTGTTAGGATTATTTACCATAAAAACAGCTTTTGATATTATTTTTACCACTTTCCACAGCTCTTCTTTGGACAGTCTTCATTCCTTGAGGATCAAAGTTTAGCATGAGTAATGTGATTAGAACGGAAGAATCGTATTACCGTATTTTTAGGAATATAATATAGTTGTAGTTGTACTTTTTGGCCACAAGATGGCTGCCATGAGTTTGTTTACATGACATCACTCTAAGTGTAACATATACGCTTAGAGGAACGCAAGGGAACGCAAGAGCCAGAAAAAGCGAAGCTTCCAAGAGAAGCCGTCGCTTTTTCTGCGGGGGAGAGGAATCAATCATCGGGCACCATGGCCTGATTGATTTCTGGGCTAGCGATCGGCCGCGGGAGCACACATTGCCTCCTGGACGTAGTTGATATGTCCAGGAAGCTTAAATGGTGAATGGACTGCATGCGCTGAAGGTGTTGGGCCATTGAAGTGGAAATTGATGGTGAAAGCGCCAGCTATCGATTGTACGCCATTAGACCTTTTGAATTGGGTCATAGAATTTTGTAAGCACGTTTGCTTATTTTGGTGTGGTGGTGGAAGCCTTAGGGCTCGTTTCCACTATGAAGTGATGCGAGTGTGGCTACCTAGCCGCATCTCTTCTGCTGCCGTTCGCATCACTTCTGCATCGGGAGATGCGGAAGTGAATGGAGGGGGTGGCAGGGGGATTCGGCTGTGCGAGAAACTACAGCATGCTGCAGATTCTCAGATCGCTCCGCACACAATGCACGGAATGGAAACTGTTCCATTGCTGTGCATTGGGTTCAGGACACCCGCAGTTCGATGTGGCTATGTAGCCGCATCCCACCGCATGTAATGGAAACGGGCCCTTATCTGCCCTGAAGTGAATATTAGATATTCCTTATGAAGTTTTGTTTAGAAACTGGACTTTCACTACAGACATTTACAATTTTATTTGTGTTGCGCAGATACATTTTTATATTTTAAACTTGATGGCTGCCTGTCTTTTTTTAACCTAGATAAATACGTTACTATTTTTCTTTGAAGTGAGGGTAGCAGAAAAGTTCAAAACACATAGAAAAAAGAAAAACTGAAACAATTCTACAGACAAAGGAATTTGTAATCTATTATTTTTACTAAAAAAAATAACTTAATAGAAATAATGTCCTCTCATCATCAAAGTCTTACCTAAACTTTCTGTGCTCGAAACAAAAGTCCATCTGTACTGTCTCATCTCTTGTAACAAGACATCCTTGTGAGGAACCTTGGCAAAGAATGGTCTTAAAAGATTTAATAGAAAGCACATCTGTGTAAGTGTGCTGAGTCACAGCGAGAGCCTGGCTGTTGCTGAATTCCACTTTATTGATAAACTGGCAAACAATACTTTTTAATAACAATTGAACAATCCCAGGAAACAGTAAAACAATATGAGCAATGAATGGTTTGGGTTAGTATGATCTATGATGCAGAATGTTTAAAGTACCCCGAACCGAGGGTTTTTTTGCATTTTATTCATACCATTGTATATGTAGTGCTGTGACATATGTTATATCACGGCGAGATAGACATGCGTATGTACAAAAATCTAGGCTGTGTTACTTTTCTTATTTTTCTAATGCACAAAATTGGAGACGGCACACAGATGGCTTCAGCAGAAGAACTGTATTAAAGCATGCAGAGGCACACACACAACATGTTTCGGGCGGAGCCCTTCCTCAGGTGTGACCCGAGGAAGGGCTCCGCCCGAAACATGTTGTGTGTGTGCCTCTGCATGCTTTAATACAGTTCTTCTGCTGAAGCCATCTGTGTGCCGTCTCCAATTTTGTGCATTAGACTATGAATTGCAGGAGTGGTGTACCTGCAGGAGGTGGGCACCGGCAAGGGGGTCTTTCTATAGACCTGAAAGGTGGGTGACGTGTGAACCTTTGAGCTATAGTTTCTTATTTTTCTGCCTGAAAGAGTTAACATTCAGGTATGCAAGTTACAGTTTCTCTCCAGTTGGGACCCAGTCAGACTATAACATAATATAAAATGTATTTAACGTTAAAATCATGATTTTTTTTGTGTTGCCATTGATCACGAATCACACATGAAAAAAATGTTGATACATAATATGGACCAGATAATTAAACCTACATACTGACCTCGCGATGCAGGAAGATGAATTCAGCTTGTATGCGTGACATTACACAATGGGCGCAAACAAAACTTCAAGTGATCGCGGTACTTTGCACGGGAGTCATCAGGGATCTTAAAGATTCGATCTGCTGCGATGGTCATTACCGTTGTGCGATGTTAAACGACGTTCGCATGATCGTGCGCCTGTACCCACACTACAAGATCGTGGAAACAACCGCTCATCACTCAAAAAATAAATCGCTGGTCATCGGAAAAATAACAGCAGGACGTTTTTATAAGTCAGCTTGTCATTAAGTGGTTAAGAAGATGCAGCCAGCGGGATGAAGACGGGAACGCATGGAGCCACAAGTACTACACTGCTGAAAACCTTTCAAGGGCCCCAAGGACCACAATATTTAATGGGAGAGGGGCTGGTTTAGTGTTGGGCGAACAGTGTTCGCCACTGTTCGGGTTCTGCAGAACATCACCCTGTTCGGGTGATGTTCGAGTTCGGCCGAACACCTGACGGTGCTCGGCCAAACCGTTCGGCCATATGGCCGAACTAAGAGCGCATGGCCGAACGTTCCCCGAACGTTCGGCTAGCGCTGTGATTGGCCGAACGGGTCACGTGGTTCGGACCCGAACGCGCTCTGATTGGCCGAACTGTCACGTGGTTCGGGTAAATAAATACCCGAACCACGTCATATCTCCGCCATTTGTCTGTGGGTTTAGCTTTGGGTAGGCAGGCAGGGTAGTTCGCGCTCCAGCCACGCTAGCCAGGGTCCCCCCCAGTCATTGTGTGTCGCTGCTGGGAATAGTAGTACACCGCTCGCTCAGCATTCTGTTTACTGCCACTCTGTGTACCTCGCTCAGCCACACTATATAGCATTCTGTTTACTGCCACTCTGTGTCTGCTGGGAATAGTAGTACACCGCTTGCACAGCCACACTATATAGCATTCTGTTTACTGCCACTCTGTGTACCTCGCTCAGCCACACTATATAGCATTCTGTTTACTGCCACTCTGTGTCTGCTGGGAATAGTGGTACACCGCTCGCTCAGCCACACTATATAGCATTCTGTTCACTGTTCTGTGTCTGCTTGGAATAGTGGTACACCGCTCGTTCAGCCACACTATATAGCATTCTGTGTACTGTTCTGTGTCTGCTGGGAACAGTAGTACACCGCTCGTTCAGCCACACTATATAGCATTCTGTGTACTGTTCTGTGTCTGCTGGGAACAGTAGTACACCGCTCGCTCAGCCACACTATATAGCATTCTGTTCACTGTTCTGTGTCTGCTGGGAATAGTGGTACACCGCTCGCTCAGCCACACTATATAGCATTCTGTTCACTGTTCTGTGTCTGCTGGGAATAGTGGTACACCGCTCGCTCAGCCACACTATATAGCATTCTGTTTACTGTTCTGTGTCTGCTGGGAATAGTGGTACACCGCTCGCTCATCCACACTATATAGCATTCTGTTCACTGTTCTGTGTCTGCTGGGAATAGTGGTACACCGCTCGCTCAGCCACACTATATAGCATTCTGTTCACTGTTCTGTGTCTGCTGGGAATAGTGGTACACCGCTCGCTCAGCCACACTATATAGCATTCTGTTTACTGCCACTCTGTGTACCTCGCTCAGCCACACTATATAGCATTCTGTTTACTGCCACTCTGTGTCTGCTGGGAATAGTGGTACACCGCTCGCTCAGCCACACTATATAGCATTCTGTTCACTGTTCTGTGTCTGCTTGGAATAGTGGTACACCGCTCGCTCAGCCACACTATATAGCATTCTGTTTACTGTTCTGTGTCTGCTGGGAATAGTGGTACACCGCTCGCTCAGCCACACTATATAGCATTCTGTTCACTGTTCTGTGTCTGCTGGGAATAGTGGTACACCGCTCGCTCAGCCACACTATATAGCATTCTGTTTACTGTTCTGTGTCTGCTGGGAACAGTAGTACACCGCTCGCTCAGCCAGAGTATATAGCATTGTGTTTACTGCCACTCTGTGTACACCGCTCAGCCAGACTATATACCATTGTTTACTGACACTCTGTGTACACCACTCAGCCACACTATATACCATTGTTTACTGACACTCTGTGTACACCGCTCAGCCAGACTATATACCATTGTTTACTGCCACTCTGATTCTGCTGGGAACAGTAGTACACCGCTCGCTCAGCCAGACTATATACCATTGTTTACTGACACTCTATGTACACCGCTCAGCCAGACTATATACCATTGTTTACTGCCACTCTGATTCTGCTGGGAACAGTAGTACACCGCTCGCTCAGCCAGACTATATACCATTGTTTACTGACACTCTATGTACACCGCTCAGCCAGACTATATACCATTGTTTACTGCCACTCTGATTCTGCTGGGAACAGTAGTACACCGCTCGCTCAGCCAGACTATATAGCATTGTGTTTACTGCCACTCTGTGTACACCGCTCAGCCACACTATATAGCATTGCGTACTCTGCCAGTCAGTGTGTATATTGCTGGGATCAGTAATACTCCACTCACCGTCAACCACTATATGAGCTCAACATGAGTTCCCCAGAGACCTCCGCTGTGAGCAGCACTCCCAACAACAGCAACAGCCAACGCCCCACGCAAGCTATAACATCCACCCCAGCAGCCAGTGGTCAGCAGCAGCCCTCCCCGGAGGAGAACGTTGTGTCCATCAGTCCGTCGCCAGAGCGATTAATGAGGGCTGCCATTGAGGAGATGATGGGGCCTGATGTGGAGGAGGAGGTCTGGCTCAGGCCAGCATCCCAAGTTAATGTTGAGGACGATGAGGGGTCTGTGTCTGGGGATGTTGGGGTGGCAGAGGTGGTGGGTGGGTCAGACTCAGGAGAAGAGTTGTATGATGAGGATGATGATCGGGACCATCTGTATGTGCCTCAGAGTCCGACCCCGGAAAACATGTTGTATCGTGTGTTTAGGTACTAAAATCTGCGTTCCCTCCCAGTAGTGTTGGGCGAACAGTGTTTGCCACTGTTCGGGTTCTGCAGAACATCACCCTGTTCGGGGTGACTATATAGCAGACTATATAGCATTGTGTTTAATGCCACTCTGTGTACACGGCTCAGCCACACTATATAGCATTGTGTTTACTTCCACTCTGTGTCTGCTGGGAACAGTAGTACACCGCTCACCCGCCACTGTATAGCATTGTGCTCTGTGTCACTGCTGACAATAGTGGTACACCGCTCACCCACCACTGTATAGCATTTCTGTACTGCCACTGTACTGCTGCCAGTCAGCGTGTACTTTAAGGATAAGTGAAATGAGGAAGAAATCCGGTGAAAGAGGGAGGGGCAAGGGAAGAGGTGTTTCCCCTGACGGTTCACGTACAGGCCACAGGGGAGCACCCAAGAAAACCCACTCAATACTGCCCATGTTGTCCAGGACAACAACCCTCACAGATCCAAAAGAACAGGACCAGATAATTACTTGGATGACCTCTCAAGCGTCCAGCAGTGGGTTAAGCAGCACCAGCACATCACGCACGAGGTCCGAGTCCTCAGCCAGTTAAAGTCTGGGCTTTCTTTGAAGACTGCACTGAGGATGTTACCATGGCGATTTGCAAGGTGTGCAAGACCCGCCTGAGCAGGGGGAAAAGTATTAACAACCTCTCCACCACCAGCATGAGCCGCCACATTCTATCCAAACATCCCACTCTGTGGGCAAACGCGGCAGGACAGGGTACCACCAGCAACACTGCCTCCCTTGGGTTCACCAGACTCACCACCAGACCCGCCTCAGCAGCAGCAGTAGCCCAGCCATTGCGTGGTTCACAACATTCACAAACATCAGACGATGCTGACACTGTCACTTTCCGGACTAGTGCTCTTGAGGTCTCCCAGTGTTCATCAAACACAACAACCAACAGCCCTTCGGTGTGCAGCGCTACGGTTGAGTTGTCTGTTTCTGAGATGTTTGAGCACAAGAGGAAATTGCCAGCAAATGACCCCCGGGCCGTGGCAGTAACAGCCAGCCAGCATAGCCAAGCTTCTGGCCTGCGAAATGCTGCCATATCGAGTGGTGGAGACAAACAGCTTCAAGGGCATGATGTCAGTGGCCATCCCACGTTACGTGGTTCCCAGCCGCTACCACTTTGCGCGCTCTGCAGTGCCTGAGTTGCATGAGCACGTGGTCAGCTAAATAACCCGAAGCTTGAAGAATGCCGTTGCCTGCAAGGTTCACCTCACCACTGACACCTGGACGAGTGCGTTCGGCCAGGGTCGATACATCTCCCTTACCGCGCACTGGGTGAACCTTGTGGAGCCTGGCAGCGATTCCTCACCTGCTACGGCGCGGGTGTTGCCCACGCCGCAAACAGCTGGATAACAACAGCAGCACCTACCTCTCTGACTCCTTCTCCTCCAACGCATCTCAAAGCTGTACCTCATCCGGAAATGCTAACCCAGCACCAGCAGCAGTAGGATCGTGGAAGCAGTGCAGCACAGCTGTTGGCATGCGTCAGCAAGCGTTGCTGAAGCTGATCTGCCTTGGGGATAAGCAGCACACAGGGGAGGAAATTTGGAGGGGAATAAAGGAACAGACGGATTTGTGGCTGGCACCGCTGGACCTGAAACCGGGCATGAAGCTAGACACCTGGCACGAACTGGCAATGTACGCAATAGAGGTGCTGGCTTGCCCGGCAGCCAGCGTTATGTCGGAACGCTGTTTCAGTGCTGCCGGAGGCATCATCACAGATCGGCGTATCCGCCTCTCCACAGAAAATGCAGACCGTCTGACTCAAATTAAAATGAATCAATCCTGGATTGGAAACGACTACGCAACACTCCTGGACCCCAACCAAGTAACATGACCGATGAACATCTGGGATGGTTTAGCGTTTCCGGTCCCTGTTTATTGAACCTCTCATCTGTATTACATTTATGACTGCATGGCGGCAAAAAGCATTGCTGCTATATCCGCACGCTTTTTGTCCTCATGCAAGGCCTGGGTTGTTGTGTCTCACAAAGCGTGGCCTTCTCCTCCTGCGCCTCCTCCTGTTCCATCACGTGTGCTGCTGCTGCTGCTGGGTTACCGTTGCCGCGTGGTCCCTGTTTATTGAACCTCTTATCTTTATTACATTTATGACTACATGGCGGTACAAAGCATGCTATCCGCACGCTTTTTGTCCTCATGCAAGGCCTGGGTTGTTGTGTCTCACAAAGCGTGGCCTTCTCCTCCTGCGCCTCCTCCTGTTCCATCACGTGTGCTGCTGCTGCTGCTGCTGCTGGGTTAGCGTTGCCGCGTGGTCCCTGTTTATTGAACCTCTTATCTTTATTACATTTATGACTACATGGCGGTACAAAGCATGCTATCCGCACGCTTTTTGTCCTCATGCAAGGCCTGGGTTGTTGTGTCTCACAAAGCGTGGCCTTCTCCTCCTGCGCCTCCTCCTGTTCCATCACGTGTGCTGCTGCTGGGTTAGCGTTGCCGCGTGGTCCCTGTTTATTGAACCACTTATCTTTATTACATTTATGACTGCATGGTGGTACAAAGCATGCTATCCGCACGCTTCTTGTCCTCATGCAAGGCCTGGGTTGTTGTGTCTCAAAGCGTGGCCTTCTCCTCCTGCGCCACCCTCCTCCTGTTCCATCACGTGTGCTGCTGCTGGGTTAGCATTACCGGTCCCTTTTCCTGGAACCTCTTATATGTATTACATTTATGACTGCATGCCGACAAAAAGCATGTTACCTGTGCAAAGAAAACAGACATTTCCCGCATTTAAAAGACAGTTTTCCCTTTGAAACTTTAAAATCGATTTTCTCAAAAACTATAAGCTCTTTTTGCTAAATTTTTTTTTCCTCTTGTACCCACTCCCAAGGTGCACATACCCTGTAAATTTGGGGTATGTAGCATATAAGGAGGCTTTACAAAGCACAAAAGTTCGGGTCCCCATTGACTTCCATTATGTTCGGAGTTCGGGTCGAACACCCGAACATCGCGGCCATGTTCGGCCTGTTCGGCCCGAACCCGAACATCTAGATGTTCGCCCAACACTAGGCTGGTTGCCCCATGGTTGCGCCGGCCCTGATTGTAACGGAGTATCACCCTTCTTTAACCAAAAACTTAAAATTTGGGTAAAAACCTTACCCAGGTAAGAGAAAGAGAACATTCCTTAGACATGAAACCATTACTAAAAGACAAAATGGCTGACTAGAGACAAGATGGAGTTCCAGTTTCCTCTGAGTTACCCCCTTCCACATGTTCACCTTCCTGTAAATAACCACAAATGCCTTTCTTCCAGGAATACATCATCACCTATTTCTATAGCTTTGAAACCATCTCCAGAATATTGTGTTTATTCAATGATGTATACGCAGAAAATAGAATTTTTTTCCCCTTAATAAAATCATCAACCATGATTATAGCTTTCAATGACTGATAGCAGTAATATGCTGAGAATATTGGTCCAGAGGCATCCACATTGTATAGAAAAGCCATTTACAAAATTCATCCACTATCGCCGTGGTTACCTTTTCACACGGCTCCGAGTCTTTCATGAAATGCAATTTGTTTTGCCTTAAACATGCCATCAATAATGCATCAATGGATAAACACTGGAGGGGGCTGCACATTAACGCCCACCCCGGTTCAGCTGATGACGGTATAGTTTGACTCTAATGATCGAGGAAAATGTTCAGTGCCATTCATGAGAATGACGTTTTTCCCAAGATCCTTTGCAGCTGCAGAAATCCAGTAACAGGAAGAAAAAGTAACTGTGGTTTGGTTTGTCGGGCCGTACGCATCATTAGCAAGAGTGTAATATTGCATTGCTTGGCATACCATAGAAGCAGTATGCTACAGTTTTAACCCTGCAGCTGCCAGCCGCTTAGTTGCCTCATACCGTGTTTCATGCAGAATCAAAACAGGGATAGAGAGTTCAGGATATAGTCATTATTAACTGTAAAAAAACGAATGTTGTTGTCTTCACTCCATAGCAGTTCTTCCAGGGCCAGGACAAGGCCCTCCAGCAGGGGCGTACCTGGGTAATATAACACCTATAGCAAACACTGGAATTGCAAACTCCCCCCCCCCCCCCCATCCTCTTTTCTCACATACATTCGGTATTGTCTCTGGTTTTTGCACAGTAAGTTACTTGTGTTGTCCCTTGATACCAGAATTAAGCAGCTGGGTTACCTAAATACCAGGATTTACTACGTCTCTGGATGCATACATTGAGTAGCCATAGTCCCCTATACAGGTAATCCCGGTTAATGAACTAGATAGAGGCTGTAGGTTCGTTCTTAACCTAAATCTGTTCTTAAGTCGGAACATTGTGCCATCTCTGTCCACTGTACCTCCTCTGTGCCTCCAGTCTCCCCTTTTGTGTCACCTCTGCCCTCTGTACCTGCTTATACAAGTTTAAAAGCCATTTTTTCTGTGAATTTTTTTAATCGATTTTTTCAAAAACGACAAGTCCAATCTGGAAAAAAAATGTTTTGACTTGTTCCCATGGAAACAGAGAGTCCATGCCGTTCGTATCGGTGGTTCGTTCATAAGTCAGGCGTTCGTAAGTCGGGGACTACCTGTATATTAAAATAGGTACCTCAAAAATAATGTAGTTCAAAATTAAAAAACAAATAGCCACAAACTTCCAGATAAAAGAAATTTGTCACATGCCCCAATAAAAAATATTAAGTAGTCACGGGCATGCAGGTTGGTGCCTAACCCTAAGACCCCTATGGTGGTGCCTAACCCTAAGACCCCCCTGGTGGTGCCTAACCCTAAGGCCCGGTTCACATTAGCGGTGGCTATCCGGAATAGCCGTGCCGGAGCCGCACCGCATGCTGGCCGGACGAAACGGACGCACGGCATAGCAATGTAAGTCTATGCCAGGGTTCACATGTGTCCGTTTCGTCCGGACCGGAGCCGGACCGGATCCGGACACCGGTGTCCGTTCCAACATGCGCTATTTTTTGGTCCGGCTCCTCCGGCAGCCGTATCCGGGGCGGAGCCGGACTGCACCATCCGGCCAATGGAAACCAATGAGAACCGGAGAGCGCACAACACACTGGCAAAAAATCTGGATGTTCTACCCCACTTCCTATGCGGATTTTTGCGGCGATATTGGCTGGGGACACATGGGCAAGCATTTTGGAGTGGAGCAGCACAGCTGGATCCGGATCCGGAGATGTTGGCAGCATGTCGGAGGTGGAGGTGAGTGCTAAACAGCAGAGGGCCTGATTCCACAGGTCCCCCTTCTGCTGACCTCCCAGACCCCAACATTTTTTTTTGTTTTTATACAGGTTGTTACTCTTTAAGAATCCGGATCCGGACCGCAACCGTGTTCATACCGCACGGAAACCGTATGCAACCGGACCGGATCCGGACAGGAACCGTACGGTTCAGGTCCGATCCGGCTCCGGTGCGGTCCGGACATCCGGTGCGGTTTTTGCAAAACCGCAAGTGTGAACCGGCCCTAAGACCCCCCCCCTGGTGGTGCCTAACCCTAACCACCCCCTGATTGCGTATATTATACTGTAACTATACCTAACCCTCCCTGTACCTATCCTTAACCCCTAGACCCCCCAGGTAATGCCTAGACCTAACCATCCCCACCGCACAAACACCCTAAACACATATAAACAATAATATATTTAATCATTAAAATAGCCTTAAAATCACGTATACATTATTATAAATAGAGAAAAGTATATATAAATATATAAAATACAATAGATAGCCTTACAAGCATTAGAAATCTTAAAATAACAGTAACATTAAAAGTGATATTTTAGTAACTATAATCAACGAATTATAAGTGTAAAAACAACCTTAAAATAACAGTAATATTAAAAGCGATATTTTAGTAACTATAATCAACGCATTATAAGTGTAAAAACAAAGTTAATACCAAAAGCGATGTATTTCTAATACAATAAGGTTGAAAACGGTATTTACGCATTATACATATGAAAACAAATTTTTAAATGATCAAAGAAGTGTAAACGAAAATTTAGTTGTTATACTTTTGTAAGCGAAATTTTTAAACAAAAAATAAGTAGAAACTGATATAAGCGAAATTTAAAAACGAAGAAATAAGTATAACACAAACTCAAAACAAACTTGTAAACGATATTTGTTATAAACCTTATTCTGTAAACGAAAACTTTTGTTAACACGATCCCTGTAACCGCTATTTCTCGGGCACCCTTTTTTCCTGTCGGGCGCCGAATAGCCGATATTTTGCATTGCAGTCTATGGCGGCGCCCTTTTTGTCCACTATCCCTGTGCGCCCTTTTTTTACCCGACACGCAGCCGAGCATGTGCAGGAGAGGGCAGTCCTGTTGGATTACCAACGAGGATATCTAGTTAATGGAGGGACCGGAGAAGACAGCGATAGCGGCCAAGGACCTCATAGGGCTGCAGTAAGCCCCAGGTAAGTATAATACACCTATAACTGTGATCTCAGGTTCCCTTTAAACTATGACATAAGGAGGAGGTCCCTGCAAGCATGGTGGGAAGTGGCAGAACTGTGCTGACCAGCATCAGATTTCTGTTGTGCAAAGGTCACATAGGCAGAGCAGGATCATCCACAAGGCAAACCTAGGCAGTTGCCTAGGGCCTGGAGACAGTCTAGGGGCCTGGTGGATACATGCTAGTCCCAACCAAATCTTACTAATAAAGCCAGGTGATCTTCAGCGGTTGGCAAGAACTTCTAACTTGTCTAGGGCCTTAATCCTTTTCTGTACATAGGCCATAGCCAAGGGAAGCTGCTGTCCACAGGAGGTAAGGGGGGCGAATATGGCCCTGGAAGTGGGTGACTGTTGCACATGGAAGATCCTACTGCAAACATAAAAGGAAGACTGCAAATGGAAGGCTGCAGCACAAGAGGTTAGGGGTGCATTAGAGCCAGGGCACTATCTGCATCTTGAGTTTGTATGATCCCCCCTTGTCTGCATGGGTTTCCTCCGGGCACACTGTTTTCCTCCCACATCCCAAAACATACAGATAACTTGGCCTCCTCCTAAAGTGGCCCTAGGCTACAATACATACACTACACGATACATAGCTCCCAACTGTCCCTCTTTTGGAGGGACAGCCCCTCTTTGGGAGCCCTGCCCCTATCTCCTCCTCATTTGTCCCTCTTTCAGGATTTTGTCCCTCTTTCTATGTAAATATATATATATATATATATATATATATATATATATATATATATATATATATATATATCTGTACTAAAAAGTGTGTTTGATTGACTCTAAACTTTATTCCCATTCTTTAAATTGATATGTTACTAATTTTAAAATGTTCGTTACATCAGATTTTATTAAGTCAGTAGTACAGAAAAAATAAAATTACAAAACACAGACTTGCAGGGTCACCAACACATATCACAGGGATTACAAATATTCAAAGCTGAGACAGGAGGGCACCATCCCGGAGCTGGGAAATTTGGGCGCATGGGGCTAGTGGACAAAAAGGGCGCCGCCATAGACGGCCATATTAATTAGCGTTTATCTGGCGCCTAACGGGAAATTAGGGCGCCTGTGTTAATATAGGTTTTATACATACACAAATCCTCATTTTAGCTTTACAAACATATAAATTACTGTTTTACATGCATATTAACAAATCTTCATTTAATGATTTAAAAAACACCTTCTAAATTATTTTATAAGCATTCTTTTCATAAACCTTCATTTTTTCATTTCAACCGTGAAAAAAGGGCGCAGATGTTAATACAGAGTTTATACAACTAATAAACCTTAAATAGTATTTCCTGAATTTTCACACCCTATTTCGATTTTTCTATTGCAAATTTATATATATGTTTAACTACATAAATACTTTAACGTTTATATACTATTTCTGTTTAATCATTATATGAACACTTTAAAAATCTGTCCACCAATTAATTATAATTTTAATATGTACAATAAATCACTATTTCACAAATGTACGCTACTAATTGATTTATAAAACATAATTTACAATAAATCCTTACCTAATTTTTGTAGCTGAAATTTTTGTACTAAATTACAAATCCAATGTTATATAATTTCCGAAATACGTGATATTATCTTACTTATGATAAAATTATTTCCGAAACTTTTAATTTTCAGTGCCCACTCTTCTTGTGACAGTGGTATTATATTACTTGTGATAAAATTATTTCCTAAACTTTTAATTTCCAGTGCCTACTGTTCTTGTGACACTTGTATTTTCCACTCTTCTTATAAATAGTTTCATCTTTAACTCTGTTGATTCCATTCCCGTGTGTAATTTCTTTCGATGTATTGCAGCTTTTTAACGTTTTAATTTACTAATGTCACTTCACCTTATGTCCCTCGTTGTATTACCCCTTTTGTAGTTGTGTTCTCTTCTTTATTCATCTTGTATGTAAACCTCTGGCTGCAAACCTCTGTGCTCCTTGTGTCACTCGTTACTATTTGTTTAATCCTCGTAATAATTTTTTAACTGTAGTATTGTGTAAAGTTTTTTTTCTCCTGGTTTCTATAATTCATGTCCTTATATTTCCCTTTACAGCATACATGTACACCTCCATTTTTTGTGTCAAATTCTAACTTAGTTTTTTACATAACTTACACATATATGACAATGTAACTGTGTATGTGTGGCCTGATATTCCAAATAGTAACATGACTCACTTTCTCAAAACACCTCTTCAATGGCTGACTAGTTGACAGTGTACCTACACACGATAGAGTTATGGCTTTTGCCTATCATTGTAGTATTGTTAACGTACTAAACCTTAAATTCTACAAGAATTACCAAGAAACACATACTTCAGTACAATATCTTTATTTAAACTTTCTTATGTATTACTTTATTTTAATCACCATTCCATACAACTGCTATATCACATACAGTATTTGGATGTAATACAATTAAAACATTTCTCATAAACAGAATTCTCTTATATATCTTTAATATATATCCTTTTTTATCATTTTACATCTTTAATATAACCTTTAAAAAACCCCATGCAATTCAAATACATAATTTACATAGTATTCAAATTCCCTAGAAGTTCTAATGTTAGTGTTGTGGTCAATATTATTTTGGGATAGTATGTTCAGTACCATGCTATGAGAGAGTAGTGTATAAGTATTTTTTTTTCTTTTAAACTATCAAAATCTCACTAACTGTGGTGTATAAGCACCACCAGCTGGTATGTGCATGGTTGTGTTTATTTTTTGTATTATAGTGTATACTAACGTGCCAAGAGACTGTAGTGTCTAAGCAACAGATGTGGCCTACAACCTCACTGACTTATGTCACGCTGAGTCATCTGTACTCATTGCTTTGGCTGACGCCACTACCATGCCATAAAGACAGTGTTGTATAAGCAACACCTGCTGCTGTCTGCAAGGCTGTGTTTCTTCTTATTCCTATTGTCTACAGTAACGTGCCAAGAGACTGTAGTGTCTAAGCAACAGATTTGGCCTACAACCCCACTGACTTATGTCACGCTGAGTCATTTGTACTCATTGCTTTGGCTCTCGCCAATACCATGCCATAAGACAGTGTTGTATAAGCAACAACACCTGCTGCTGTCTGCAAGGCTGTGTTTCTTCTGATTCCTATTGTCTACAGTAACGTGCCAAGAGACTGTAGTGTCTAATCAACAGATTTGGCCTACAACCCCACTGACTTATGTCACGCTGAGTCATTTGTACTCATTGCTTTGGCTCTCGCCAATACCATGCCATAAGACAGTGTTGTATAAGCAACAACACCTGCTGCTGTCTGCAAGGCTGTGTTTCTTCTGATTCCTATTGTCTACAGTAACGTGCCAAGAGACTGTAGTGTGTAAGCAACAGATGTGGCCTACAACCCCACTGACTTATGTCACGCTGAGTCATCTGTACTCATTGCTTTGGCTCTCGCCAATACCATGCCATAAGACAGTGTTGTATAAGCAACACCTGCTGCTGTCTGCAAGGCTGTGTTTCTTCTGATTCCTATTGTCTACAGTAACGTGCCAAGAGACTGTAGTGTGTAAGCAACAGATGTGGCCTACAACCCCACTGACTTATGTCACGCTGAGTCATCTGTACTCATTGCTTTGGCTCTCGCCAATACCATGCCATAAGACAGTGTTGTATAAGCAACACCTGCTGCTGTCTGCAAGGCTGTGTTTCTTCTGATTCCTATTGTCTACAGTAACGTGCCAAGAGACTGTAGTGTCTAAGCAACAGATGTGGCCTACAACCCCACTGACTTATGTCACGCTGAGTCATCTGTACTCATTGCTTTGGCTGACGCCAATACCATGCCATAGGACAGTGTTGTATAAGCAACACCTGCTGCTGTCTGCAAGGCTGTGTTTCTTCTTATTCTTATTGTCTACAGTAACGTGCCAAGAGACTGTAGTGTCTAAGCAACAGATGTGGCCTACAACCCCACTGACTTATGTCACGCTGAGTCATCTGTACTCATTGCTTTGGCTGACGCCAATACCATGCCATAAGACAGTGTTGTATAAGCAACAACACCTGCTGCTGTCTGCAAGGCTGTGTTTCTTCTGATTCCTATTGTCTACAGTAACGTGCCAAGAGACTGTAGTGTCTAAGCAACAGATGTGGCCTACAACCCCACTGACTTATGTCACGCTGAGTCATCTGTACTCATTGCTTTGGCTCTCGCCAATACCATGCCATAAGACAGTGTTGTATAAGCAACACCTGCTGCTGTCTGCAAGGCTGTGTTTCTTCTGATTCCTATTGTCTACAGTAACGTGCCAAGAGACTGTAGTGTCTAAGCAACAGATTTGGCCTACAACCCCACTGACTTATGTCACGCTGAGTCATTTGTACTCATTGCTTTGGCTCTCGCCAATACCATGCCATAAGACAGTGTTGTATAAGCAACACCTGCTGCTGTCTGCAAGGCTGTGTTTCTTCTGATTCCTATTGTCTACAGTAACGTGCCAAGAGACTGTAGTGTGTAAGCAACAGATGTGGCCTACAACCCCACTGACTTATGTCACGCTGAGTCATCTGTACTCATTGCTTTGGCTCTCGCCACTACCATGCCATAAGACAGTGTTGTATAAGCAACACCTGCTGCTGTCTGCAAGGCTGTGTTTCTTCTTATTCCTATTGTCTACAGTAACGTGCCAAGAGACTGTAGTGTCTAAGCAACAGATGTGGCCTACAACCCCACTGACTTATGTCACGCTGAGTCATCTGTACTCATTGCTTTGGCTCTCGCCACTACCATGCCATAAGACAGTGTTGTATAAGCAACACCTTCTGCTTGTGACTTTAGAAAATTCTAGTTAAATTTTGTACTGTGTGTAGTCTGTATGTATATTATTAAAAAACTGTACTATTACCATGCCAAAAGATAGTGTTGTATCTTCCCATAAAAATTATTACTTTTTAAAATATCTAAGATGTTTATAACTAATAGTGTTGTAATCAGTTATAACAATTAATAATGCAAATTGTTTTTGAAATAGATGTTTTGTTTGTTTTTCAATAATATTAGCAGTGTAGTTTAAACTATTATGTCGTAGGTGGCGGTATTAAATAATAGTCTGTTGTTATTAATAGATATGTTTATTGGCCTTGCATGAAGTAGGTGCCATGTTTTTTCAGCATTAAATCTTATACAGTTGCCTGATTTTTGCATTATACATCTTTTTTTTTTTTTTTTTCAAATGTGGACCGTTGTGTATCTATGGCCTGCAAAACTTAGCATTCTCGCTGTAAATATTAGTCTGGAGGAGGTGGTATAAAATAATAGCTTGTTGTTAATAGTAGATATTTACATTGGGCTTTCATGAAGTTGCTGCCGTGTGTTTTCATCATATAATACTGGAGACCACCCTGATTTTGGATTTATAGTACCATTCTTTTTTCAAATGGAGGTCCGGTGTTTATCTATGCCGTGCAAAACTGAGCAGTCTAGATTTGAATATTATGCTTGAGGCGCTGGTATTAAAGAATACCCTGTTGTTAATAAGAGCAATTTTAATTGGACTTGCATGAAGTAGGTGCCATGGGTTTTCATCATTTAATAGTACACACCACCCTGATGTTGGCTTTATAATAATTTTTCTTTTTTTTGCAAATGTAGGCCGGTGTGTATCTATGGCGTGCAAAACTTAGCAGTGTATCTTGACACATTAGGCCGGAGGAGGTGGTATTACATAGTAGCCTGTTTGTATTAACATATATTTACATTTGGCTTGCAAGAAGTTTGTGCCGTGTGTTTTCATCATATAATAGTGGACACCACCCTGATTTTTGCTTTATATTAATTTTTTTTTCCAATGGAGGTCAGGTGTTTATCTATGGCGTGCAAAACTGAGCAGTCTAGCTTTGAATATTATGCTAGAGGCGCAGGTATTAAATAATACCCTTTTGTTAATAACAGATATTTTCATTGTGCTTGCATGAAGTAGGTGCCATGGGTTTTCATCATTAAATAGTACACACCACCCTGATGTTGGCTTTATCCAAAAAACATTTTTTCCAATTGTAGGCAGGTGTGGATCCATGGCTTTGGAAGCTTTGCTCATATAATGTTATGTTAGATGGTATAATTGTGAAGTAAAATGGCTCAGTGGGTCATTATCCCAAGAACTCATGTGCCGAGCAGTGTAAGTAGATCGAAATTCGATCATAAATAATCAGCACATGGCATGTGAAACAACTCAAGTGTTCTTTTGCCAGAATCCTTGTCCCCGTCCTTCCTTTGCGGTTAACAGAAATACAGCGATTTGGATAAAAATTGTATTACTCCAAAAAAAATTTAATTAAATATCTTGCATTAATCTAAGGCAAGATTTGCTGCGGCCCCTCTTAGGTATTCTTGGAAAGTTCTGTCATTGTATTCCTTTGCAATTTTTTTCAATTTTTTATCCGAATCCTTGTATTTCTTTCGTTTGTCTTGTGCTGGGTCCCCGCGCACATACTGCTGGTATAGCAGGTCTCTTCCTTTTTGAAATTCTCGCAGGCCATCAATGAACTGCCATATGCTCGAGTGTTCGAATCCCAGATGTGACCGCAGGCAACGGTGCGCTGCCTCCACATAGTTGTTTGTGCGGTCCAAGCCAGTAAGAGTGCGCTCATAAACCGACCACAGGGAGGGAGGAAAGATCGGTTTACGAAGCCCGCTCTCACTGACCCCAATGTAAACCCGACTGAACCATCTGAGCAAAGGTAGAATATCGGGACTCAGGTCAAACCTGATTGCATCTAATGCCGCCTCCAAATCCACAGGGGGGACAAAGGCAAGAGATGCAATCATTTTTGCCTGCATAGAAAACTCTGCACTACTTGTGTAGAGTTTTTTTAGCCCGATTTCCTCCAGTTTTGATTTCACATTCCTCTTCAAATGAAAGAAGCAGCCATGAACACGACAGGAGGGGAAAACTGCTTTGAATGCATTGATGCCTGCCACTTCAAAATCAGAGGAATAGTGATCAGGGTTCAGTTCAGGCCACATCCGGTGGATAGCATCAAACATTTTTAGGTACGCAGCTTGCGTCTTGTTTGGCAGCAAGCAGTACAGCAGAGGGAGAACATAGTCATTTCTTTTTCCCAATAGTTCAAACACTTGCTTGAAAAGGACCGGAGCAACTTTAAATGTTCCGTCCCCGTATAGCTGTTTAACATTTTTAATCCAAGCACCGTTTGAACTATTGCCAAAAATCAAAATCCTATGTTCATCATCAGGTCCAGAATCGTAAAGGAGAAATGGCACGGTCTCTAGATCTGACACAGAATAAGTTCTGTACGCGTCAGGTATGACAAGGTCAGATAGAGAGACAGGATTTGTTGGATGTGCCATTTCTCTTTTTCTGACATTCTGGACCATATGACGTAAACTTTCCCTCGGCGGTAGTGAAGCTAGTACTGCAGGTTCCACATTCTGGATTGCCAAATTAATAATTGTGGAGGGACCACCCTTTGAGCATATTGCTTTTTCTTTGATGGCGTTGCGAACTCGTGTTACCTCAACCGCCTCTATGGATTCCCCATGGAGGTGTTCCTGAACTATTTTGAGCACCTCCCCTGTCGAAGCATCAGTGTGTATTCTCCCAAGACATGGCGGGTCTGCATTTTTTTTCTGACAGCGCCAGAAGTTCTTCAGTCCATCTTTGCTTTTTCTATCGAAAGTGTAAATGTATCCTTCGTGTTCAAAAATATTGTGCCCCTTGTTTGATTTCAATAAGGGGTCAACAGAAGATTGTGCCTGTAATTGCATAAGAAAATCAATTACTATTTTTCCAATATAACAGTGATGTACCAAACAAAGCATTCCTTCTCCATTATTACGTCCAGCTCAGTGCTATGTCAATATATTACACATTTTTATTTAAGGTGTTGGTGGGAGCATGTGTGGTACCAATCTTTATAAACCAAATTATATAACGTTGTATGAAGGGAATCATCAAAATGCCAGTGTGTAATCAAAAAAGCCGTGTTAATTATAAAACTCTTAATTAAAGAAAACATCCAACTATTTATTGACAATGGTAGGACAACGTTGGTCTTTTGCGCTGTTAACAAGGTACATACATAATGAAGTTACATTCTGTTTTTGTGTTTTTTATTAGTTGTCTTTACCAGGGTTCACAAACTTTTTGAAGCACGGTGGCCACTCTTGGGCCCAAATGTTTCTCTGTGTCCATTGGGGGGTGCGTTGTAACTTTTTTGGACAAAAACCACCACTTTTTGTAGATCCTGAATGTAGTATATCGGCAAGTCTGTATCTAGGTTGAGTTCCTTTTTTATATTCCCCATTGCCTTTGAAGCATCTCGTAAAGCAGGGCTTCCTGCTCTTGAGATGTGCTGGAAGGAGTGAAGGAGGCGGGTCAGCATCGTTCAGTAGCGTCGATGCCCGCTATCAGGTGAACAGCTGTCCTGCTTCCTTCCCTCCCAGCAGCTGAGCTTGAAGCACTGCTGTATGTGATGCTGTCAAGGCTATCGGAAATATAAGTAAATAAGTAAGTAAGCAGCCGTTCGCTTTTAAGGTAACAGAAGTGGCGTCCGGGGTGGGGGGGGGGGGGGGGGGTTGCGGGTGGCAGAGGTAGACGACCCGGCCCACCATTACAAATCCCACGGCCCATCATGTTGGGAACCCACGGTCTATATTACTGACCAATTTGGTACTCTCCGTAACTTACATTCACTTTATGAATTTGTGGGAGAAAACAATGTCACTAACATCAAAATTTTACAAGTCTAGAATTTTTTATTTTTTTTATTAGATTTATATATTTATATTTTTGGTTATGATTTTGTTCTTTTATGTATCTTACTCGGTTTTCAGTTTTTGTTTAAATGAAGTTTATTTAATTTTTTTATTTTTTTTATTTTTTTTTTTAATATTGAACTACACTTTGTGAATCATTCATCTTTAATTTTATAATATGGATGAACTCAGAGGGCAATATTGGGTACTTTTTTTTAGAGTGAATGACAAATTAAGTGAGATGAAATATAATCAAAAACCTGGTTTTAACATTCAGTCAACCAATGGTATAGGCAAGTGATGAGATTACACCACTCCTCACTGAGCATTACAAATTATCTTTCTGAACCTATGAACAAGGTAAGGTGGACATTTCCCTCAACCGGTACTTGATACATACAATTTGTATGGGCACAGAGGCGGCGGCAGGATTAAATAAGACAATATTTCGTGTCTGCTCATGTGGAGAGAAGCACACCACTTTCTCCAATCTACGTGTTAACCATTGTATCGGATTTCATCCTGCTTGCGCCTCTGTTCACAGTAAAATTTAAAGTTCAGTGTGAAACTATTCACATGGCAAAATCTGAACAAGGAACCGCTATATTTAATTCTGAATATTTACCATTTTGCGTCCTTGAGTGTCCAAAAATTTAAAAAACGCGGCAGTAGAATAAAGAAATTAGCAAAGACGGACTGAAGAGCTGTCTTGGACTGCTTCTGACAGTAATGGAGAAATCCACAGCTGTAGTAAAAAATTGAGAAGGTTAAGTTTCCTGTGTAATAACCTGTAAAGCGTGTAATATGCTTTCATAACCAAATTTAAATTTTTAACAAGTTATATATATTGTTCTCCTTAATCGATAAGTAACTGTAAGTGTGTATATATATATATTTATATATATATATATATATATATATATATATATATATATATATATATATATATATATATATATATATATATATATATATATGTATATATATATACATATATATATACATATATATATATATTTATATATTTGTATGTGTGTATATATATGTAAATATATATATATATATATATATATATATATCTATGTACTTTTCTGAATTATATTTAAATAGAGATAGATAAATAGAGAGAGATGGAGGGACTGGATGGCGATAGAGCGTTGTAAAGAAAGAGGGAGGGAAGGGGTTCAGTGAGTGAGTGTAAGGGATATGGACGTAGTTTGATGTGGTGAGGGAAAGCGAGGGAGGCAGGTAGGTAGGGCAAGTGATGTAGACATTGTGTGAGAGAGAGAGTGATATAGAGAGTTTGAGAGAGAGATAGAGTTTGAGAGAGAGATAGAGATAGAGAGATAGAGATAGAGAGATAGAGAGATAGAGATAGAGATAGAGATAGAATTAGAGATAGAGATAGAGAGAGATAGAGAGAGAGAGAGAGAGAGAGAGAGAGAGAGAGAGAGAGAGAGAGAGAGAGAGAGAGAGAGAGAGAGAGAGAGAGAGAGAGAGAGAGAGAGAGAGAGAATGAATATGAGTGAGATAAAGAGATAGAGAAACATACATTCAGAGAGACCGATAGAAAAAGAGATATACATATATGGCAGGAGGGTAGAAGCGTTGATGGAGGTGGGTGGGAGAGTGTGATAGAGAGACAGAGAGAGAGAGTCATTGAGGGAGTGGAGAGAGAGATAGAAATGGATAGAGCGTTTGAGAGAGAGAGAGAGAGAGAGAGAGAGAGAGAGAGAGAGAGTTTGAGAGAGAGAGAGAGAGAGAGAGAGTTTGAGAGAGAGAGAGAGAGAGAGAGAGAGAGAGAGAGAGAGAGAGAGAGAGAGAGAGAGAGAGAGAGAGAGAGAGAGAGAGAGAGAGAGAGAGAGAGAGAGAGAGAGAGAGAGAGAGATGAACATCAATCTAAGTATTAAGAAACCTGTATGAGTAAGTAAATTTGTAGTAAGTAAAAAATTTTTTTTTATTATCAACTTTATTTTTGTAAACAATTGCATTTATCGTTGTTGTTAAAGTTTGTTATAATTTAATATTTAAAATGTGTTATTAAGTATATGTGAAAACTTATAATTGTAGCAAAATATAATTACTTAATATCATGGTCATGGCAACCCCATTGTGTGTGAGTATTCTTTAGTAAACAATTCTAGATAGCACAATGGAGCTTGGTCATTACTTCAAAACCATATGACCTAAAGCACAATTAACCTAAATTTAACATCCATTATAATAATAATGCACATTATTGTTATGTGAATAATGTTGTAGTGTTTTCAATATCAAATTTCATTGATGTAACAAAATATCAACCGACATTTACATATACTTACAGCGATAACGGACGAGTACAGTCCAAAAATTTAAAATCACTCTAAACGGGGACCAAACACAATGAGTTAACCTATGAAAGAAAAATAAAACTGCATCATTGACCTATTCTTTAGATATCTTATAAAAATTACACAGAACCAAAGCTGAACATTAATTTACCACAAAGGAAGGACGGGGATATGAAGACAGAGATACGGGCTTGCCCTCAACTGACGCAACTCAATCGAAATAAACCTATGAAAAATTAAAAGCAAGTCAGTGCCATAAATCCTCTATTTTTGTCTCACCTATACATACAAAATGCACATGATCACTCTCTTACATTACTTACTTACCTAACCAACAGGCTGTTTCACTAACGTCCCGAAGGTCCACGGACAAGCAGGCGGGTTCCCAACAATCAAGGTCCGGAATGTCACGAAAGGGCCACGGACAGGCAGGCGGTTTGGCTGCAGTCCAAGTCAATCTGTGGAGAAGCACAAACAAGGTACAGGCCTAAGTTAGTCTTTCAGCTCGGTAAAGTTGAGAGAAAAGCCCTTCACAGCTCCTCCCACCATCTCAACTACTTACCAAGCCAACAGGCAGTCGCACTTAGGTGCCGAGTGGACACTGAGGAGCAGGCGGCTGGAAAAAAGGGAAGGCCACGGACAGGCAGGCGGTTTGGATGCAGTCCAAGTCAATCTGTGGAGAAGCACAAACAAGGTACAGGCCTAAGTTAGTCTTTCAGCTCGGTAAAGTTGAGAGAAAAGCCCTTCACAGCTCCTCCCACCATCTCAACTACTTACCAAGCCAACAGGCAGTCGCACTTAGGTGCCGAGTGGACACTGAGGAGCAGGCGGCTGGAAAAAAGGGAAGGCCACGGACAGGCAGGCGGTTTGGCTGCAGTCCAAGTCAATCTGTGGAGAAGCACAAACAAGGTACAGGCCTAAGTTAGTCTTTCAGCTCGGTAAAGTTGAGAGAAAAGCCCTTCCCAGCTCCTCCCACCATCTCAACTACTTACCAAGCCAACAGGCAGTCGCACTTAGGTGCCGAGTGGACACTGAGGAGCAGGCGGCTGGAAAAAAGGGAAGGCCACGGACAGGCAGGCGGTTTGGCTGCAGTCCAAGTCAATCTGTGGAGAAGCACAAACAAGGTACAGGCCTAAGTTAGTCTTTCAGCTCGGTAAAGTTGAGAGAAAAGCCCTTCACAGCTCCTCCCACCATCTCAACTACTTACCAAGCCAACAGGCAGTCGCACTTAGGTGCCGAGTGGACACTGAGGAGCAGGCGGCTGGAAAAAAGGGAAGGCCACGGACAGGCAGGCGGTTTGGATGCAGTCCAAGTCAATCTGTGGAGAAGCACAAACAAGGTACAGGCCTAAGTTAGTCTTTCAGCTCGGTAAAGTTGAGAGAAAAGCCCTTCACAGCTCCTCCCACCATCTCAACTACTTACCAAGCCAACAGGCAGTCGCACTTAGGTGCCGAGTGGACACTGAGGAGCAGGCGGCTGGAAAAAAGGGAAGGCCACGGACAGGCAGGCGGTTTGGATGCAGTCCAAGTCAATCTGTGGAGAAGCACAAACAAGGTACAGGCCTAAGTTAGTCTTTCAGCTCGGTAAAGTTGAGAGAAAAGCCCTTCCCAGCTCCTCCCACCATCTCAACTACTTACCAAGCCAACAGGCAGTCGCACTTAGGTGCCGAGTGGACACTGAGGAGCAGGCGGCTGGAAAAAAGGGAAGGCCACGGACAGGCAGGCGGTTTGGATGCAGTCCAAGTCAATCTGTGGAGACGCACAAACAAGGTACAGGCATCAATCACTTAATCTTTACGTGCACGCGCATCCACTCACCGATGCTCCGGGCCCGCCTCCATTTCACTTTTTGAATTTATGATTTTAACCACTTGAGGACCCACCCTTTACCCCCCATTAACGACCGGCGCTGTTTGTTTTGAGGTGTTCTGTGTGGGCTCTGCAGCCCCCAGCACAGATCAACGGACACACAGAGCGATCAGATTGCCACCCTTATTTCCCCCATATGGGGATGATGTGCAGGGGGGGTCTGATCGCTCCTGCCTGCAGGCATGTTGGGGGGGGGGGGGGCATCGGCGGCCTGCAGGCTATTCACGCCGTGAATTGACAGGAAGCAGACGCTCACACGAGCGGCTGCTTCCTGATTAATTATCCTGCAGCCGGCGACGCAGAACTTCGTCGCTGGTCCTGCTGCTGTCACTTTGCCGACGCGCGTTATGAGTGGTTAAAGTCATAACACCATTGCGCATGAAATTGCCATGTCGTCGGTCCCGCTGATGGCACATGTATTTTTAATCTGAAGTCCACTGTGGTCTTGGGTCTGCGCACTATGCTCCTGGTGCTATCAGGTGGAGCTAGGATACGTCAATGCTGTTGTAGTGTTTTTAAGACTTTAAAGTATTAAATACCAAAAGTCAACTGGAGGCGGGGCAGGAGCATTGTAGAGTGGCTTTGCGGTCCTGGGATGTCTGGGGTGGAACATTATAAGGCCCGGTTAACTAAAACTCATTTTCACACGACTGGCCTACAGTATCACTTTAAAAAGAGGATGTAACATTAATATTTTTTTGGCCAAATGTAAGGCACGTCCCAATCCCTAAAATGTTAAAAACCTCAGCAAAAATTTTTTTTAGATTCTGTGTACAAGTATTAACAACGTCTCTATTTCAATGGTATTCTTCTAGAAAATATAACTGTAATAATTTTGTTTTTGAGGGCCGAATGAACATTTGCAGCGGAACTTCCTTACTAAAAAAATGTTCCTGCATACTACTGCATAGAGTTGGATCACTCCACTCCAAGTAAATAACCGAATCACAAAAGAACCAATCAATAAACAACAATAACCAGGTTATATTATTGGTATGAAATAATGTGGTTTTGCACCATACATGAAAAGATTGATTTATACTTTGTTCACCCAAAAAAAAAAAAAAACAACAAATTTCCAAGTAAATAAACAGTTATTGCAGCAGACTCGACTCAACTACCCATCTTTCGATTGAAAACTAAGGATATTCCACTGTAAAACCTATCAAACACCTGTTTTTAAAACATCTTTGAAAGTAATTGGTACTTATTGTGAAATTTTAATTTAAATTTCGGTTGCCCAGATAATATTAATATTTCTACCCGCAAACAGAAAAATACATTATCTCCTTTAAATTTAGAAACATATACTCAATACATTAGTATTGTTGAACTCACATTCATAAGCTGGAATCCTTCTTCAACTATGCTGACGGAGTTCTCACTAATAAATTGATCACTGGTGCACGGACAAGTGTGTGCTAACACACACTGAAGGATGCATTTATGTACAGTATAAAAAAATTCTCAATTCCCCATTGGTGTTCACTTGTGTCAATCAAACAGGCAGAAATGAATTATGTTAAAAAAAAAAAAAAAATAGGCATGTGATTGGTTAGCAAAATCTTTATTTGGTGACGTGTCATTTTTTCACAAATCAGATACTCTCCCGCATTTTGGTCATGGGCGCGCTAAAATCTAAATTAAATTTCCTGACGTCAGGGAAACTTCATCTGCGCTTCTGAAGTACGGGTACCGCGGGAATGAAGTCACGTGACGGGAGTTAAGTCCCGCGCACACGTGATTACGTATGGTTTGCGGCCAGTTACGCCCTTTCCTCTGGCGCTGTGGTGGAGAAGAGGTGGCGTGCCGTGACGAGACAGCGAAACACAATGCCGGGCAAACGCGGACGTCCCACTAGGATCTCCAGACAGCGGCGATGTGGGAACTGCGACGACGAGCACGGTGCAGCTCACGGAAAGCGTGTTAACAAGAAAAAAGAGGTATCTGAGCAGATTCCCGAGGACGAAAACGTCAATGCAGGTGACGCATGTCAGACATTGTCTGACACAAGTAGTGTGACGCAGCAGCCATTGATGCCAGTGGTAGATGAGCAATCCCAAACAGTTACAATTTTTTTAGTACCTATGGAGAAAGCAACTGTGGCTAGTCCTGTAGATATTGTGAATTTAGAAAATAATCAAGATTCATCATCACAAAACCAAAACTTAGAAAACCAGGGCCTAGTTGAGGAAACGCACGAAGGTTCCATGAACGAGCAGGCCTCAAATTCTAATAATGACGTCAATCTTAGTAGTGAAAATCCCATAGATATGGAGTTGATGGACAATTTTGAAGGAGTTTCTATGCGTGAACCATTACTTATTGATACCGCAAGTGAAATTGTGAACTTCAGACTTGCACTAGATGATAACATTGATTCTGACGATGAGGGCGAGGAAGCATTAGATCTCAGTACAAGACCTGCCTGTCAAAACACGGTGGAGACCCTTGAGAATGATGTGCATGTTAGTTTTGATAGGGAATTAGACATTGGACATACAGAAAAGGAATCTGACCAAGATGCAAACCAAGCGAATGTGCATGAGGAAAATTATTTTAATCAATCTAAGGATGCAGAAAATGTACAGGAGCATAACAATAATTCAAAACACAGAGATTGTGATGATGAAGAGGAGGATGACAATAAGAGTGTTCAGGATGTTGCAGAAGGACAAGAATGTGTAGAGGATCAGGATAGTGAACAAGGTTCATCTAATTATGAAGATTATGAACCTACAACCAGCGTCAATGATTTTCAAGGAAACCGAAGCTCCTCAGACGGTTGGGGAGATGATGATAGCAGTTTTCTTGGTGATGAGTACTCAGTTCATGACAGTGCTGAAGATAATAATGATTCACAAGAAGATGTTGATACTGACACACTTATTTCAGAAGTTAATGACTGTGATAATCATAACCGACAACGAATTGCAGTGCTTCCAGATCATGCAAATGACAGTGCACCAGAGAATTCTGATGTGGTTGTTGTGAATGAAAATGTACTAGACAATTCTGAATTGCATAGGAATGATTCTGACATGGGCAGGCATGGTAATATGCAAACAAACGAAGAGGCCAATGCAAATAACGTGGACGAGAGTTTTAATGAAACGATCATTAATAATTCCCAGCAATCCAAAGGTGGGATTAGTAGAATGCCAAAATTTACAATTGCAGAAAATCTGATGTTGTGTCGCTTCGTATGTGCAGATTATGAGTTTCTGTTAAAGAGGGATAAGAATGAAGATGTTCGTCGGATGAAAAATCAGAAGTGGAAGTACATAGGAGAAAAGGTAAACACAAATTTCTATCAAGTTATCATTACCAATTCATTGATTACTTTTCAATACTGAGAATTAACGCCAAAAGTACTGTATCTTTTTAATAGTGTACTACCTCTTTGTAACATACTTTTTTTTCAAATCTGTCATTCAAATGTATAATGTTGTTATCTACATGCCCCTCACATGTGTTGTAATTTGCTTGACCTCAGTTATGTGCACTGAAATCTCCTCTTACCTGTTTGTAATGAGAAATTTCCATTTCATTTAGCCCCTGAGACAAGATAGTGAATACGCAGTAAAGGTCATTTGAAAGCAGCTGATTATAATATTCTGTATAGTTGGAAGTAGGCCTGAACGATTGTATGAAAAAATTGAATTGAGCGATTTCTGTTGCAAATCACGATTTCGATTCGATTCACGATTTGCTTCAAATTAAGCTTTGTTCCCCCTCTGTGTCTTTCTGTCCCGTCTCTCTTTCTGCACTCTGTGTCTTTGTGCCCCCTTTCTCTCTCTCTCTCTCTCTCTCTCTCTCTCTCTCTCTCTCTCTGTCTCTCCCCCTATTGTGCCCCGTCTTTTTCAGTGTCCCCTGTTTTTTTTTTTGTCCCCTCTGTGTCTCTCTCTGCACCATCTTGGCCTCTCTCTGTCTTGCTACCTTTGTGTCTCTCTTTGTGCCCCTTTTGTCTCTCTGTGCCCCCTCTGGGCCTTTCTTTTGTCCCTTTTGTGTCTCTTTTTGTTCCCTTTTTGTCTCCCTGTGCACGCTCTGTCCACTAAGCTGCGGTAGTTCTATACCTACCTTCCAGCATGAGCCTAGCGATGCCAGTCTATCAACTTCGTGTCCTGCAGGCTCTAATGCATGGCCTACTTATTGTATGTCACATGACATACAGGAACCAGGAAGTATGCCGTGCACAAGAACCAGCAGACGGCAAGAGAGGATGGACAGCGTTGGACTCCTGTGGAAGATCTGACTGACACTGCGGGTCACATACACGGTGATTTTGACGTTTCAAGCAGTGTCTCCAAACTTCCCCCTTGTGGAAATGTCACGATATTGACCACTTACACGAATCCGAAATTGTGAACTTGTTGATCGCGATTTCGATTTAAATTCGATTTATCTTTCAGGCCTAGTTGGAAGACAGTTGCAAGTTGACATACATAAATACTGCATATTTGTAACAGCAATAATAGTGTAGGAATTAAGTAAATATAATTAATTATAAAACATTTGAAATTCCGAAAATATCACCTGCGTGGCTACTCACCTAGGTAGCGTGAAGCCTCAGGATCCTAATGAGGTTTGGCACGCCATCCTTAGTAACTCGGTGTTATCCCTCATCATGTGTAGTTTGTCCAAAAAAACACCAACTGAAAATCCTCAGTTTAAGATTCCTCCAACTCAGCCTCCGACTAAGACTCCTCGACGCAAACTCCTTTAATTTGCACATTACAATATTTTTTATTACAATTAAGTGACATTACATTCTTGTCTAACATTACAAATCTTATGCATTTTAACAGACAGCAGAAGTGAGAAGGAAGTGTAGAGTACTAAATTGTTTCACTGTAAAATAAAAATAGTCCTTCTTAAGATTGAGTACTTGTGAACGGTACAATCCAGAAGAAAGGACAAATATAAGGCCCTAGGCAAGTAAAATGTGGGTTCATGTAAGAATGATGTGCAGGTAGTGTGCTGTGGAATGAGGAGATTGTAAAAAAACAACACCTCTGTGTTAAATGTATTTGGATTCCCTGCAGCTCGGATAGTAATGCATATGTAGAGTATAGTACTACTGTGTAACAAAGAAAACCTGAGAAAGAAGAAAATATTTTTTTATACATACCTGGTGCTTCCTGCAGCCATCTTCAGGCCAATCAGTCCATCGTTGTCCTTCTCCATCCAACGTGATGTTCTGCTATGTAGTGATGGTACTTGAGCCAGTCGGATGTACTGTGCATACACACTCTGTCCTCAGGAGCATAGTACACCTGTGCAGCACTATTGTGCAGGTGAAAAATGTTCCTGGCTGTGTGAGCGACATGTGGACGGACAGCGATGACTGGCTGAATTTCCAGTACTCATAGCGGTAGATCCGGATGGTTGAGGACAGCGCTGGACTGATTAGCCTGAAGGGTGCTGTAGGAAGCCCAACGTATGTATAATACTTTAATTTTCATCAGTCTCCGGTATCCTTTAATGTTTAATCAAGAAGGGAAATTTTAACCACATCTCTCTGCTGTTTTCATTCAAATGACTGTTAATATTTGAATTACTTTTGTAACAGAACACCAGGAGTTGAAAATTTTAGATAACAACATTTTTTTGTGGTTGAGAATTTAGTCAACCACAACACTTTTCTGCTAGCCATGCCTTCAATTTATATTCCAGTATATGTTTAAATGTTCGGTGCACACTGATAGGGATGCTTAGGCACTATCAACTCTTTGATTCCGGCATAAGTTGACTTCACAATAACACCTCATACTCCACAGACGCTTTATTCTCTAGAGAAGACAGGCACAGGTACTATGCCTTAAAAATTAATACTGCTGTCTTCAAAATTGTACATGTAAGCATATGTAGCATTTTTGGATGCACCTGTCAAAAGATAAATTTAGAAGAACTCTATGAAAAAGGCAGAGTTCTGCATTGACATCATAATGTGCCTGTATTAACTACCAATAAGTTTATGTATGCACTTTGCGTCACAATGGCCTGTATATGTATTAAGGGTTGCACTGCTTAATTTAAACTTTTCATTTTCTTGCTACATTTTTGTTTACCAAGGTTTCCGAAATTAAAAAGGTTAGGCGTACAGGAGAGAGATGCAGAAAGCGGTTTCAACAGTGTAGACGTCTCGTTGTAAAGATGATGGAAGACCGAGACATACAGGATGCAGAGTATAACCGCTGGCAAGAATTAGTTAGAAATACAGTGCGGTCTATGCCCAAAGTTGCTCGACGGTTCGGTAAGGACAAATTGTAATAAATTTATTTTAACGTTCAATAAATGTAAATAATATGCATCCTTAGGTTCACTAGATGTCCCTTCTGCAAAGTATTAGGGGGGGTGATAGTGAACGATTGATGGGTGATTGAAGGTTAATTGATTGATGGTTAATTAGTGGGTGTTTAGAGGAAAGAACAGATGTAAACAATGCACTAGGGAGCATATAGGATGACAGTTTTTAGAGAGTAATAATGTCGTGGAAGGGTAATCATATGCGCACTAGCGCCATGTTATGTTCTGATGTGATGGTTGGAAGTGACAGCTAACGATTGATGACTGATTGATCGGTGATTGAAAGGTGATGTTCGTTGGCTTATTACAAGGGGGGACAGTGTACAGTTTACAGGGGTGGTGGATGGTGTGGTCTGGGAGAATGAACGGTGCTGGGGGGGCCCGGGTGGCAGTTAGGTCCATAAACAAATAAAAAGTTTGAAAGAAAGTGACATGGAGTGATTGATGGGTGATTAGGTGGATGTTTTGTTTTGAAGTAGGTGGTTTGGCGGTTGGCCGGGGGAAGATCGGAGTGTTGCTGTGACGATCAGGGGCCAGGGGTGGTGGAGGATCAGTGTGCTTGTTGCAGACTAGGGTGGCTGCAGCCTGCCCTGGTGGTACCTTAAACATTGTGACCACCAGGGCAGGAGGCAGCCTGTATGATACGCTTAGTATATATTGAAAAACAAATCATATGCTTGGTATGCGTCGATGGTTGAGTTAGCAGCTCGCCAGCGCTTGGAAAAGGCCAGCAAGCTGTAGCTGCTTGTGGACGGAACCAGTTGCAGTGGGCAACGCACGTCGTCAGTGACGCGATGGCTCCCCGGGCACGCCTTCGTTAACCGCCACGTTTGCGCCTTTGGCGGTCCGTAAGGCTGCCACTTTGACGCCCCGAATGTGTCTTACGCGGTCCTTAATTTTTTCATGTATGACCGTGTTATCCATTTGGTGTCTTTAAGTGTACATTACTGTTGTAATGTATAAAAAAATCCTGCTTATTCATTCAAGGGTTAGTAGTAATGTTTTTAAAGGTAGATGATCACAAGCAGTGCAAGTGAAGTAGCATTGCTTACATGTATATATATATATATATATATATATATATATATGCCAGACTCTTTATCACTTCTTAAATAAGTTTTACTTTCCTCACTCCGCTTTACAACCATTGTTCAAAATAGGCATCAAGGTCACCTTCACAACAGCTCACCTTCAAAATTCATCCGGCATATGTTATACTCTTTTTTTATAAGCCCATAAGCTAAAAAAGCAAATTTTATGGACCTTGTGAAAAGGGGCGTAATCTAACAGTATTTTACCATTGTTGTATTAGCCCTGTTATTATATTGCTTTTATAAAGACCAATGGAGGTTGTGAGGTATGAAAAGTTAAAACATTTTTGAAAACAGCGATCTAATTGATGAGATGGGTATGTATATTAAGAGAACAGTGTTTGCAGGACTATTTCAGCATTGTGGTTTTGTTTTTCAACTACTAACAGTCACTACGATGCATCTTAATATATTAATGGTTTTTGAAACTTTAATTACTTTGAAGTACACTTTTTTGTAGTTTTAATTGTTGTATGTGAAGGTTGTATGCATATCAAACCACATGAACTCAATGTTCTCCTTCTCAACCAGTTACAAGACCTTACAGAAAAAGGAAAACCTCCAATCCACCAGACTACGCAAGCTACGCTTCGTCAAACACTGCAAATCAGCATGACCAACCTGAAGAACCTTCAGAAAGAGACCAAGAAACAATGAACTTACCTGTAAAGAAGGTAAATAATCACACTATCATTCCACAGAAAGCTAATTCTTGCAATGCAACAGCAGATAAAAGCAGTGTTGGAAACAAAATGGCAGAAAATGGCAGAAGATCAGAAAAGCGTGGACACGGTAAAAACCAGGAACATTGTGAGTTACTTAACGTGACAAAAGTCTCTGATACGCAACATACAAGGCAAACAGACGGAACTGCAGTACAAAATACAGTAAAATTATCGAAAAAAAAATCTACTACCACAAATGTTAACAACATCAGTGATAGTTTGGTTACTAATGATAATGATTGTGCACACAATGTAAACAATAGGCAGCAATCAAGTCAACGAAGTGTAGGTAAAGAAAAATCCACTGATAACGTGCTTACGAATGTCAGTCGTCCAAGTTGCAGACCATCGGTAGATTTTGAAGTTCATGATGCAGTACATGCTGGAAGTGATAGTGGTTGTGGTAATTTACACTCTGATTCACAAAATAGTAGTATTAGTGAAGACATAGTTATTGGCAGAGCAGGAAAACAAAAGTCACAGGTACCATCAGGTAGAAAAAGTAAAGCCAAATCTAATTGTCAAGCCGTTCAACCATATTACAAACATGCACAACTAAGTACTACACCTTGCAGTGGTAGTATGCAAATAGTGCCTGCTCACAACAGGGAGTTTGATATGACATGCAAATTACTAGAGGTACAACAAACAACTCTACAGTTACTGGCTACCATAGCTGAGGGACAGAAACAAATGTTGGATAACCAAAAGGGAATGCTGAAGGAAATGAAACAAAAAAACAAGCGTAGAAAACACAAAAACAATTACAGACAGGCAGAGAGTTCCGATTTCGAGGATTAGAGCTACGGAATAGTACTTCAACAGTAATACCATTTTTTTTCCCATTGCCCAAAAAATTAACATATGCCCATAACAAAATAAGAAGTTCTTTTTCAGAAACCCCCCCAAAAAACCCTGCTCTTTTGCGATCTGTAAACACAATGTAAATCAAGGATTTCATTATTTTACTATGGAAAATATGAGGATTCACACATTTTTTTTTTTTTAAGGTTACCTGTGCTTGTAATGGTCACTCGCGGGCATCCAATGACCGTCCAGGTAATGAACCATGCTCTTGGCTTGGCCTACAGTTTGCTAAAAAGGCATGTGAGACCTTGTAGTTTAATAAAATCTATACAAGCATTGGCGTGCCATTCCTCACGCTCGTGTTAGCTGTAGCGTACTACGCAGGCACACAGTGTTCTGTGTGTCCGTAGTACGCTACTACTGACATCAGCATGATTCAGGAGATGGAAGAAGGGACCATGGATTTTATACTTTAAAGTCTTAATCTTCATAAATTAAATGGAACTAGAGAGGAAAGCGGTAAAGTTATTTGTACATACCTTGGTCTTCCAGCAGCTACATAAAGACTAATATCTCCCACGACGGGATCCTCAATGTACTCCGTTTTGTATTGTGGGTCACGTCCTTCCCTGGTGATTGTCCAGTCGGAAGTCTGCTCCATGCTTACCTCTCCAGCGGCTGCTGTACATGCGCACAGAGCGCACTTCACTGGCTTAATGTGTACCCTCCCCTTTAAGGATGTGACACACACCAGGCAAAAGGAGGAAGCGTAGGACCGCGTTGTGGGAGCGATTACTGTTTGTGGAGCTGCGTTAAGACCCATGTATGTATAAAATAATTTCACTTTCCTCTTTGTTTCCCTTGAAGCCGACGCTTAGCCCGAGCATCGGTGATTAGCTGCGGGAACCAAGTGTCTTTGTGTATGAACCATTACAAGCATCGGGAAGCTTCTAATCTTTTTCACTCCACCCCATCACTGTGTATCCATAAGTGTAAGGTTTAACATGATTACATGTCACGTTACTGTTTACTTGAAAAACATTTTTGGGGTACAATGTTCAAAATAGATAGCTAAATAAGGTAACATATTCAAACTATGCACATTGATGGAAAATTTTTTTTACTCCTAAGATGATATTTCTTACAGTTGTTTGAAGTTATTTCAAAGTGAGTAATCATTTTGGATTACTCAATCTCAGCATAGTGTGAATAACAGTTATTTATGTTGTTGTAATGCAAGTTGATCTTCACAACTGTTCAAAGATTTAATTTGTAAAAGTAAAAGTTAACGTATCCATTCTTTGGATACTTATAACGGCTCTGTCATTTTCACTGACTTCAGTCATTGCCTACAATACAACAATACTCAGGCCCGGCCCTAGACCATTTGCCGCCTGAGGCAAACTTTAAAGAAATCGCCGCTGCGCCCCACGTGGGTGTGGGGGGGCCGCCCGAGCTGGAGGGGATAGCGGGCAGGAAGGGGGTATTGGGGCTAGCGGCGGGGAGGGGGGTCGGACCCCCCCCTCCCTCGCCTGGGTCCCCCGTCCTCCGCTCCCCTCCAGCTTGTTATGCGCGCTGGCTGGCTGGCTGCAGCTGTAAGAGGCAACGGGCGGGGATCACTCATCTCTTCCTCGTTCAGCCTGCGCTCCACTGACGTCACTTCCTGCTATGCCGCAGGAAGTGACGTCAGTGGAGCGCACGTTGGAACGAGGAAGAGGTGAGTGATCCCCGCCCGTTGCCTCTTACAGCCGCAGCCAGCCAGCCAGCCAGCGCGCATAACAAGCTGGAGGGGAGCGGAGGATGGGGGACCCAGGCGAGGGATGGGGGGGGTCCGACCCCCCTCCCCGCCGCTAGCCCCAATACCCCCTTCCTGCCCGCTCTTACCTCCAGCTCGGGCGGCACTCCACACCCACGGACGGGCGGGTGCCGCCCCCTCAGAAGCGCCGCCTGAGGCAAACGTTTCACCCCGCCTCATGGGCGGGCCGGCCCTGCCAATACTTACATGGCCTACTCAAATAAGTCATATACATCCAATAAGTTAAGGAGGAACTTTAAGAGCAGGGTTTAAAGAATGTTATCTGCATAAAGAGGCTGGATCTGCCTATACAGCCCAACCTATGTTACTACTCAAAACCCCACTCCAGTCCCCTTGCACTATGCAATCCCTCATAAATCACAGCCGTGGTGTGAGGCTGTGTTTACATCAGTAGTGTCAGTCTCAGCTGCTCCACCGCCCTTCCCTCCGGTCTCGTTCCCTGCCCCCGTCCATTCCCTCCAATCATCAAGGAGGGAAGGGATGCAGGGCGGGACTGGAGTTATGCAGGAGTGGGGGGAAAGCAGCATGCTGACACTATTCATAGAAACACAGCCACCTCTGACAAGCTGTTTGTCATCAGCGTGGCTGTGATTTATGAGGGATTGCAGAGTAAAGGGGGACCTTAGGGGGGTTTGGGATAGCAATAGAGGCTGGGCTGTATAGGCAGATCCAGCCTATGTATGCAGATAATATATTTCAAACCCACCTCCGGTTATCTTTAAGAGCAAGGCCTGAGAAAAGATCACAATTGAGGAAAATGCACCGGCCGAGCTGCGGTGCCATACAATTTCTTTTATCTTATGTTACTGTCACTTACAGTCAATTGTCGCTATCAGACAAAACAAAGTTTTTATACACTATTGACCAAAATTTTGGACAGAAAAGGAGTCTGTCCAGAATAGGAAACACACCCAGCATCTAGTTGAAATAGTATGTGGTAAATAGCTTAAGCTTAACACATAGTCAAGTAACCAAAAATGGACTTTGTCCAAAAAATTCATTTATGAATGAAAGTGACATCAGCATAGGCGAAAAGTAATGTACACCAAATTTTACATTGTTGTTGTTTATCTGTTTGTTTGCACATAGTGTTCTTTTAGTTATTGTTAAAGATAATGATGCTGTAAAGGAATTATTAATCAAAAACCATAATGTTACATTCACAAAGCGCTGCCTGCACAAACTTGTTGCCAAAATCTCTCATAAAAGAACAAGAAGTGTCCGCCGCAGTACAATGGGGGACATGTAGTGACTTCAAGAGCACCCTTCAGATGCTCGGTGCTCTTAAAGAGAGTATGAAGCGAGATTACATCTCGCTTCAGACCTCATATACAGCAGGGGCATGCGTGCCCCTGCTACAACGCCGCTATCCCGCCTCTTAATGTTGGTCCCTTACCCCCCAAAATTCCATCCGTTATGCTGGTGAGCGCTTCCTGGTATGGGCAGGGCTAACCGCTGCAGACCTGCCCCATGCGCGTCAGTCAGAGGCGTACCTCTGCCTCTACCACGCCCCTCTCAGTCTTCATTGACTGAAAGAGCCTGGGGAGAGGCGGCGATGCACGTCTGATATATGCGCATGGAGCCAGGGTTGCAGCCGTTAGCCCCTGCCTCCAGGAAAGAACAAAATCTACGACCAAGTTGTTCGTAGATTTGGCATGGGATGGGTTGGGGGGTCGGGTACCCCCGTTTAGCCGCGGGATAGCGGGGTTTTAGCTGGGGCACACGTGCCCCTGCTATATATAAGAGCTGAAGCGAGATTTTGTCTCACTTCAGTGTCTCTTTGCAAGCCCCAGCTGAGTTTCACTCATTTCTTTTCGGCCTTCAAGGATACCTCAACAGAAATGTAACATAATGAAATAAACATCTGTATGCACAGTGCCTAGCACACATACAACTGCGTCTACCATAGAACTACACTGTGTTCCTCTTATTTCTTTCCCTCCCTGCCTGCCTGAAACAGTACAATATCAGGTATGTAAGTGGCTGACTCAGTCCGGACTCAGACAGGAAGTGACTACAGTGTGACCCTCACTGATAAGAAATTCGCCTATTTTCTCATCGGTCTTGCTCTCTGGAGCCATTGTATTCTATTAAAGTGTTTTATAGTTGAAATTAATTATGAATGAGGATCACACTGTACTCACGTCCTGTCTGAGTCAAGACCGAGTCAGCAACCTACATACCTGATATTGAACTCTTTCAAGCAGGGAGGGAAAGAAATAACAGGAGAACAGCAAAGTTATATGTGTGCTAGGCACTGTACATACACATCTTTTTCTCATAATGTCAAATGTATGTTGTGGTATTCTTCAAGGTTCACTTTAATTAGTAATGCAGCTCTACAACTTGCATGCAGAACAACATGCTTGCGGACAGCAAACTAAGATATACATGTATATCTTCGGCAACAAGGGAATGGAGAAAGCTAAATTTTTGTAATTTTTTGTAAGTTTTGATCACTCCTTGCAAATGCGATTGTTGGAAGTATGTAATAAGTAAAAACATGTTTTATTACATCTGTTTCAATGTTTATGTATGATGTATATTTAAAGAGAAAAAATTTTTATATTACAGTTCTATTAAAGTTTTATTTGAAATGCAAAATGTGTGGACAATTTCTTATAGGAGTTAGAGAAAACATAAGTAATCGTTGAGAAATAACTATTGTTAAAAAAATTCATCTTCAAATTTAGACGTGTTCACCTTTAACACTAGATGTTAAAAGGTAACTGTGTGTACTCCTTTAACACTATATGTTAAAGGGTAACTGTAGTAAAAACTACTATATGGAGGCTGCCATATTTTTTTCATTATAATAAATATCTGTTGCCTGCCAGCCCTACTGCTCTATATCTCTGCAATATTTTATGAAGAACACCGGAAAAAAGCATACAGCTCGTCTTGTCAGATCTGACAGTAATGTCAAAAACACCTGATCTGCTGAATGCTTGTTCAGGGGCTATGGCTCTTAGTATTACAGACAGAGAATCATAAGGCCAGCCAAGAAAATTTTATTGATGAAAAGGAAGTTATTATGGCAGGCCAAGTATACCTCTTACTTCGGTTTCCCTTTAAGATTATAGATACCCATTGGCCTACATAAAAAATATCTTGAACTAGTACCAGCCCAAGCATCACTTTTGTACACTGAAATAATTTTGTAGCGGCTCGGACTCTACAGTAACTAATATTTTAAAATTTTACTTAAATAACAGGTACACGTGTTTCCTTCTTCTCTATAACCTGTTCATTAGCATAATGTGGTACTGCAGTATGCTAATGCAGTTGAGTACGCAAATAAGTGCACACATGGCCGTGGTTGCATAAGCACAGGTAGGCCACAAAACACCATGACAATGCTTGCAAACTACTTCCCCAAAAAAATAGAGCATGGAGAAGGATAGCCAGGTACTGTTCAACAAACTTATGGCAAGGGCTGGTGGTACAAGACCAACACAAATACCTAAAAATTTAATAAGTATACTATGTACATGCATTTATATTTAAGTGCGCTTGTACACCAAGTACCTTGTGTAATCTAAGAATTCCACACTAATTGTAACAGCATTCAAGAGCCCACTGATGCTCCATTATAGAAAATGAATACCTTACTCTGATGAAAAGGGTCATCAGCTAATGTAGTCAGTGGCATGTTTTGCAATCTTTATTACTGTTTTCCTTACAGAACACAGACCACTGTTAATATCAACTCATAAGTAATAAATAAGCAAGTAGCATTATGAAGACAGAAAAGTAGGCCACACCATTAGCACCTCATGACATTCACAAGTGTTATACACGATGAGCAAATTCTTCGTCCGTTGGCTGAAAAAGAAGACATGAAGGTAACATACTATGCGTACGTTAAAGGGACACTGCAGGGGGTCAGGGGAAAATGTGTTGAACTTACCCGGGTGTTGCCATGGTGCCCCCTCAGACGTCCTGTGCCCGCGGAGCCACTCACGGATGCTCGGGCCACACCTCGTGTGCACTTATGGAATTTCAGACTTTAAAGTGGTAAAACCAATGCGATAGCATTGCCGTGTCCTCCCTCCTGCTAATGTCAACAGGAGCGTACGGCACAAGTCCAGCTTGGTCTGTGTATGCGCAGTACGCTCCTGGTGACATCAGCGGGAGTGAGGACCCGGATACACAGGCGAAGTGCTTCACAGACTTGAAAGTCTGAAATTAAGGGAGTGAACTGGAGGCGTGGCCTGAGTCCTCTGCGTGGTACCAAGAGAAGCACAGGGTAAATTCAAATCATTTTCACATTACCCCCCCTACCCCCTTTTAAGCGCAAGTCAACTGCAATGAGGCGTCAAGAAGAAGAACCCGAAGAAGGAATCCACTTGTGAAAAGGCACAGCAGCAGTCATTGGAGAATATATAAACCGTGCAAGGTATGAAATAGTACAATTAAAGCTGGCCACTAATGATCCAATCTTTTTCATACAATCTTGCTATTTCAATGTAATATAAAGGTAACTGCATGAAGTATCTATTCAGTTAATTCAGTGAATTTCACCTTTCACTACATAGATTTGGTAAGATTGGATTAAAAAGAATGAATAATTATTAGCCACCCTAAGGAGTACATTTCAAATGTTGGAATTCGGTATTAATGATTTAAATTCTTAAATAAGGACAATTCTTAAATTCTTAAATAGCGCGTACTGACAATATACTCAGAAGTGATTACGTTAAGATAAGTATCCTTAATTTAAAAGTTTACAGCAGTACAAAAAAAAATTATATTTTTTATCAGTCCATTTACAATGCATATTAATACACTTGTTCGATCTGTAATATTAAATTGAGTTTAAAAGTGATAAACATTGTAAGATATCTATTTTGTAAATCTTTATCTTAGATTTACATCAAAAGTTAAATATCAAACTACGTTTATTTGAGTTATCCGGAATTCTTATAAAGTGATTTATTCATAACATCATCTAAAAGCTTATTTTAGTTTGTATCTGTTAAACGTTAATGTATGTTTCCTCAAAAAGCATTAAACAGCGTTTATTTGACTTTTGACTAATCGTGAAAATATGATTTATTAATAAGATCATGTAAACGTTAATGTAAGTATTAAACGGTGCATAAGAACAGTAAATAGTAATTTAATTTTCTAACTTTTATACTTTTAAAGTTATGATTAAATCTAAGTAAATAAGATTTTAACATTTAATTTTTTCAGCAATAAATTTTATTATAAAGTTTTATCCACGCGCCCTTTTTTCCCGTCGCCTTTTTTAACATACTTTAATTTTAAAATAGCTTTTTAACAGTACAACAATCGATAAATAGCGTTTCCACCAAATGAGAACCGATAAACATAAATTAGTGATTTAATTTGAATAAACGTTATAATTAATCGTCAAAATAGGTTTTAATTTTTGTTAAACGTTATTTCCTGATAAGGTTTACACCAGGCGCCCTTTTTTCCCAACGCCCTTATTTAACGTACGCCTTGCAGGATGGTGCATGAGGCAAAGTGACCACAATGCGATAAATAAACATTTTAAAAGCACTATAAATGTCCTGCAAAGCGATTCTGCATTCATGCCATAACCACTTCTGTGTGCACTGGACAATATTTCTTGGACAAGCTCTCCTGGTGCAAGCTCTGAGCAATGGTTCCTCCAGCCTCCTGTTCCTGAAAGCTACAAATCCTGCTCGTCAGGCTGACATTTTCCAGCACTTCATTAGAGAGGTGGATAAAAATAAACCACAAATAAATGAATTTAGTAAACAGCCATGAAAGGAAGCCCTGGCCGGCCATTCTGGCTTGTTAAGTACCTGTTCTCCTCAAAGGAGCTGGTTTTTGGAAAATAAAAAAATCCCCTTCATCGGTCCCTGTGGAGACAGAATCGCTGCCAAGTACCATGAGCTCATGTTTGTTTAGTGGAAAGTTTCCACAAGGTGGGGGTCCGCTGTTCCATTCCCGATTCTGCCCCTCTAGCAAGACAGACCTCGCTTTACCTCAGAATTTCACCTTGTAAAGCAGCGGTCGTGACTCCGTTCCTTGACGGCCGTCCCGGACCTCCATTAATGGAGAAGGAAAAAAAACGAAGCAAGAAAATCTGCAGTCCTGTTTAATTCTCCAAAGAGCCCAAATTGACTTCACAGTCTGCCCTAATCTCCCGCGCCAGCGGCCTGCTTTATGAGGTGCGTCAGAGAACCAGTGTAAATCTGCGCTTTGAAAGGGGTCAGTGTTCCTCAAGTAGGTGCCAAGCACAGTGAAAGCACGGATATGTTGGAATAAAGGTCCAGCCAAGCATCTTGCTTGACATTTATGCCCTAAGTCATTCCCCCTCCTCCTCAGCCTTTTTCCACCGGGCTCTCTCTCTCGGAGAGGCAGGAGTGTCTTTTGGAGTGTGGATTGGATTATTTGAACGTTTTTCTTTTATTTCTACATGGTCAATAAAATTCCAGAGATGGTGGGATTCAAAACATAAACTCTTCTGGGCCAAGATAACGAGCTACAAGCCCAGCGTTGATTTTGTTTTCAAGCAGGCATGTAATGGCGTATTTTACAGTCGTATAAAGTACTGCTGGTTATTATGTTATATCAGACGGCGTGGATTGGGGGGTGAAGTATATCAAAAGGGTTTGTGTGATGTTGTACTGTTGTTATTTGGTTTGTTTAAGTCAGGCTCCAGCCGCATCTGGCCAGTTTGAAGTCAATAGGCCTGTTGTGAAGTGAACGTTTTCATTACATCCTGCAACTATTTTCAGTATTTTTTGAAAACTGCAAAAAAAAAAAAAAAAAAAAAAAACAAACAAACAAACTGGTAAGTGAGCATTTTATTGCAGTAGTAGAATATCGGTAAATATTCTCAATATTCTACAACCTGACTGATATAGTTAAATGTCAGTAATATTTGCCGATATTACACTATGAACTAACAGCTCCCTACTCTAAAACAGAATCCTCCTCCACCCGGCAACTAATAACCCTCCCTCCCTGGGCAACTAATTACCCCACCAGCAACTAATTACCCCACCAGCAGCTAATAACCCCCCCAGGCAACTACTAACCTCCGGGCAACTAATAACCTCCCCAGCAGGTGACTAATAACCTCCCCCGCAGGCGAATAATAACCTAACCCCCTAAGCAACTAATTACCCCCAAGCAACTAATAACCTCCTTCCCAGGGCAACTAATAATTCTCCCCCCTAGGCAACTAATAAGCTCCCCTCAGGCAACTAATAACCTTATACCCCCGGGCAACTAATTACCCCACCAGCAACTAATAACCCCCCCCAGGCAACTAATAACCTCCCCCTAGGCAACTAATAACCTAACCCCCCCGGGCAACTAATTACCCCACCAGCAACTAATAACCCTCCCCCGTGCATCTAATAATTCTCGTTCCCAGAGCAACTAATAACCCTCCCCAGGCAACTAATAACCTAACCCCCGGGCAACTAATTACCCCGCTAGAAACTAATAATCCTCCCCACCCCAGGCAACTAATAACTCTCCCCCCAGGCAACTAATAACCTACTCCCAGGCAACTAATACCCTAATCCCCCAAGTAACTAATTACCCCCCCTCTCCCAGCAACTAATAACTCTCCCCCGGGCAACTGATAATTATCCTTCCCAGGGCAACTAATAACCCTCCCCCCTAGGCAACTAATAACCTCCCCCCAGGCAACAAATAACCTAACCCCCCGGGCAACTAATTACCGCCCCCAGCAACTAATAACCCTCCCCCCTCGACAACTAATAACCCTCCTTCCCAGGGCAACTAATAACCCTCCCACTGGGCAACTAATAACCCTTCCCCAGGGAAACTAATAATACCCCCTACTAATAGTGAGCATGAAGCAACTGTTAGTCTCTTAAAGAGACTTCAACAGTTACTCCTGTATGCCTAATGAAGCGGGCATAGACCCATGAAATGCGTTGCATTTTTGGAGTTACGAATAAAGTGATTTTTCTGCTGAATAGCACCTGTTCTGAGTCTGTTTTGGGAGGTAAGTCAACCACTACCTCCCTTCTAAGGCCTCTTGCACACTATATGCAATTCCGATTTTTTTATACAATCCGATTTATGATTCAGATTAAAAATCGTAGCAGCATGCAGCACTTTTTTTTAATAGGAATCAAAAATCAGATTGTATAAAAAATAGGAATCGGGTGTAATGTGCAAGAGGCCTTAAACTGTTTTTAAATATTTTATTCTATATTGGTGCCTCTGTTCACATACTAATCAATACAGATCAGCATGACTGCCAGGCAACTGGTATTGTTTAAATGGAAATAAGTATGGCAGCCGCCAAATACCTCTCATCCGGGTCCACTTTAATTACTTATCTCCTTAGTATAAAGTATTCATTTCAGCATAAAGGGCTTGATTCACAAAAGAGTGCTAACTGTTAGCACGGGCGTTTTCGCGCGAATTTTCGCATTGCGCGCGATCGCGAATTTTCGCGCGAAACGATAACGGTTTCGCGCGCAAACGCGAATTTTACCGCGAAATCGATATCGTTTTCGCGCGAATTTTCGCATTTGCGCGCGAAAACGGTATCGGTTAGCGTGAAAATTCGCGATCGCGCGCAATGCGAAAATTCGTGCTAAAACGGCCGTGCTAACAGTTAGCACTCTTTTGCGAATCAAGCCCAAAGTCTTCAAAGCCCTCTGGCACAGTGGAATACAAACTCACAAATGAGGGACACATAAGGACCATGCTGGAAAAAATAAATCTTAACCGATCTGAAGCAAATCTGACCAACACTACTAGGTACTAGGTAGGCGCTATTGTCAAATCTGAATACATCAGCGATTCAGGAGCACTTACACATAAACTCCCAGTAAAATTTGTGGATTCTTTCTCTATTGCACTTGAATTACTAGGACTACTACTCCAGTGTATCATCTGGCATTGTGTCTATAACTGCTTATTACCTTCACACACCCCACGCATGCACGTGTGTGCACCACCGTCCGCATGCACGTGAGTGCCCTCGTCGCACATAAAGTTAGGTGCATTCTTTTTTTAAGGGACAGTGAGCCTATTAAAAAATAAAGTTGTTTTTTTAAAAAAGATTTAACCCCCTACCAGACTAATCAACCCCTTGTGCCACCTACACTTAAACTACATCTACACTTGCGCTAAAATTCATGAACACCTGTAATGGCTGCCGCCCATAGCAATTGGATGCGATCACTAGGGTGACAGCTTGGGATCCAACGCTATATAGATGCATTGAAATGTTGTTGCCTAGCAATGCATCTATACAGTACTGGGGTCCCCAAACTGTGTGCCCTAGTGATCGCATGCAATCGCTACAGATGCACAGGCTAATAATAATGGTACGTGACATGCCCAGCTACTAGTGATGAAATATGGCATGTATAGTATTGTTTTAACTGGGATGAGCCAAATAATGTATTTTGAAGTGTTTGCAATTGTGGCACTTGCCATGTAAAAATTAAGACGTGGGAAACATGAAAAAAAGCGTAGTTTTTGCATTTGCGCCTAATTTTCTGTGATTACCGGTAAGTACGTGTTAAATTAAAAAATACTTGGAAAAGAATATTACCAAAAGAAAGCCTAGAATGTACTGAAAAAAACAGTGTATGTATCAGTTTGATGGCTTCAGACTCATACACACGGGCTACAACTGTTGCTGGAAACACATGGTGCGCGCATGTTGCGGCGACAGGTCCTCCGTGTGTGTGAGGCGCGCGCAAGCAACTGTTGCTAGTCAGAGCTGTCCCCAGGCGATTGACTTGTTCAATCCCCGGCAACAGCTGTTGCAGCAACCGTCCCTAGTCTCAAGTCGGTGCGGTCGTGTGTATGCCAGTCTCTAGCAACTCTTGTGAGTCTAATGGCCCATACTCACGAGGGACTTTTGTCGCCTCAACACGCGGCGCGCGCGTGTTGCGGCGACAGGTCGCCCGTGAGTATGGGTGGTCGCACACGCGCGCACCCCGAACTGTCGCCCGCCGCTCTTGTCGCCATGCGATTGAAAGTTTCAATCGCATGGCAACAGTCGCCGCCGCACCTCTGCCGCAACTGTCGCTAGTCCGCGTGAGTACGCGGACTAGCGACAGCAACCTCCATAGAGGTGAATAAAGCTTCCGGGGGGGGGAGGAGGAACGTCGCCGACAGCTTCCGTCTCGCCACTGGTCCCTCTTCCGCGTGTGTACGTGGAGGGACCTGGAGAGAAGCTGTCGCCGGCCTGTCGCTAGCACGCTCACGTGTGCTGGCGACAGGCGATTTTTGCAGCCCGTGAGTACGGGCCATTAAGCTAAATACACACGGGGGACAATTGTCCCCCGTTGCATGTGTGCACGTGAACAGGGAGCGACAGCTCCCTGCCAGCGACAGCTGTCCACACGTCTCGCCAGAAAGGCAGAGACGCGGCGGAAGCTGTTTGTGAATGGAGCATCCCCCGGCCGGATGCTCCATTCACTTGCGTAGGTCTCCTGTCGCTATCCCGCGTACACACGCGGGAGTAGCGACAGTGCCGGCGAGGTTGCGGCGACAGCTGTAGCCGGCGATTGAACATGTCAATCGCCTGGCGACAGCTCCGACGGGCGATGGTTCGGGGCGCGCGCGTAATACACACGGGGGAACTGTCGCCGCAACACGCGCGTGCCACGTGGTTGTGGCGACAGCCGTCCCCCGTGAGTATGGACCTAGTCTAACAGTTCATTGAACCTGCGACAAAAGTTGCTGAGCAACAGTTTCCGCTATGTTGCAGACAGGTTGTTGCCGCGTGTATACAATCGTTGCTTGTATACAACTGTCTTTGCTGGAGACTTTCAACTGTTGCTCGTCTCCATGCAACTGCAGAAATCCGTGCCTTGTGTGTATGTAGCTTAAGGTCAGCGGTCCCCAAACTTTTTCAGGTCAAGGGCCGGGTCAGCAATAAGACTTCTGGGGTGGGCCAGAGTATACATAAAATGATGTAGAAAACATTACATTGAAGCTAGGTAGGGAAAACTATTACCTGTTAACACGTGCAGCATTTATGTCTCCCATTTATCCAAAGCAGATATTATGCCCCCAAACACAGCATGTGCAGATATTATGCCCCCCAACACAGCATGTGCAGCGCAGATAGTATGCCCCCCCCCCCCCCCAACCCAGCATGTGCAGATAGTAGCTCTCAGTTTCAGCTTGTTATGATGAGAAACTGTGTGAATCACTGACAGGAGTGCAGTTCATTCACTTTGTAATGAAAACTTGTAGTATACTGTAACATGATATATAGGGATTAGTGTTGGGCGAACACCTAGATGTTCGGGTTCGCGAACGTTCGCCGAACATCGCCGCGATGTTCGGGTGTTCGCGCCGAACTCCGAACATAATGGAAGTCAATGGGGACCCGAACTTTCGTGCTTTGTAAAGCTTCCTTACACGCTACATACCCCAAATTTGCAGGGTATGTGCACCTTGGGAGTGGGTACAAGAGGAAAAAAAATATTTGAAAAATAGCTTATAGTTTTTGAGAAAATTGATTGTAAAGTTTCAAAGGAAAAACTGTCTTTTAAATGCAGAAAATGTCATGTTTCTTTGCACAGGTAACATGCTTTTTGTCGCCATGCAGTCATAAATGTAATACAGAGAAGAGGTTCCAGGAAAAGGGACCGGTAACCGTAACGCTAACCCAGCAGCAGAAAACGTGATGGAACAGGAGGAGGGCGGCGCAGGAGGAGAAGGCCACGCTTTTTGAGACACAACATCCCAGGCCTTGCATGAGGACAAATAGCGTGCGGATATAGCAATGCTTTTTGCCGCCATGCAGTCATAAATGTAATAAAGATGAATGGTTCAATAAACAGGGACCGGAAACGCTAACCCATCACAGATGGTCATTGTTCATGTTACTTGGTTGGGGTCCAGGAGTGTTGCGTAGTCGTTTCCAATCCAGGATTGATTCATTCTAATTTGAGTCAGACGGTCTGCATTTTCTGTGGAGAGGCGGATACGCCGATTTGTGACGATGCCTCCGGCAGCACTGAAACAGCGTTCCGACATAACGCTGGCTGCCGGGCAAGCCAGCACCTCTATTGCGTACATTGCCAGTTCGTGCCAGGTGTCTAGCTTCGATACCCAATAGTTGAAGGGTGCAGATGGATTGTTCAACACAGCTACGCCATCTGACATGTAGTACTTGACCATCTTCTCCAGGCGATCGGTGTTGGAGGTGGATCTGCACGCTTGCTGTTCTGTGGGCTGCTGCTGCATGGGTGTCATAAAATTTTCCCACTCCAAGGACACTGCCGATACCATTCCCTTTTGGGCACTAGCTGCGGCTTGTGTTGTTTGCTGCCCTCCTGGTCGTCCTGGGTTTGCGGAAGTCAGTCTGTCGGCGTACAACTGGCTAGAGGAGGGGGAGGATGTCAATCTCCTCTCTAAAGTCTCCACAAGGGCCTGCTGGTATTCTTCCATTTTGACCTGTCTGACTCTTTCTTCAAGCAGTTTTGGAACATTGTGTTTCTACCGTGGATCCAGAAGGGTATAAACCCAGTAATTGGTGTTGTCCAGAATGCGCACAATGCGTGGGTCGCGTTCAATGCAGTCTAGCATGAATTGAGCCATGTGTGCCAGAGTCCTGCCAGAATCCTCATCATCCTCTTGTGAGCGTTGTGATAGTTGTTGTGATGCATCATAGTCGTCACCTTCTTCCTGGTCTGCTTCTGCTGACCATTCGCGCTGAATTGTGGAAGTCCAACGTGCACCGCTCTGGCCCTCGTCAGTGGTGGCAGGAAATTCCTGCTCCAACTCCAGCTGTTCCTCCTCCTCTTCTTCGTCATAGCTGCTGGGGCCAGCGTTTCCTGATGCGGATGGCCTGATGTTGGTACCATCACGCTGATCGTTTTCTCCTTCAGATTCCCCCAGTTGCATCATGACAGCTGTTTCCTTGATTTTCAACATTGACCTCTTCAGTAAACACAGCAGTGGTATGGTAATGCTGACTGAAGAGTTGTCACTGCTCACAAGCAACGTGGATTGCTCAAAATTTTGGAGGACTTGGCAGAGGTCCAACATGTTGGCCCAATCGGATCCACAGAAGCTTGGCAGCTGTCCGGATGCGCCTCAGTACTGCGCCGTCATGTACTGGACCACTGCACTCTTCTGCTCGCAAAAGCGGGCTAGCATGTGCAGCGTAGAATTCCAGCGCGTAGGGACATCACACAGCAAGCGATGGTGAGGGAGATTGAAGCGCTCCTGCATCTTGGTGAGTGCCCCCGAAGCAGTACTGGAATTTCTGCAATGTTTGGCCACTCGTCGCACCTTCAACAGAAGATCGGCCACGCCTGGGTATGTCCTCAGGAACCGCTGAACTACTAGGTTCATCACGTGCGCCAGGCAAGGGATGTGTGTCAGCTTAGCCAACCTTAAAGCGCGAATGAGATTACTCCCATTATCACACACAACCATGCCCGGTTTCAGGTCCAGCGGTGCCAGCCACAAATCCATCTGTTCCTTTATTCCCCTCCAAATTTCCTCCCCTGTGTGCTGCTTATCCCCAAGGCAGATCAGCTTCAGCAACGCTTGCTGACGCATGCCAACAGCTGTGCTGCACTGCTTCCACGATCCTACTGCTGCTGGGTTAGCGTTTCCGGATGAGGTACAGCTTTGAGATGCGTTGGAGGAGAAGGAGTCAGAGAGGTAGGTGCTGCTGTTGTTATCCAGTGGGAGGGACGGCGGTGCAGCTGTTTGCGGCGTGGGCAACACCCGCGCCGTAGCAGGTGAGGAATCGCTGCCAGGCTCCACAAGGTTCACCCAGTGCGCGGTAAGGGAGATGTATCGACCCTGGCCGAACGCACTCGTCCAGGTGTCAGTGGTGAGGTGAACCTTGCAGGCAACGGCATTCTTCAAGCTTCGGGTTATTTTGCTGACCACGTGCTCATGCAACTCAGGCACTGCAGAGCGCGTAAAGTGGTAGCGGCTGGGAACCACGTAACGTGGGATGGCCACTGACATCATGCCCTTGAAGCTGTTTTTCTCCACCACTCGATATGGCAGCATTTCGCACTCGCAGGCCAGAAGCTTGGCTATGCTGGCTGTTACTGCCACGGCCCGGGGGTCATTTGCTGGCATTTTCCTCTTGCGATCAAACATCTCCGAGACAGACAACTGAATCGTAGGGCTGCACACTGAAGGGCTGTTGGTTGTTGTGTTTGATGAACACTGGGAGACCTCAAGAGTACTACTCCGGAAAGTGACAGTGTCAGCGTCTGATGTTTGTGAATGTTGTGAACCACGCAATGGCTGGGCTACTGCTGCTGCTGAGGCGGGTCTGGTGGTGAGTCTGGTGACCCCAAGGGAGGCAGTGTTGCTGGTACCCTGTCCTGCCGCGTTTGCCCACAGAGTGGGATGTTTGGATAGTATGTGGCGGCTCATGCTGGTGGTGGAGAGGTTGTTAATACTTTTCCCCCTGCTCAGGCGGGTCTTGCACACCTTGCAAATCGCCATAGTACCATCCTCAGTGCAGTCTTCAAAGAAAGCCCAGACTTTGGAGCACCTGCCTTGCTGGCGATTTCTGTTTGCGCCTCTTTTGCCTCTCACTTGAACTTCCACGCTTGTGGTGCCTGAAATTGCGCGCCGCCTACCTTGTGGCACAAGGCGAACTCGTGCAGCAGTGGGTTCTTCAACAGACTCATCTGTGCTGCTGCTACGACGGCGATGTTCTCGTTCACAAACAAAATCTGGGTCTCTGTCCACATTGTCCATACCCTCCTCTTCCATCTCCTGAAACTCGTCATATGTCATTGTGGGGGGCCGCCGCCGTGGAGTAGAGCTCCCCAGAACAACCTCTGCGCAGCTCACTCCAACGTCGTCTTCCAGATCTTGTCGGCCGACCTCCTGCAATTGCAACCCCTCCTGCCCAACTTGCTCTGGGATTTGGGTTTCCGAGTCCTCCTCGGACTCGCCTTGTATTTCAGTGCGCGGTGCATTTCTCACAGTTAATGGTTGTGAATCCGGGCACAACATTTCTGGCTGTTCCTCCATTGACCTTTGAAAGGTGGAAGTTTGTTGGGCTGGGAATAGCTCCTGCGAATACCCCATTGTGTCCTGAGGTAATTCATCGGACTGGTTATCTGGCAGTTGTGTGCGTGGTGTCGCTGCCGGTTGTGTCAGCTTTGTGCCCACTGGCTCCTTGTAACTGGCTGAGGACTCGGACCTCGTGCGTGATGTGCTGGTGCTGCTTAACCCACTGCTGGACGCTTGAGAGGTCATCCAAGTAATTATCTGGTCCTGTTCTTTTGGATTTGTGAGGGTTGTTGTCCTGGACAACATGGGCGGTATTGAGTGGGTTTTCTTGGGTGCTCCCCTGTGGCCTGTACGTGAACCGTCAGGGGAAACACCTCTTCCCTTGCCCCTCCCTCTTTCACCGGATTTCTTCCTCATTTCACTTATCCTTACAGTACACGCTGACTGGCAGCAGTACAGTGGCAGTACAGAAATGCTATACAGTGGTGGGTGAGCGGTGTACCACTATTCCCAGCAGCGACACAGAGCACAATGCTATACAGTGGCGGGTGAGCGGTGTACCACTATTCCCAGCAGCGACACAGAACACAATGCTATACAGTGGCGGGTGAGCGGTGTACTACTGTTCCCAGCAGACACAGAGTGGCAGTAAACAGAATGCTATATAGTGTGGCTGAGCGAGGTACACAGAGTGGCAGTAAACAGAATGCTATATAGTGTGGCTGAGCGAGCGGTGTACTACTATTCCCAGCAGACACAGAACAGTAAACAGAATGCTATATAGTGTGGCTGAGCGGTGTAACACTATTCCCAGCAGCGACACAGAGCACAATGCTATACAGTGGCGGGTGAGCGGTGTACCACTATTCCCAGCAGCGACACAGAGCACAATGCTATACAGTGGCGGGTGAGCGGTGTACTACTATTCCCAGCAGACACAGAGTGGCAGTAAACAGAATGCTATATAGTGTGGCTGAGCGAGGTACACAGAGTGGCAGTAAACAGAATGCTATATAGTGTGGCTGAGCGAGCGGTGTACTACTATTCCCAGCAGACACAGAACAGTAAACAGAATGCTATATAGTGTGGCTGAGCGGTGTAACACTATTCCCAGCAGCGACACAGAGCACAATGCTATACAGTGGCGGGTGAGCGGTGTACCACTATTCCCAGCAGCGACACAGAGCACAATGCTATACAGTGGCGGGTGAGCGGTGTACCACTATTCCCAGCAGCGACACAGAGCACAATGCTATACAGTGGCGGGTGAGCGGTGTACTACTATTCCCAGCAGACACAGAACAGTAAACAGAATGCTATATAGTGTGGCTGAGCGGTGTACCACTATTCCCAGCAGCGACACAGAGCACAATGCTATACAGTGGCGGGTGAGCGGTGTACCACTATTCCCAGCAGCGACACAGAGCACAATGCTATACAGTGGCGGGTGAGCGGTGTACCACTATTCCCAGCAGACACAGAGTGGCAGTAAACAGAATGCTATATAGTGTGGCTGAGCGAGGTACACAGAGTGGCAGTAAACAGAATGCTATATAGTGTGGCTGAGCGAGCGGTGTACTACTATTCCCAGCAGACACAGAACAGTAAACAGAATGCTATATAGTGTGGCTGAGCGGTGTAACACTATTCCCAGCAGCGTCACAGAGCACAATGCTATACAGTGGCGGGTGAGCGGTGTACCACTATTCCCAGCAGCGACACAGAGCACAATGCTATACAGTGGCGGGTGAGCGGTGTACCACTATTCCCAGCAGCGACACAGAGCACAATGCTATACAGTGGCGGGTGAGCGGTGTACTACTATTCCCAGCAGACACAGAGTGGCAGTAAACAGAATGCTATATAGTGTGGCTGAGCAAGGTACACAGAGTGGCAGTAAACAGAATGCTATATAGTGTGGTTGAGCGGTGTAACACTATTCCCAGCAGCGACACAGAGCACAATGCTATACAGTGGCGGGTGAGCGGTGTACCACTATTCCCAGCAGCGACACAGAGCACAATGCTATACAGTGGCGGGTGAGCGGTGTACTACTGTTCCCAGCAGACACAGAGTGGCAGTAAACAGAATGCTATATAGTGTGGCTGAGCGAGCGGTGTACTACTATTCCCAGCAGACACAGAACAGTAAACAGAATGCTATATAGTGTGGCTGAGCGGTGTACCACTATTCCCAGCAGCGACACAGAGCACAATGCTATACAGTGGCGGGTGAGCGGTGTACCACTATTCCCAGCAGCGACACAGAGCACAATGCTATACAGTGGCGGGTGAGCGGTGTACCACTATTCCCAGCAGCGACACAGAGCACAATGCTATACAGTGGCGGGTGAGCGGTGTACTACTATTCCCAGCAGACACAGAACAGTAAACAGAATGCTATATAGTGTGGCTGAGCGGTGTACCACTATTCCCAGCAGCGACACAGAGCACAATGCTATACAGTGGCGGGTGAGCGGTGTACCACTATTCCCAGCAGACACAGAGTGGCAGTAAACAGAATGCTATATAGTGTGGCTGAGCGAGGTACACAGAGTGGCAGTAAACAGAATGCTATATAGTGTGGCTGAGCGAGCGGTGTACTACTATTCCCAGCAGACACAGAACAGTAAACAGAATGCTATATAGTGTGGCTGAGCGGTGTAACACTATTCCCAGCAGCGACACAGAGCACAATGCTATACAGTGGCGGGTGAGCGGTGTACCACTATTCCCAGCAGCGACACAGAGCACAATGCTATACAGTGGCGGGTGAGCGGTGTACCACTATTCCCAGCAGCGACACAGAGCACAATGCTATACAGTGGCGGGTGAGCGGTGTACTACTATTCCCAGCAGACACAGAGTGGCAGTAAACAGAATGCTATATAGTGTGGCTGAGCGAGGTACACAGAGTGGCAGTAAACAGAATGCTATATAGTGTGGCTGAGCGAGCGGTGTACTACTATTCCCAGCAGACACAGAACAGTAAACAGAATGCTATATAGTGTGGCTGAGCGAGCGGTGTACTACTATTCCCAGCAGCGACACAATGACTGGGGGGACCCTGGCTAGCGTGGCTGGAGCGCGAACTACCCTGCCTGCCTACCCAAAGCTAAACCCACAGACAAATGGCGGAGATATGACGTGGTTCGGGTATTTATTTACCCGAACCACGTGACAGTTCGGCCAATCAGAGCGCGTTCGGGTCCGAACCACGTGATCCGTTCGGCCAATCACAGCGCTAGCCGAACGTTCGGGGAACGTTCAGCCATGCGCTCTTAGTTCGGCCATGTGGCCGAACGGTTTGGTCGAACACCATCAGGTGCTCGGCCGAACTCGAACATCACCCGGTGATGACAGGGTGATGTTCTGCAGAACCCGAACAGTGGCGAACACTGTTCGCCCAACACTAATAGGGATCCGTTAAAAATGGCGCCAGAGCCTACAGTGTAAAAATGGCGCCGCATTAATTTGCATTATAAAACGATATTTATCGTTTTATGACTTCCATAAAACTATAAATATCGTTTTGAAATGTAAGTCATAAAACGATAAATATCGTGTGTGTGTATACACATGAATACACACACATACACACACACACACACACACACACACACACACACACAGATATATACCTAAATAAATACGCACACACATATGCACACACACACATAAACACACGCATATATATATATACATACACATATATAACCACACAGACACACAAGCATACACACACACAAGCACACACACACTCACACATACACATATATACAAACACACTGCATATATACACACACTGTATATATATACACACACACACACTGTGTGTATATATATATATATATATATATATATATATATATATATATATATACACACACACACATATCCAGGAAAGGAACTTTAAACTCTCAAAAACGAAAGGATAATGTTTTTCGTAAAAACGATAAATATTGTTTTTCCTAAAAAGATAAATATCGTTTTTAGTAAATAAATAATATTTAAAAAAAAATATCGTGCGTAACCAGGCGCCATTATTTGACTGGCGCCATTTTTAACTGGACGCGATATGTATATATATATATATATATATATCACTTCCTGGTTAGTGGCCATGTTTTTTGTTTGTAAACACTACCTAAAACTGGCGATTAAAAGCCAGGATTGCGGCAAGGAAATGACAAAGAGGGATCCAGGAGGTCACAGTGACTCAATTGGTATGTTTTTTATTATACAAATCAGACAGTACAGATTCTTTAACCTTTTAGGGACCATGTGAATGAGATCCTACGCCGCACTTGTGGCTATTCTAGCCTGATGCGGCGTAGGATCTACGCCGGCCCGCAATTTCCGCTCCCGACGCGATCGTGCGCACCCGGAGGGGGAGATTAAGCTGTCATATGACAGCCGACATCTCCCCCGAGTGATCAGCAGCCATCGCGTATGGCTGCTGATCACACGATCACTACGATCACCGTCGGATCGCAGTGATCTGTTTGACAGCTGCGGCGGCAGGGGGGGAAAGAAGAGGATCCACTCACCTCCCTGCCGTTCCAGCGACGATCGGCGCCTCCCTCCGCTCTGGCCGGCATCTCCGCTTCATCTGACGTCAGCGGCGGGTCCCAGCTTGATGACGTCATCAAGCCGCGACCCGGAACTGATCTTCAGACAGAACGGAGATGCCGACCGGAGAAGAGGGTCCCGTGCGGCTCATCGCTGGAGCCTGGAAGGTAAGTGAAGGCTGCGGGCAGAAGGGGGAGGCACAGGCCACCATGGGGGACACCACTCTAGCCAGCCACACACGGGATCCAGCCGCCTGACCCCCCCAAACGCGCACACCCCCTTCCCGCGCAAAATGCCTGGTCCTTAAGGGGGGGGTAGGTGGCCGGTCCCGAAAAGGTTAAAGAGAACCAGAGATCTCCCATGATAAAGTATTTTTACTTACCCGGCCGGGGCTTCCTCCATCCCCATACTCACAGATGAGATGCGTCCCTCGACGTCCTTCTGTTGTCCTCCGTTCATCCGCAATTAGCCCTGGTAACTGGCTCAGTTGGCTGCAGTCTGGGTCAGCCAGAGTTTTCTGTGCATGTGCGGACCTCCTGCGCATGCGCAGAAGACCCCGGCTGATGTCACAAAGCCAGTTACCGGGGCTGATTGCCACTAAACTGAGGACCGCGGGAGGGCGGTGAGGAACGCATCTGTGCTTAAAGAGACCCCGTAACAAAAAAAGTTCCCCCGGGGGAATTCACCTCGGTAGGGGATGCCTCAGGGTCCCAATGAGGCTTCCCCCTCCGCTGTAGCTGCAGGCAGTCCAGCGCTGGCTCCCACAAAGTGCCCAGGAATCCTCCCTCGACAAGCCTGATAAGCGCTGATAAGCGTTGATTTATTTACCTTTCCTGGCTCCAGCGGGGGCGCTGTTTCGGCAAACCGTACGGAGATGGCCGGAAATACCCGATCTCTGTTGGGTCCGCTCTACCATGCAGGCGCAGGAGACTTGTGCCTGCGCAGTAGAGCAGGCCGGCAGCGAACGGGTATTTCCGCCTATCTCTGAGCGGAGAGCGGACACTGCGCCTGCGCTGGACCCGGGGAGGTAAATATTTACATGCCCGCTGTTCAGAGGGGCACAGCGAGACCGGCGTGGGAAACAGGAGGACGGGGGAGGCCTCGATCGGATCCAGAGGCGTCCCCCTACCGAGGTGAGTACCCCCCGGGGAACTTTTTGAAGTTACAGGTTTTCTTTAAGGGGCTGGCGGAAGCCCCGGGTAAGTAAAAAAACGTTATGATGGGATATCTCTCGTTATCTTTAAGGGGTAAAAACCTCGGAACGTGAAGTGGTTAACCTCCTGAGCGTTACGCCGCTCAGGAGGTTTTGCACTATCAGCCCCTCCCCCATCCCTTACTAATTTATTTGTTTAATTGTATCCATTACATACTAGCTAGCACTAGGCTAGCTAGTATTGTCCCCCGGCACCTCCGGAACCCCCCGATTCCCCCCGATTGCCTGCTGGATACATTACCCTGCCTGGATCCCGCGATAGGTGCAGCCTACCCGCTCGGCTCCAGTCTTCACTATGGGGAGGATCGTACATGACGTCTTGACGTCACTGAGGTCATGTGCAGTCCCGATCCTCCCCATAGTGAGGACCGGAGATAAGCGGGAGGCTGCTGGATCGCTGGATCCCGGTGTTGTGTCTGATTACGCTGCCTGTGGATTTGTGCTGCCCCGCATGCGCAGTAGGAGACTGTGCGGCCACATTTCCTATAGAATGATGCTGCTGGAGGTAAAATACTAAATATCTCCGCTCCCACACCTCTTACACTCCCCAAATTTTCAGGGTAGAGAGGGGACCCCCTGAACTACCTCTATACCAAATTGCAGCCCCCGAGACCCGCTGGTTCCCGAGATAGATTTCTCTAATCTATCTCCTGAACCAGCGGGTCTCGGGGGCTGCAATTTGGCATAAAGGTCGTTCGGGGGGTCCCCTCCCAACCCTCAAAATTTGGGGAGTGTAAGAGGTGTGGGAGCGGAGATATTTCGTATTTTACCATCAGCAGCATCATTACCTTCACACTGAGCATGCGTGCTACTCAGTGTGAAAGGGAGCTTTCGGGCAGCGCAATCAGACATTACACCGGCATGGTAATGTATCTAGCGGGAAAATGGTGGGCTTGCGGCCAATCGTGGGGTGCCGGCAGAGAATACTAGCTAGCCTAGTGCTAGCTAGTATCTAATGGATACAATTAAACAAATAAATTAATTCCGCCGGGTCCCAATCGGCAGGAAAACCTCTGCAGAGGCATCGAGCATACCGCTAAGGAGGTTAAGGAAAAAATTGATTGAAAACTCTGAAAAGATTGCTTGGGTCTATACATCAAGAGACAATCTGCTCTATAATATTCAATTTTCATAAAAATTGATCAGAAAAATCCACCACTCACGACATGTATAGATATATGAAACTCAATCAGATTTCTCGAACAAATAGAACAAAAAAAGAAAAAAAGCTTTGTATTCCTCTGTACAACCTTTCGTTTTTGGTGAATTGCCATAACATTGGATTATTTTATTGTATCGTGCGTAGCCACCCTTAGATGCATGGGAAGACATTGGAGCATCTTGAGATACTAGCACTGAAACCAGTCAGAGAAGAGGCAGTCAGCAGTAAATCTACCGCACCCACCCACCGCAGCCTAATGAAAGTCTATGGAGACTTGACACTCCCCACGTTGCGGTATGTTGCGCCAGAAGTGCCCTATCTAATGCGCGTCCATACCTACGTTACCACTCTTCTCCTGCGGCGATCTGCGGCGAACCAGAGGTCATGTAAGTCTATGGCAATGTGCCTGTCTTTAAATAGCTTGCCGCAATTTTCAGCTCTGCGCATGCGTCAAAGCATATTTTAACAATACACTTCCGTGCACGTCAATGATAGCCCAACAGGAAGTGAGCGTCACTTCCTGCTTGGCCGGATGCCAGACAGGGATTACCACGTCTTAACGCGGTAATCCCTGAAGGCCTGTTTTTGGCAGTGCGGCCAACGCAATCTGTAGTGTGAAGCCGGCCTCAGTGGAAAGATCTTCTTATAAACTTTTGAGGCATTTACCTATGTTCCCGTGAATCAGAATCAGAAATTGTAACCTCTTAGGCATAAATATATATATAATATTTGTATTCTGCATTTAGTGACCCTTTAAACTCTCTCCCTGCAAATGGATCTGCTCCCCCTGTCGTTGCAGGATTCAATTTCCCCCATTTCCCGGTTCAATTTGTACCTGCAGGAACTCTGGGATGGAGGTCAGGGTCAGGCGTGTGAAATTACACCATTTAAACAAGCCCAAATGTTTGACTTTGCCATAAAATGTTCAGGTCTCCTTGGGACGAATTGCTGATTAGCGAGGCCGGCGCAGGTGCACATAATTACTGCCCCTCGTCACAGGGGGCTTTCTTTTTAGGGTTTTGCACCTTCTACAGGGCAGCAAAATGAATGAGAGCCATTTATAATGTTATTTTTATGTACTTTGCTGCAATAATCTACCTTATTTATAAGGCTCAGCTAAGCTCGTAAAAACCGTATAATTACCGAAAGCTCTGTGGAGCTACGAGAAAAGGGGGGAAGCTAACAAGATCTGTTTAGTTTCCGAATTAATTCATTTCTGTATATTTTTTTCCTCTTAGCTTCCTGAGATGGGGAAAGAGACGTAGGGACACCCTTTTTTTAATGCTCACCTGTGCCACACCTGCTGGGATGTCTGGAGAATTTGAGGTTAAAGCCATGGTTTAGGCTTGGGATCTTTTTGTTTGTGTATATTGTGTGGAACATATAATTTGCAATCCAGAAAGTTGTGTGCTTTGCGCATCAAACATTTTTGCTTGATTATTTATATAGCCTTGCTGGGTGCGTTTGCAAACCTGTCTGTCTGTGCTATGGACACATTTTGCTTGAAGGGGAGAGCAACTGCTCCGCCTGATCATCATCCACCGGAGGTAGTCAGAGTGAAGGCAGTAGGGGCCACCAGTCTCTCCTTAAGAGAACAAAGCTAATCACCTGGCCCCACCCAACCTCTCCCTCTGCTGTTGAGAGATGACCACTTTGTGCCCAGTACCGCAGCTATAGTTCTGCAGAGTGTTGTGTGCAGTAAAGGAATTAACCCTTGCCACTCCCTCTCAAAACCAAACAAAACAAAAAGCAGTGAGACATGGATTCTTATTTAAGGACTTGCAAGGTGATGAGGGTTGTAAACAAAGCATAAAATAGCAAACAAACAAAAGCTAGAGCAAGTGTTTTTGTATTGAAGCAAACAGGTAGATACACAAGTTTCGGGATTAACCCTTCCACAGGTGTACCCATCCATTCACTGTGCCCAGGCCCGGATTTACATCACAGGCGCCTATACTATAGGCACAGATGTTTTGGCATCCTAGACTTCACCTTCAACAAACCTATAAACCCCAGCCAAACCACACTGCAAGTATGCTGGCTGGCTGGCTCAGCTTTCACCTACCCCCCTTACTTCTCCTGCCCGTCATATGTAACCCCAGGTGCCCTGTTAGGAACTGTGTACTGCTTGCTCCTGCCTGCTGGTGGCAGTATTGGCATGGACTGTCCGGAACTTTCATTGTGCCACCAGCAGAGGACTTGATGGACTTCTGAGCAGCTCTGCATTTCTACTATCCACGAGCAGGTGAATAGTAGAAATACACAGTATTCCTCATTTCATTGTCTGTATTGCTGCACACTGTGGTCATCACCTGTTCCTCCGTTCAGATTGGTAACATGCACCTCGGTATTAGGTAGCAAAAAGTATCCTCAATATTAAGTAGCTTGAGGTGCCCCCAAGTATTAGGTAGCTAGAGGTGCCCCTGACAGAAGGTAGCTCTTATGAGTGGAATGCAGAGAGCCACCTTTCCATCATCAGGCGCTTGTAGGCGCGTGCCTATAGTGCCTTATGGTAAATCCAGCCCTGACTGTGCCCTCTCATATCACCCCCCACTTTGACCGATTTCAGCCCAAAATAAGTTGAATGTATTGATTGAGCAAGCTGTAAAAGCTCAGGCTGACGTGGTGGATCGATTGGGGGGTGGTAACAGCATGCGATATCAGGATGAGTGACGAATGCAACGGAACCCCCCGCCTATGGCCTCCCAAATGTTCATGTGCCCCTCCCCCCTGGTGCCCAATGCCGCTAGTGTCCAGATGCTCCTTCTTCTGCATATTCATGTACAGCGTGGCTGCTGTATTGCACTGGTGCCGCTAGCTACGTAATACTGAGGTTTCTCTATCTACCTAATACTAAGGAGCACCTGTAGCTACCAATGATGGGAAAGCAAAGGAGAAGTGATAGCTGGGACAGCCAGCCAGTGGCGTAGCTAGAGATTATGGGGCCCCATAGCAAAACTTTCATGGGGCCCTAAGATGTAGGCACTCTTTAGCTATGCCACCTGATCCCAATCTATGGATATGAATTAATTGGCAATTTCCATTCTCATGCAATCTGTACTGCATATAGTCCATGGGCATTGGGCACTGAGACAAAGCCAGAGGGTGGAGGAACACAAGAAAGTTAATATTAAATACATCAAATATCACCTGGACCCCCTCTTCTCCAGGGCTCCATAGCAGCTGCACACTTGCAATGAGGTTCGGCCGGGGTTTGTAGGTGCATGGAGTGCAAAGTCTAGGGTGCCAGGACACCTATGCCTATAGGCTCCTCCTATGATATAAATCCGGGCCTGTGTATACAGCATCTTTAGAAAGATCAGTCTCTCAAACCTCCCTGCCAAACCTAATGATGACAGTTTGCAAAGATTTTTATCTGATGGGTGTACTCAGCATAACCGAATAGACTGTGTAGGTATGGCTCTCCTACTACATGGAAGGGGGTAAAATTGGTTTGTGATCTTTCATTTTCCAAAGACTTCTCTCAGGTGTGTAGTTAGCTTTACTATTTCGATGTAATATGAGGGACTGCCTAATGCTGGGAGTACACGGCTCGATTTTGAGCCATGAAGATGGCTCGATAGATCATCTCCGACATGTCCGATCTCTCGCCCAATCGTTTCGACGCTCGTTTCCGGATAGCAGTGAATGGAAAAAAGATAAGAAAATGAGTGGAGATAAGAGAATTGACTGCGGAATCGAGCGTCGAAACGATCCAGCGAGATAATTGAGCGGCAAAAACGAGCCGTGTATGCTCAGCATTAGGCATCCATTCAATATATTCACACTCCGTTTACTCTTCTACTACTTATGCCTAGTACACACCATACAATTTTCCGTTTGATTTTCTGTTAGATTATTTTCTGTTAAGCCTCATCTACACGAGGCGATCCGGCGGCTCGATTAGCCGCCGGATCGCCTCTTCCGCATCCCTGCGCATACCCGCCGCGTCCCCGCTCGCCTGCGCGTGCCTCGCATTCGATTTGCCCTCGTCCCCGCCCGGCGCCGCTTATCTTCCGCTCGATTCCCTGCCATTGTCCCCTCGTGGGGAACGAGCAGGAATCGGCGGAAGCAAGATCCGACCTGTCGGATCTTATCAATCGAGCCGCATTAGCGGCTCGATTGATAAAGCACATCGCCGAAACCTCGCCCCGTGTAGAGGGGGCTTTCGATTATTTTCTGTAGAGACTGATCATTATCTCTGGTGCATTGTCTTCTGGTTATCGCCTACTGAGTAGAACAATGTCTAATTGCTCAGCAGATAGATGGTTAGATACAGTAGATAATTTTCAACATCTACAGTGGTTTGCAAAAGTATTTGGCCTCCTTGAAATTTTCCAAATTTTGTCATATTACTGCTACAAACATGAATCAATTTCATTGGAATTCCACATGAAAGACCAACACATAGTGTACACATGAGAAATGGAACGAAAATCATACATGATTCCAAACATTTTTTTTAATAATTGCAAAGTGGGGTGTGCGTAATTATTCAGCCCCCTGAGTCAATACTTAGTAGAACCACCTTTGGCTGCAATTACAGCTGCCAGTCTTTTAGGATATGTCTCTACCAGCTTTGCACATCTAGAGACTGAAATCTTTGCCCATTCTTCTTTGCAAAACAGCTCCACCTCAGTCAGATTAGATGGACAGCGTTTGTGAACAGCAGTTTTCAGATCTTGCCACAGATTCTCGATTGGGTTTAGATCTGGACTTTGACTGGGCCATTCTAACACATGGATATGTTTTGTTTTAAACCATTCCATTGTTGCCCTGGCTTTATGTTTAGGGTCGTTGTCCTGCTGGAAGGTGAACCTCCGCCCCAGTCTCAAGTCTTTTGTAGACTCCAAGAGGTTTTATTCCAAGATTGCCCTGTATTTGGCTCCATCCATCTTCCCATCAACTCTGACCAGCTTCCCTGTCCCTGCTGAAGAGAAGCACCCCCAGAGCATGATGATGATGCCATCACATTTGACAGTGGGGATGGTGTGTTCAGAGAGATGTGCAGCGTTAGTTTTCCGCCACACATAGCGTTTTGCATTTTGGCCAAAAAGTTCTATTTTGGTCTCATCTGACCAGAGCACC